>NC_090273.1:137471125-138071125 GCF_040414725.1 Anabrus simplex
ACTCTGTTTAATCTGACACCTTTGTAAAAGGACATTCTGCTTAAGTTAGAAACAGGAACTTCGAGAAGGAAAAATAGAAGGGTTGGTTCTTCCACTAAACGTCTGAGATATTCGTCAGCCTATGGACCAAGGTACGTTGGAGGCGATAAAAATTAATTACTGTCAAGAGCTTTGTCATCTTTGGTTGACACTGTTGACCAGTGAGAAGACATGACTACGTAACTGTATCAATTAAATATGAAAGACGTGGATTACAAAGTGGCAGTAAGTTGGGAAAATGTTGGTGCAGGTACAATTGCAGAAACGTGCTGAGTGGGAGTTGGAGAAACATTCTTGTACTAAGTGTAGAAATAAGGTGGGCCAAACTTGGAGGACACGTTCGCCACCCGTGTATATTAGTAGCGGCGTTAAGAAGCTCTGGATCCCCGCAATAATTGAAAATGTGCCCCTCGGTCTCTGATAAGGGAAGTTACAATTTTATTTTGTACTTCAGAATTTTTACAGTGAACAACAATGGCATAATAACGAAAATAATAATAAACGTAATAATACACCATTTGTATGGCGCTTTTTAAGACACCGATTCTCTTATTCGTAGTTTTTCTTTCAGCTCATATTTTCTTAATAATACGGAAAGAAAACGTCTGCGACTCTCGCAAGAGTACCATTGCCGCTTCCAATACTTCACCGGTATTGAACATGAGAAAGGCATTTGCCAATATGGGATTTGAACCTGTACTCTCCCGAGTGCATTGATAGACCCAGACAGGACAAGAACGCTCTGACATAAGTGGCTTAAAGCTGGTAATGTTCTTTGTACCACCTAGACCGGTTTCGGATTTGAACTGGAAATTGAGTGTTGAGATAAGCACATAGTAGGCTACAAGTTTTAGGTGAGTTTGACTTTCATTAGAGAACAGTGGTGAAACTAGCAAAGCTCATTGCACGTTAAGAAAACAGTATTGCTCTTACAAGGAGTGAACACACTCCCTCTGAGACATTCATAATTCCTCGTGATTAAGGGATAGTTTACTGTACTTTGTAATGTATGATGAAAGGTAGTTAAAAAGGATGAGGCATTTTTGCCTGTGAGTTATTAAAATAACAACATTAACGTTTCTGTTTCATAAATATATTTGTAGCGAGGAAGCACAATGGCGGAAACAGCCATCGCTTCGTTGCCTTCCTTAATTTGCCTTCCTCTTTGCTGCTCTGGTACAAGCCTCCTGTAATCCCTCACTCTGTGATCCGTCGGCAGCTCACTTCTGTAGTGAAGTCATTTACAGTATTTATTTGTTGCGTATGTGTGTTTTAAGTTTTAAGTCAGTGGTAATTGCCTTGTGTTGAGTGAGAGTTATGCGATTAGCCTACGTGTGTGGTTTTTCCTTAATAATGTGATCTTTTGTATAGTAATCTACAATATGTATTTGTTGCGTCGGTTTTCTAACCTTTATTGCCTATAAATTTATTAAATTCAATTGAATGCATCCCTCACCCATCGAGCCCGTAAAAATTATTTTTCTATTTTCTCCACAATTTGCCTTACACTTCAATGCTGAGGGTTTTTGTGTGCTTAGTTTACCTCTGATTCTGTAAAAACCAATAATAGCCCCCGTAAATCCCCTGGCACCTTTAGTTCATAAAAATAATTTGTAGATTAGTTCCTTCCGCTTTTTGTCTTGAACCCTGTTGTCATAAGAGCAATTCACCAGGGGTGGATAACACGACCGGGCAGTAGTCATGCATAATCCCATCCATGCATTTATCCTGCCAACCGAATGCTCTCTCCTCAGTTGGTGGCTATCCGTGACTGGGAGGGAAGTGTTCATTCATTTATTCATGCATGCATGACAATATTATTCGGTCATGGAATCATTAAAAAAATAACCTCATTCATGCATTTATGTACACCTATGTATAGTGTCTGTGAAAATGGAGGAGAACTCTGAACAGACTTATGATAAATAAATAAATAAGAGCAATACTGTTTTCTTTTCTTTCTTTCTCTCTTTTTTTTTTTTTTTTTTTTTTTTTTGCTAGTTGCTTTGCGTCGCACCGACACAGATAGGTCTTATGGCGACGATGGGACAAGAAAGACCTAGGAATTGGAAGGATGTGGCCGTGGCCTTAATTAAGGTATAGCCCCAGCATTTGCCTGGTGTGAAAATGGGAAACCACGGAAAACCATCTTCAGGGCTGCCGACAGTGGGGTTTGAACCCACTATCTCCCGGATGCGAGCTCACAGCTGCGCGCTCCTAACCGCACGGCCAACTCGCCTCGTATACTGTTTTCTTAACATGGAATGAGCTATACTAGTGGAGTGTATGGGCAGATTGAAACCGGAAAACATGCATCGCCTACGCTTTTATGCTTATTGTACTATCATATTTATTCACTATTGTGTGAATCTGTGATGTTGTTGTGTATGCAGATGAAGAGGGATGAAATACGAGAGAGGCTATTAACATCCATTCCCCGAGCAAGATGAATTTGCCATTCGCGGCTATGATCTTTCGGAAATTGAACTCAAGGCCAGTGTTCTGTTCGCCTGACTGCAAAGCTTCCGCTTTGACCAGCTAAAACTGCTTATGAACCAAACAGGAATCGAAACCGGAGTTCAGCGGTAAAACGACAGTGACTAACCGCTTCACTAACGGAGATCACTGGAAATAGCAACAACAGTAATATTAACAGGAAAAAGTCAGAATATGATATTTAACTGAATACTAATGAAATCCGTAAATGAAACTTCAATCCAGTACAGTCACTACTGATGGTAACCAAAAACACGCCGTCCGTCACAATATTAAGAAATAATCTCGTTCCTAGGACCAAATAATTTACTACTTAGCTACAATGAATGCCGACAGTTATAAACTGCCTCGAAACTTCAGTATTTAGAGGTTAGATCAGGAGGATTCCTTTGTTATCGCATCTTCACTGACTACTGGGTTCTCATAACTGGCTAATTATTTCAAAAGGCTTGTTAATTGTTGTGAGTGGCAACAATGGATTGTTATTATTGAAGCAGGTTGGGAAACCCACATTCTTTCAGAAATAACTACCGTACTCCTATTGACGAAAGAAACTCTGCACTACGACGGCCTAACTTTGGAATAACCCTCTGTAATACAAATAATAGTGTGTTGTGACCAGTATGTAAAATCACTCTTCAGCTACTGACTTAAGAAACAGTCATGGTCCTCTCAAATGCCATGCTCCCCGCCCAGCGGGGACTGCGAGGTCCTTATTGCCCCCACTTTATTCCAAAGTTAGGCCTCATTTTCTACAAATACATGGTGCATTAACCATGAGAAATACAGAGTAACAGAACGTACTAGCATACCCCATGAAACTCCGTTATGACTGATGCATGCATCAACCCTCCGTCGCAGGAATACATCAGCACATCTAAGACGAGCGGTTTGCCCTTGATGTCCACTTTGAAGTGGCCGATGACGTTACTAACGACATGATGAGCAATGGTTTGAAAGAAACAGGAGATAACGACACAAATGATGAAGGTGGTGCCAATATAACGTACAATGAAGGACAATGCTTAAACAGCATTGAAATACGTGGAATAAACAGAGAAAACCTCCAGCATTGGGGTGTTACTTGTACAGAGAATGCACGACATGGCGGAGAGATAAAGATGGTCGTCCGGGCTGGAAAGACTTGGAAGTAAGGAGGCCAGCTGCTCCAAGCTGTCAGTGGAGAGATGACATGTAGTCACATTAGTAGAGGAAGTGGGGCTTCTCAAGTGATTCATCACTTTGTGATTGCGGAGAGCAGCAGACGATCCAACATCTATGTCAGTATGTTTTATGTCCTTCAATGTGCACTATGAAAGACTTGATTGCAGCCTCCCCCAATGCTATTGACGTCACCCAATACTGGGCAAGCATCATCTAGCTCTCGAATATTGTTGCTCTATCTGTGATTGTATAATAGATTTGTATATTTGTATAGTAGGAATGTAGATATCTTGTTGCTTTTTGTTAAATTTCTGTAAGTAAAATTGATACTTCTGACACGAATAAAGAAAGAAGTAGAGGAATACGCTTCACTGGAGCTTTCAGGGGTAGGAGAGAAAATTAAAATGAAATCCACAGCCTGTTTGCAGTCATTCCAGCGGCTCAGGAATGCAATGAAAGAAGCCTCCATCTCGCGGCGAGGATAGGAATTGTGCCGACTGCCGAAGCCTGTCACACTCCTCTGGGGAAAATAACTAGTGACTGACAGATGAAATGAAATGATATTGGAAAGTGTTGCTGGAATGAAAAATGACAGGGAAAACCGGAGTACTTGGAAGAAAACCTGTCTCGCCTCCGCTTTGTCCAGCACAAATCTCACATGGAGTGACCGGAATTTGGACCACGAAACCCAGCGACGAGAGGCCGGCGCGCTGCTCCCAGAGCTGCGGAGGTTCAGGTAGGAGAAATAATAATATAAAGATTGAAAAAAGAACACATTTCCCTTTGCGAAAATCAAATGATCATAAATATTTCTCCCGGTCATGGCCATCCAACCAGTGATGGGACATTCGATTCATTTTATTGAATCGATTCATTTGATTCCGTTCACGTTACTGAATCGATACAGTGATCCGATTCACGGCACATTAGTCACCGCTCCTACTGCATCTGTGTAGTATGTGCTGGTAAGACAGCAGCAACAGTATTCAGTGCTCGCAGCTGCCATCTGGTCTTCATACTATGAACTCCTTTCTTAGAAAAAATGCTAGTCACTCTAATACATCGAAGGTTTCCGGCGGGGCAGGGTGCGAAAGGTTAGGATTAGGAAGGTGCAGCCATGGCCTATAATTTAAACCTCCCTGTAAGAGGAGGACAGTGAATGCAAATGGGCATTACTTTCAAATGAGCTGAGCTCGAGAATTCATTATAGCATACGATTCTTTCAGTGTACTGTACCATGGCTCACTGTATGTTTCGCTGCAGCGGAAGCTCGGCTCTCCGCGTGTCCAGTGAGCCGATAAGGAGCCGTGTGTACCTTGTGTCTCGCTGAGCCGCGCACGTTCACGATTCTTTCGATGTGCTATGCCGATAAGGAGCCGTGTGTACCTTGTGTCTCGCTGAGCCGCGCACGTTCACGATTCTTTCGATGTGCTATGATTCACTGTATGTCTCGCTGCAGCGGAAGCTCGGCTCTCCACGTGTCCAGTGAGCCGATAAGGAGCCGTGTGTACCTTGTGTCTCACTGAGCCGCGCTCGTTCACGATTCTTTCGATGTGCTATGATTCACTGTATTTCTCGCTGCAGCGGAAGCTCGGCTCCCCGTCAACGTCCAGTGAGTGCGCCACTCAGCACTGTTCACTGGGAGTAAGCTGAATCGTGTGCCGTGAGCTCGCCGTTCCTGTGAATCGATTCATTCAGACACTTGAATGAATCGATACACTGGTTCGAATCATGCATTCAGTAGCCAACACTACATCCAACAACGGTTGCTAATTGCAGATGGCAACCAGCCATAAGACTAGGGTTGCACTTCTGTCACACTAACTTGCGTAACGCAAATTTTCAGATGACCCACAGCCATACGATATAGTTATTTCAAACTGTAACTCAAGAGAGAACAATTGGGGGAAATATTCATTTTTGGAAGAGGATTTATGGACTGAAATAAGTTATAAACGGGATTGTTCGATAAATTTGCAAGTTCTTTGAAATCATTTACGAGGAAATGCCCTTCAGGCAAGCAACTCAATATCCTGGGGATATGAGCTACGAATTTTAGGCAAATAAAATATGATAAGAGTATAACTGTAGAGATGGGAATTATAGGCACGAATAGGTTAGAATGCGAACGTTTTTGAATAAGGCGCAAGTGAAATCTAGCCGCTCTACAGATATGTCGGGGAGTTGCATAAATTTTAGGGGTTCTGATAGTTCAGATCGATAATATTTATACACATCTCAGCGCAGAACCGTCATGGGGGTAACATACACTTGCGCCTTGCTCAAATACATTTGCATTCTAACCTATTCGTGCCTATAATTCCCATCTCTAAGTATAAGAATAAATTATTTATTCCTGAAAATTGCAATCCTTTTCTTAGTCATCGTTACCGGTCGATTAGATTAACAATACCACTACGAGCTCTAATTTGAGTCAGCGCAGAGTTTCACTTAAGCCCTTGCAACTATAGTCGTGGCGGACATTTTTCAAAAAATCAGGGTATTGAACCAAGGAATACATTACTGAAAGAATTATGTAAATAAATTAATTAGACTATGATTTGAATAAAAAAGAAAACGACTAAAGAAACAAGCAATTTTATATATATTTTTCCGGAGCTGCATTTAGCCCGGCAGGGATTTTGAATTTTTTTTTTAGTTTGATAGAGCTATCGAAGACTCACAATTTGAAATATTTTCGGGCCCTTTATCCCTTGAACTTCAGGTACAATAGAGGAAGTTGCTTAAATTTATGTTTTTCGTAGTATGAGGACCCCTAACCTTGTTTCCCCCTGTGGGTGGGGGTGGTAGAATAACACCCACGGTATCCCCTGCCTGTCGTAAGAGGCGACTAAAAGGGGCCCTGGGTTGGCGACCATGGGTCCCTTAGCTGAGTCCTGGCATTGCTTCCACTTACTTGTGCCAGTCTCCTCACTTTCATCTATCTTATCCGACCTCCCTTGGTCAACTCTTGTTCTTTTCCGACCCCGACGGTATTACTTAAGGAGGCCTAGGGAGTTTTTCATTTTCACGCCCTTCGTGGCCCTTGTCTTCCTTTGGCCGATACATTCATTTTTCGATGTGTCGGACCCCTTCCATTTTTTCTCTCTGATTAGTGTTATATAGAGGATGGTTGCCTAGTTGTACTTCCTCTTAAAACAATAATCACCACCACCACCCTAACCTTGTCTGCCAAGAAGTGTTTTCAACATTAAGACTAGGTAAACAACGTGCAGGGAATATGCCCCCTGGGCGACAGGTTATTGTCTAGCGGGTGCCCGCGGCTTCGCCCATATTTATTAATTCTACCGCGTTATATTTTCTAAGCCGGCCCCGTGGTGTAGGGGTAGCGTTCCTGCCTCTTACTCGGAGGCCCCGGGTTCGATTCCCGGTCAGGTCAGGGATTTTTACCTGGACCTGAGGGCTGGTTCGAGGTCCACTCAGCCTACGTGATTAGAATTGAGAAGCTATCTGACGGTGAGATGGCGGCCCCGGTCTAGAAAGCCAAGAATGACGGCCGAGAGGATTCGTCGTGCTGACCACACGACACCTCGTAACCTGCAGGCCTTCGGGCTGAGCAGCGGTCGCTTGGTAGGCCAAGGCCTTTCAAGGCCTGTAATGTCATGGGGTTTGGTTTGGTTTTATAATTTCTAAACCGTTTAATTAAATGCAAAAGAAAAACTATATTTATTAACATACGTCACTTTGACTTTTAATATTGGTCATTTTCTATTATTTTAATATTTTACCCCCTTTCAACCCCGCCCGTAGGGGTGTCTTAAACTACAATTTTCTTTCTCAAACAGTAAGTCATATGAGTATCATGTTTGGTTGAGACCTATGTTGGAATATGCACACGTAGATCCATGATCTCGGTCATTTTGGAGATTCCTTTCACCCCTTCTCACCCTCATCCCGATGGAGAATGAACTTTTGCTCAAACGGCGTCCAGAGTGTCACAGTTCATCTCAGGTACCACAAAGACTATGAACTCTCGACTAATATCGGTAATTTTTTTGATTTTTTACATTTCACTCCTTCCTTTACGGATGGTAGGGGTTTCTTTCCCCTACAGTAATTTTTCCAGATATTAAGTTACATGTGTATCTAGTTTGGTTGAGAGCTATGCTAAAACATACACACACAGCTATTCACCGGTAGTTTTTTGTCATTTTCGACATTTACTTTCTTCACTTCTTCTCACTCCTGTGCCATGGGGACTGAACTTGGACTTTTCATTTTTGCATACCGTTTATAGAAGAAGAAGAAGATAAGTTGTAAGAAATACGTTATACTCTTTACATACTGTTGGTTACGCTACCCGCTGATCAGACTTGTCATGCGGTTTACTTACCTTCCCCTTTTTTTTCACCCTTCTCACCCACTATACCTAATCCCTCGCAGGGTTAATAAGAACAAACTGTTAAATTTTCAGCGAAATCGGTCCAGTAGTTTTTGAGTCCATTCGAGACATAAATACAAACATCTATTCTTTTTATATAGATTGATTGAAAAGAACGTCATGGGGGTTTTCTTTTTTTCTTTTGACCAGAATAAAGAACGTTTATTATCTACTTATGCCTTCCGCTTCCCCCGCCCCATCGTCTCAAGTAAACACAATAAAAGCCACCTACACCAAACAAATCAACAACATAGCGTATTACTCAAGCAGAGCAAGTTCAATCAAAGTGAGGACTTCTTCATTTCCTCCTCATCACTGCGATGGTCATCCCCGGGACATTTCTCTCATTTCCGACGTTCGCTGCCAAGCACGCGGCTACAAATTTCCGGAGAATATAATATCACCTTCCTGTGTATAATTTAATCATTCCCTCCTTCTACCTCCTCACGACAGGGATGAATATATTATACACACAGTTGAAAGGCATACATAAAATTAGGTCATTTCAGTCAAGGTAAGTCCCTGTCACCAGGGGTTTGTGCTTCAGGACTATACAGCTGTGCACTTTCTAGCTGTTAAGGTATTCAAGAGGTTGAAAACTTATTACCCTATAACAAGATGCCTAGCCTCACTCATGGTTCGACCGAGCTCGATAGCTGCAGTCGCTTAAGTACGGCCAGTATCCAGTATTTGGTTGATAGTGGGTTCGAATCCCACTCTCGGCAGCCCTGAGGATGGTTTTCCGTGCTTTCCCCATTCTCACACCAGGCAAATGCTGGGGCTGTACCTTAATTAAGGCCACGGCCGCTTCTTTCCCACTCCTGGCGCTTTCCTGTCCCATCATCGCCATCAGACCTATCATTGTTTTACGTCGCACCGACCCAGATATCACTTACGGCGACGATGGGATAGGATGCGGCCGTGGCCTTAAGGTACAGCCCAAGCATTTGCTTGGTGTGAAAATGGGAAACCACGGAAAACAATCTTCAGTATCGCCGACAGTGGGGTTCGAACCCACTATCTCCCGAGTACAAACTCACAACTATGCGCCCCTAACCGCACAGCCAACTCGTTCAGTGACGTTACCAAATTGTAAAAGAAAGGTAAATAAATAATAATAATAATCTCATTGCCTCACCTACGAAGGACAAGCTTTTCAATTTGACGAAACTTAGGTAGCCTGCGTGTCAATTCTGACGTTCCGGTTTAATCCGCTAGTGTAAACAAATTGGCGGTAGGTCAGCGGCCGCAGGATCTGAGTGCTTTGGAGACGTACGTATCAGAAATAAAAGACAAATATTATTCAGTAAAACGTTGTGCACTTGGAATGTGGGTAATAAGGCAGTGTAGTATGTGTCTGTGATATGAGAAATAACAGACATCATTTAACAGTTACTTATAGCAAATTGAAGAGTGTGTCTGTGATATGAGAAATAACAGACATAATGTAACAGTTACTTATAGCAAATTGAAGAGTGTGTCTGTGATATGAGAAATAACATACATAATTTAACAGTTACTTATAGCAAATTGAAGAATGTGTCTGTGATACGAGAAATAACAGACATAATGTAACAGTTACTTATAGCAAATTGAAGAGTGTGTCTGTGATACGAGAAATAACAGACATAATGTAACAGTTACTTATAGCAAATTGAAGAATGTGTCTGTGATACGAGAAATAACAGACATAATGTAACAGTTACTTATAGCAAATTGAAGAGTGTGTCTGTGATACGAGAAATAACAGACATAATGTAACAGTTACTTATAGCAAATTGAAAAGTGTGTCTGTGATATGAGAAATAACAGACATAATTTAACAGTTACTTAAAGCAAATTGAAAAGTGTGTCTGTGATATGAGAAATAACAGACATAATGTAACAGTTACTTATAGCAAATTGAAGAGTGTGTCTGTGATACGAGAAATAACAGACATAATTTAACAGTTACTTATAGCAAATTGAAGAGCGTGTCTGTGATATGAGAAATAACGGACATAATGTAACAGTTACTTAAAGCAAATTAAAGAGTGTGTCTGTGATATGAGAAATAACAGACATCATTTAACAGTTACTTATAGCAAATTGAAAAATGTGTCTGTGATACGAGAAATAACAGACATAATGTAACAGTTACTTATAGCAAATTGAAGAGTGTGTCTGTGATACGAGAAATAACAGACATAATGTAACAGTTACTTATAGCAAATTGAAAAGTGTGTCTGTGATATGAGAAATAACAGACATAATTTAACAGTTATTTAAAGCAAATTGAAAAGTGTGTCTGTGATATGAGAAATAACAGACATAATGTAACAGTTACTTATAGCAAATTGAAGAGTGTGTCTGTGATACGAGAAATAACAGACATAATTTAACAGTTACTTATAGCAAATTGAAGAGCGTGTCTGTGATATGAGAAATAACGGACATAATGTAACAGTTACTTAAAGCAAATTAAAGAGTGTGTCTGTGATATGAGAAATAACAGACATAATTTAACAGTTGCTTATAGCAAATTGAAAAGTGTGTCTGTGATACGAGAAATAACAGACATAATGTAACAGTTACTTACAGCAAATTGAAGAGTGTGTCTGTGATACGAGAAATAACGGACATAATTTAACAGTTACATACAGAAAATTGAAGAGTGTGTCTGTGATACGAGAAATAACAGACATAATTTAACAGTTACTTATATCAAATTGTTTTCGCTGTTTCAGATTCTTTTTTCGTTTCATTTCTTTCATTCCTTCATAATTCACTTTTCTCATTTCAACTCTTTTTTTACACGTTTTTACCGGATCCTAATCAAATCTTCCTTTTCCATTATTAAATCTACTATTCTACACAATTGACCACGATGCATTCACAACAACATCTAACGTCCTACTGAGCGAGTGAAAACAGCGCCATCTTATAACAGAGTGTGCGTGTGACGTCATATATTTAGCCCACATTTGCCTTACTTTGAAGCTCGTGCTCGGGAAGTAGTGGGTTCCAACCCTACTGTCGGCATTCCTGAAGATGGTTTCACGTGGTTTCTCGTTTTCACATCAGGCAAATGCTGGGGCTGGGCCTTAATTAAGATCACGGCCGCTTTCTTCCCGCTCCTAGTCCCGTCCTGTCGTATCCTCTCCGTAAGACCTATCTGTGTCCGTGTGACGTAAAGCAAATTGTAAGGAATTTTGAAGCGTTATTTCATAAAAACGTAGTTTCGTTTTTTTTCGCAACAAGTAGCCCTCTATTAAATACTCTGGCCAATATACGCGTTCCACCCGGCGTATCTTTCCTTGTACTCGTAGTCGAGGAACGTGAGGATCACTGTTGGGCAATCAATTCTGACTATTCAATTTTTTTCGGAGTAAAAGCCAATTCTGTCACCAGAGATCATTTACTGTACATAGAATCTAGAAAGCACTTTTTCTTCCTACCTTTCAAAAATACGACTACCTCTGCCGGGTTTTTCAACCTGCGATCCTGACATAATAACGGGGTGTGACCTCCGGAGAAGCCTTTTGCAGGTATTTCTAGTTCACACCCGTAGGCAACCTGCGTGGCTTTATATACACAGTTCAAAAAATTATGGGAACATGTTTTTGAACGTATACCATGCTCCACAAAACAATACCTCACACCCAGGTATATTACCAACTAAACCTTTATTCTTTACCGTTGAAGTATTGTACCACTAAAATAGCCCGACTTTATGAATTAATTTTAAAGTTAGCACGAAGATAAGGCCGGAACACCCATGTTGGTTTGATATGGGTTCGAGTCTCGAACTTTCGACGTTCTGGACGATCTCCAACGATCTCCGACGATCTTCGACGATGTTGCGCGGTTATCACTCGTCACATAACTTACAGGAGTATCCAAATTTACACAGTCCCCCGACACTTTGGTTTAACAGCACTGTTTCATTTAATGTGGTCGTGATATGCAGTCGAATTCACTCTTAATCTTGTGGATAGAATTTATAAGTTCACTAAAGATGAAGATGCGGGTAGCATAGAAATTGGATGAAAATAAAGCACAGTTCACGAATAGGAATAATGAAACTGATAATTGTTCACGCACTCGGCACAGTTCGTGGTGATTTTCCACTAAATAAAGTAGCACTTGACATTAAAAGAAATGTATGACTGCTCTAGAGTTTATCAAAGACACTGCTGTCAGTCACACACAAATGATTTCCTCACTGTTCAGAAGAAAGAATACACAATTTGTTTGAATTGGATAAAGAACACAATTTGAGTTCGGGGTGAAACACTCGTGTCGTATCACACGATTATATTTTATCATGGTAATTAATAGCATTAATTGCATTAAGGAGATTATGCTGACTGAGATTTTATAAACGTCACAGTTAACAGTATAACGCAGTAGTGTCAAACTGAAATTAATGATAGGGTAAACTTGGCAAACATGGGCACCACAAGACATATCTTAAAAAAGGAGCACTAAAACAACTTCCTTTTTCCTGGTAAAGAATCCATGAAAACTTACAACCATTCCCATTCTTTTAAAGCTTGAACCAGCCTCCAGTCCATAGTGGTTTACGTTCTGTGCAGCTTCGCAGCAAACCCTGCAAATGCCCATATTTGCCAAACTCTTAAGGTAATATGGGCACAAGTTATAAATGATAATTATAGTAACAGACATGATTACATTAATTTTGTATTATAAGAAGGTGGTTCTATTTAACAAATATATATTATATATTATAATTAAGCATGGATCATGAACAAATGCTACCGGTACCAAGGAAGTACCATTATTAAATTATCAACTAGGAATCACTTGTACTGTACTAGGAAATGTAAATAACATAAAACTGGCCCAAGGTGTGTGTAATATAAAGAGAAAAAGTATTAATCATCTAACAATTTCTTAAATATGCCCATATTACCTTAGTGCCCGTATTTGTCAAGTTTACTCTATGCGACCAGAGATTAAGTTTTGCTGACTGAGATTTAAAAGAAAAGATATCACAGTTCCTAGTGTCACATTCAGATTAGTGATGTTTGTTCAGAGGCTAAGTTTCACATAGGCAACGTGGTAATAAACTCAGTTCTACAAGAATGAAAGTAAGTTATATCGAGAAGTTTCTACAAGCGCACAGAATATAAGTTCAACTCTACTGTCGTCACCTAAGTCCAAAACATGACTTGTCATAATCAGAGTTACAACACACGAAAAATTTATGAGTTCAACTTGACTGATGGAGTCAGTGTTCATTATAAAGACTTTGTTATACATTAGAGTTCACACGCGCACAATTTATAATTTCAACACGACTGTCAGAGTTTATATCCCACATGAAGACTTTGAATATTCGAAGATAGCCTCTGTTAGCACTACGACGAACACTGCAGCGTGGAGAGTCAGGCTGGATACCCAGCTATGACTGTGTGATCGGATCTAATGAGCTCAGCTTATATTCAGATTGGGGCTCCTACGTCATCATATAACGTGATCTCTTTCAGGCTGATTATCTCGCGAATCCCTCGACAGATTTCCTTGAGATTCGTAATTTGAGACATTTATGTTATCCTCTTCAAAATGACGTATCGCTCAAGTCGCTGCGATTGAATTTTTTTCAATCGAATGGTCGCGAAGGCGTGACGTTCATATCCAGAGCATACTAGGCCATGCAGCCTACATGTGGCGTCAGGCGGGTAGTCTATATTGTCCCTGCAGCCACGTCACACACACAGCTGTCGCTGGCTCGCCTGCTCGCTCCTCCGAACGTAAACAAACCAATTTCGGTCTGAACGTCTTGCGTGATGAGGAAGTATAATTAATTGTAAAAACAAAATACGGCATGTACAGGTCGTAACCGGTACAGTAGGTATACAAAAGAACATCGTTGGCTTCGAGTTCATTTTCAAAACACAAACGGAAATGTCCAAATAGCGGCGAAACAAACTAAGAACAGTCGTCCCGGATGGGTTTTTATCACAGTTGGAGAGCTTCAGTGTGATGTATGTCCTCCACGAGCATTTATCACAGCTCGGCATCTACGTGGCATGGTCCGTGTAAGTCGACGGAGGTCACGTTGCGGTATCAGGTCCCATTCTTCAATGAGATCCTGTTCGAGGTCTTGGAGAGTCTGTGGTGAAACAGGACGCCCATGAACACTTCTGTCAAGCCTATCCCATACATGATCGGAGGGATTAAGGTCGGGACTCACTGCTGGCCGTTCCATCTCTTGAATGTCCAGTTCTCGCGAGACAGCTCTAGTGATGCGTCCTACATGAGCACTGGCATTGTCGTGCATGAATACGAATTCAGGGTCAACACCGTATACAGCAACCAACACATGCTGTAGCAGTATCTGCTCGATGTACCCGCAGCGGTAAGATTACCACGGACGACAAGATACGTACGGCCATCAATACTGATGCCACCCCACATCATCACAGAACCTTGTCCGAATCGGTCGCCTTGCTGGACAACATTTGGCATGTACTGCTCACCACGGCGTCTCCATATACGTTGACGTCCATCACGCTGTGTCAGGGGAAATCTGGATTCGACTGTGAACAACACAAGTCTCCATTGGCGAAATTGCCAGTTGACGTGGGTACGGGCAAACAGGAGCCGAGCTGCGCGATGTTGCTGCGTTAAACGGGGCGCTCGAACAGGACGGCTGGGCCGTAAGGACATTTCTCATAACCTGTTCCTTACTGTCTGGTCAGACACCGTGACTCTCTGAGGTCTTGTGGCAGTTCTCTGAACGACGCAGCAACGCACAGATGGTCAGATATAGGTCATTCTGTGGGTTTGTCATGCGTCCACGACCTTGTCCAACTCTCCTTGTAAGCAGGCCTGTCTCATTTTAGCGATTCCACAAGTGTTTAATAATTGAAGGAGAGACATTGAGATCCACAGCAACACGACGAAAGTCCATCCTTCCCGGATCAAAGTGACGGCCCTTGCGACTTTAATCTCGTTAAGATGTCTCATGGGATGTGCTGGTTTACGTATACCGTGCTCAAATGACCGCAGTAGTCTGTGTACCTCACAACGATACACGGACGCACCGCTATTCACTTTGTTTTGAGGAGTCACCTGGCACTTTAATGCATTAATGCAGATGGAGTATAACTTCGTTTTGACATACCCTGAGTAGCTAAGGTCTCGAGGTATGCTGTACGACCATTGGAACCCCATTTACCAAATTAACGTTCACATACCAGACGTTACAAAACATGTTCCCCTAATTTTTATGAACTGTGTATATAGTATACGTGTGTTTCTGATGATAATGACATAGAGAAAGGGTGAAACCCACTGGTGGCACATAGTCTACTCCTGTCGAATAGCACCAAGGGGTCTGCTCAAGGCTTAACCTCTCCATCCGACGGACGAATCATCATCAACGGCGTCATATGTGCTCACTCCATATGAGCACTGTTGAGAGGTTTTGAAATTAACCCAGGCTTTTGGTACGGAATCGAGCGATTAGAAACTATGCCAACACCTATCCTACCCTACCGGCCAACTTTCTCATGGTGAACGTATTTCCACGGACAGGACTCGAACCAGCTAACAACAGTGTGTATTATATATATTTAGCTCCTTAATGGTGAGGACCGCCAGACGGGCTATTATTATGATTATTGTTATTATTGAAGTCTGAACCGTCTGACACCAGAGAAGGTTCGAGTCCTGTTGGTCGAAAAACTGTTCTCCATCAGAATGTTGTCCGGCAGGGTAGGGGAAGTGTTGGTATACAAATTCTAATCACCAGATTCCGTGCAAAAAGTGTGGTTTAATTTCGAAACCTCTCAACAGCGTTCATATCGAGTGAGCATTTTAGACGCAGTTGATGATGAGTCGTCCGTCGGATGAAGAGATTAAGCCTTGAGAAGACCCCTTGGTGCTATTCTACAGTAGTACGCTATGTGTCGGCACTGGGGTTCACACTCTCCCTTCCAACCATCATACATGACGTCATTCATTTCATCTCATTAACTCTTCTGATGAGGTTGACGTCAGAAAGGGCATTCGGTCATTAAAACCCGCCTCAACAGATTCATCTTACCTCATACCCGACCCCGTAGGGAATCGGGACAAGGGTTGGACGAACAAACAAACAGAAGAAAAGTTATTATTATTGTTATTATTATTATTATTTCATCACATGGTTATGCCCACTGTGGAGCACGCTTGGACGTATTTAGGTATTGATTTTGCTTTCTTCTCTTGCCAGTATCTCTTCATCCTCTCGCTGCAATTCTTCTTACGTTATTCTGTCCAGGTTTTATTAGTTCTAGCTTTTGGCTCCGCGAAACAATTATTATTAATCAGAGTTCTGAAAGCAGATCGGTTATTCACAGGTTCATGGTTGATGTTGATTTTCTGAAGATCTGATTCTATTTCATTTAGCCAGTTGTTCTTGACTTTCAGTGGGAGGGTAAGATTTAGAATTTTTTTGATCAGTCTAGCATTTTTCATCCTGAGAATGTGACCATAGAATTTCCTCTCCTTTTCCTGGTAGTGTCAATTTTATCAGTATGGCAATAAATTTCATGAGATTTCCTATTCATCCATACTCCCTCTGTGCAGACTGGACAGAAAAGTCTCCGTAAAAGTTTTCTTTCATGCTTTTCTATATCTTTTATGAGTGATCCACCGCCAATGATTCATTTTTCCGATGTGTATAATGCTTTCAGGTTTCATTACTGTATTATAATGTCTTAGTTTTGTTTTCCGAGAAAATGAATTTTTTGCTATATGTGTTCCGATGTTTCGATATGCTTTCTCTAATTTAGTAAATATCCCCTTATTTGATTCGCGATTTAATCCAGAAGGTTGAATGATTTCTCCAAGGTATTTGAATTTATTTACATGGGAAATTTGTCCAAATTTAGTCATCATAGCTTGCCCATCTAGAAACAGAGAGGCTCCTTCCATGTACTGGGTTCCTTCATATGATATATGAAGTCCTTTTTCGGCTGAAATATCATGTAGCTTTTCAAGGAGCGGATTGATTCTTGGCTATTATTAGAAAGAATTGCCAGGTCGTCTGCAAAAGCTAGACACCGCATGTGAATTCTGATTTTCAGTTGTCTACCAAGAGTTATTCCTTTAACTTCCTCTTCCCAGGTTATGACTACTTTTTCTAGAACAGGATTGAACAAGAGATGTGACAGTCCATCTCCTTGTCTAACCTCTATGTTGACATCAAAAGGCTCAGATATTTCTCCTAAGAATGTAACTTTATATGTAGTGTCAGTTAATGTTTGTCTCATCAATTCTCTTCTTTTTCTGCCTACTTTAAATACTTCGAGTACTTTGAAAAGTGTCCGTCGGTCTATGGAGTCATATGTTTCTTCTTCTTCTTCTTCTTCTTAACCGAGCTCGATAGCTGCAGTCGCTTAAGTGCGGCCAATATCCAGTATTCGGGAGATAGGAGGTTCGAACCCCACTGTCGGCAGCCCTGAGAACGGTTTTCCGTGGTTTCCTATTTTCACACCAGGCAAATGCTGGGGCTGTACCTTAATTCAGGCCACGGCCGCCTCCTTCCCACTCCTAGCCTTTTTCTGTCCCAACGTCGCCATAAGACGTATCTATGTCGGTGCGACGTAAAAGCAACTAGCAAAAAAAAAAAAAAAAGAATTCTCCTTCTTATTATTATTATCTCCAAAATTGCAGATGAAATATAGGAGTGTGTGTTCAAAAGGTGCAACCACGTACCGTATATTCCTAGAGCACGTTGTATCTTTCCTTTTAACGAGCTTTACTTCTTCTAATTCTTAATCCATTTGTTAATTCATACTCCTCGTGGGGAGTGGGCCACCACTCGAACCAAGAGACTCTTTGGCAATAGAATGTTATTGGTTTCATGCTAATAATAATAATTTCGTGTGGATATTTCTAGCCGAGTGCAGCCCTTGTAAGGCAGACCCTCCGATGAGGGTGGGCGACATCTGCCATGTGTAGGCAACTGCGTGTTATTGTGGTGGAGGATGGTGTTGTGTGTGGTGTGTGAGTTGCAGGGATGTTGGGGACAGCACAAATACCCAGCCCCCGGGCCATTGGAATTAACCAATGAAGGTTAAAATCCCCGACCCGGCCGGGAATCGAACCCGGGACCCTCTGAACCGAAGGCCAGTACGCTGATCATTCAGCCAACGAGTCGGACGGTTTCATGCTTGTTTATATATATTATATCTCAAGAGTATATCCTAAAGTTTATACTAATTTTCATTTCAGGTGTCGGACGAGGTACGAAGGAACTGAGGATAACTACTGTGATGACCTTCTCTTTCGGGGGTCATATTTTCGGGATTTTCTTTTGGATCTTAATAGCATGTCCGAGAAGTTTCCTCACAGTAATATTTCTAAAGCCTGTTGTACACGGTCAAATTTTTGTCAAATTCAAGACTTCACAAGAATTGTCAATACTTCAAAACTTTACTTGTCAGATACTTGTAAAGGCTTCAAAAGTCTTGCTCTAATCGATCAAAGAAGTGACAAGTCATTCACAGAAATTGAGCACTGGAATTCGAGTATTAACAGCTTCGACTTCATAACGCCGACTGATGTTCTTTGTGTATTAATTGCAAGAATATTTTTTAGAATTTGCTTTATGTCGCACCGAAGCAGATAGTTCTTACGGCGACGATGGGATAGGAAAGAGCTAGGAGTCGGAAGGAAGCGGCCATGACCTTAATTAAGGTACAGGCCCAGCATTTGCCTGGTGTGAAAATGGGGAACCATGGAAAACCATCTTCAGAACTGCCGACAGTGAGGTTCGAACCCACTATCTCCCTGATGCAAGCTCACAGCTGTACGCCCCTCACCGCACGGCCAACTCGCCCGGTTTAATTGCGAGATATGAGGCACATCCCTGCTTATATTCTGTGGGGTGTGTAGTGTACCACAATAAAATGATTAAAACGGTAGCGTAAGAGGGTACTGCAAGGAAAATATATCGAGGAAGTGGACAGCATTTATGTTTATTAGCGTACGGCAACCTATGAATAAACACTATCCTTAATGATCGATTTATGGCGATCTTCGCATATTATTATTATTATTATTATTATTATTATTATTATTATTATTATTATTATTATTATTATTATTAATCGTCGTTAGGGCCACTAAGAACCGTGAGACCTCAACTGCTTTTCCTCTCGGGGGCCCACCAGGTTTTCATCTTTTCGGAGTGTGCTTTCTTCCACGCATCAGAACGGATATTCTTCAGTCGAGTTGGGACTTCTCCTTGGTAAACCTGTCTAAGTTTGTGTTCGAGTGGTGTTCGGAGTTGGATGTCTGTTTCTATGATACCGTACTTTAAAAGATCCTTATCTATCTCCATCAACCAAGGCGGAATCGTTTTAAAACTTCTGAACTAGGATAACAAACGTTGACAGATTCTTTCAGCTGGCAATCTGAAGAGGTGAGCGCAAAATGTTATCCTTCTTTTCCGGATTACGCTTGAGATCTTTTCAGTGTGGGTGTATACTTCTGAAATTCTCCGAAGTCTGTAAACACCATCTTTGTGGTTGGGGCCAAGAATTTTTCGAATAATCCTCCTTTCCTTAATTGCCATTTTTTTTTCTAGCAGGCCATGCGTTCGAGGTGTTAATCATTCTGCTGCATATAATGCTTGAGGATTAATTACAGTTTGATAATTTTGCATTTCCCTTTCGAAATTCCTCTTTGATTTCCTTTACCGCCTGTTCTACATAAACATTGAAAAGGAATAAGTGGGGGGGGGGGGGGGCAAACTGCAGCCTTGTCTCTCTCCTTCCTGGATTGCTGCTTATTTTTCAAAGCCCTCGATTGTTTATCACTGCGGACTGATTTTTACGCAGATTGTAGATAATGCCTCTTTTAGATCTGAGAACATCCACCTGGGCTTGTCCTTAATTCGATCCTCTAAGATCAGACGTAAAGTCAAGATTGCCTCGCGTGTTCCTACATTTCTTCTGAAACCAAATTGATCTTCTTCCAACTCAGTTTCAACTTGTCTTTCCATTCATATGTAAATAATAGGCTTACGTGTTAAAATTTTATTTTACATTTCCTAATTACCACACGCGAAATAAATAACCAGGATCTCCATAGAGATATACCTACCCTATTCCATGATGTACGATTCCCAGTTTTTCTTGCTGTGATAACAAGTGCTGCGTTCCATCTTTCAAAATTATAAACATAATTTGCTTCTACTTATATGAAATCTTCTGCATGACTTGAAACGTAAACGCCTCTCACGTGTAATCAGGGAAGCATACGTGAGATAGCAGCAGTTGGCAGTGCTGCAGGCTACAAAATTAAACAAGTTTGACATTCGCCTCAGGTACCTTTATATTTTCTGCATCTATGCTAATTGTGTGAAAATATTTATAGTTAGACGTTCTAATATATATGCATTAATTAGGAAAAGCAGGGCAGAGGTAAATTATTGTATAATGGAAGGATGTAATATATTCTTATATATTATGGCAACATTATTTAAACTGTATAATCATATAGCATCAGTTCCTGGTCTGGGTCGGCGGTGTAGAGTGCAGTGGCGGCTGGTGGTTTAAAAGTTCAGTGGTGCACAGTTTTTACCAATGATATAATATGATTACAGGCTAATTTTCAAATCTAGATACATCAACAATAACTTTTTATTATTAAAAATAAAACAAACATTTTATATTTCTATTTTTAGGAATATTACTATAACGCATTAACATTTTTTCATTTAAAAACTCTTTTACCATACCGAAATGAAACACTTTGAGGTAGCGTAATTCCGGTATTGAAAAAAATATCCTTTTGTAACGTATCTGGTTTCGAAATTAAACGTCGCGTGGGCCTTCCCATTCGTTTCATCTCGGATTGTTCCTCAGCAGTCCGTTGCGGAAACGGCCCAGACATTAAAGACTGCACCGAATTCATGATCTGGCAAAATACCACTAACTGATAAAAACGCACAATAATAAAAACACACATGCTGATACGAATGTTTACACAGTGAAATCAATAATCTACTTAGCTTGTACGCACATAACAAAGCTCACGACTATATTGAAAGAAATGGCGGTTTTTATTATCAAATTTAGAGACATTAGTTATATATCCAGCCACGCCGACTTGATGCGTCGCTCTAGCCAGGACGAATATCTCCAACTAGCTCCTTACTGAGCGCAGCAAGGGATCCAACCAGCCGTGATCCAGCAGATGAACTTCCATCTGGTGTCGCTAGATGACACTCCTGTTCTATAACAGAATCTCACATTGAGCAGCAACGGTCTCTAGCGACTTCGCTAGTAGTTGGTTACGTAGGAGCACGGCCGATTTGATGCGTCGCTCTAGGTAGCTCCTTAGCGCAGCGAGGGATCCAGTCGGCCGTGGTAGGAGGAGCCAGGTTGATAAACCTCCATTTAAGCAATGTATAAGAAGCCACGCCTATCTTTTCCTCTCCCCGCGCACCCCTCTAGCAGCCTAAAAGCACACTTCTAGCAGCCCCGCGCACCCCTCGAGCAGCCCAAGTTTCATCCTACCTCAGGTTGACTTCTCGCTGCAAACTTTTCGACTCCTGCAGTGAACATCTAAGAGTAGCGGCTTGTTAAGTACCCTGTAGTCAATATTTGCTCTTTCAAGCTCTTGAAAGGTTTGTCTTGCTGAATAAAAATACAGTAGTTGAGTAATCCAAATGATAAAAGTTTACCTAAAATAAACATAAAAATTTAATGGGGGTAGCGCAAACCTGCAACCTTATGGAGAAACCGCCCCTGGTAGAGTGAGCTTCGGCTGGTCCGACGGCTCTGCACACCTACTGACAAACCGAGTAGAGGAAGAGTGGCCCCGACTCTGCCGTGGTGGCTCTACACCTCTGCATTCGGGAGACGGAGAGGGGCTGGCCGACGGCTGCCCAGAGAATGGTTTTCCGTGGTTTTCAATTCTCCTGCACTGATGTGAATGCCGGGGCAGTTCCTAGTATAGGCATCGGCCGCCAACCCTCTCACCTTCTCCGATACAGATCTCCTGGCATGAGAGACGGCGTCACCGTCTAGGAGGCCCGCCACCCCCCTCAGGGGAGGAATGAAAATATTTAGATGTATAGTTCATTCCATGTTAAGAAAACATTATTCCTCTTATGACAACAGTATTGCCATATCGACACGATCACCGGAAAACGGCGGCACATAAATTTATGAAATTCATTATTTAAGTTCGAGATAAAAAGTGGAAGGAACTAAGATGAAAATTACTTTTATGAACTAAAGAAGAAGGGGGTTTACAAGGGTTAGCCTTGGTTTGTACGGAATCAGAGGTAAGCTACGACACATAAAAAATCTCAGTGTAAGGCAATTTGGGGCAATAAATAGAAAAATTAATATTTTTTTATCGTATCGAGGAGTGAGGAATGCATTTCATTGCATTTAATAAATCCCCAGGCAACGACGGTTACTATTGTGCTGTCGTATCTCTCACAAAAACAATAGTAGAAATGAAATGCGGTCGTAAAAAGTTGTAAAATTAAAATGCGTTTAAGACAGAACAGCTAAATAACAAAACCAAGCACAAATAAAAAGCGCGGTATATTTTTCACCAGTGCAAGCTTTACCATGACGTATCGCTGTGCACAACAACAGCAAAATCTTAAGAAACAACTTCTGTAGAGTAAGAAAATAATAGAACACACACACATACTATGCAATATACATTCAACACAAGACAAGTACGCACTCATTTAAAGCCTAAAAACACACATGTAACAAATAAATACCGTGGATGACTTCACTACAGAAGTGAGCTGCCGGCGATTCACAGAGTGAGGGACTATACGAGGCTTGTACCAAAGTAACCCACAAGAAGTAAAACGAAGCACAGAAGTGATGGCTGTTCCTGCCACTGTGCTTCCACCCTAAGAATATATTTATGAAAAATAAAATGTTATGTAGTAATTTTAATAACTCACGGGCAGAAATGCCTCATCCTTTTTCATGAGTCTTTCATAATACTGCACCCATATGACGAATTAGCATTAAATAATGAATTATCTCAATCGATATTTGAAAATATGAGACAGCCACTGCGGTAGATATTTGGGCAGGCGGCACGGCAAGTCTAATAAAAATTGGCGGCAGAGAGTCGAGCCCTGTCACCAAGCTTAAGGCACGTTCCAGGGTGCAGCAAAAATAATTGTACTCCTAACTACCCTCAAATAAAACTATAAGCCGACAGCTAAGTGCTTGGGCCAGCGCTTTCTCACGGGTACTAGGGCGGTGCCGTCATAAAACTTCACCCAGTAACTGAACAAAGGCGGCAGAAATAGAAAGAGACCACATGTTTGTGCGAGTGAGATGGAGTGATGACTGACTTCCCTCGGACAGAGGTGGTTCGTTCCAAACAGAAGAAAGTCATGTACCCCTAGGCAAAATTCAGCCAATCAGGGAGCTCAAAATTATTCGTTTCAAAAAGGCGCCCATGATAATTTAGTTGATTCGGGACATCGGAACAGTATTAAGGCAGACTTTTAGTGATCCTGACAATAGGTGAAAATAGTATATTTTCAGTGTGATTTTAGTTAATAATTGTATGTGACATGACTTTCAATCTTAAAGTGCGTCGTTCTGACACAAATCCCGCGTTGTCAACCACATGCTGACATTTTTCACCCACATACAAAGCATCGTCGGCAGAAAATAGTACCTCCCGCGCATCGTTTTGAAAACGATCGTTTTGAAATAGAACATCAGTTAGAGGAATGGCTAGGAATATCTTGATTCAACATAAAGTGAATAAGTGAAAAAGGGACACATGTGATAAAACTATTTTAGCGAGGGAAAACCACCCCCATAGAGCACGAATATCAGTGACGTAAAATCCCTCAGGTTTCCGCGCCAAGCCCAATGTGCCCAGAAACACATACATTAAGCCCGCCTCCCGCAACTAGAAGGAGTGTTCTCTAAGTTCTCAGTGAGGGAAGATCAGCTCGTCTTACTGTCTCTCGAATGACCAGTCTTTGTGTCCAGTGAACTCTAATAATGTGGAGAGTAATTCCTAGAGTAATTTGTTCGCAAGTGAAAGCCATCGATAGAGTAAGTTACACATAAATTGCAAACTTTTATTGTATTAACTCACGAACAATGATTAGGAACGATTATTTCAGTCATTCATCTCTAAGTAATTATAAACTATATGAGCACTTTGCCCAAGGAGAGGTGATGAACTTTTCAAGTTAAGGATCCCATTGGGATAAGAAAATAGTTAACCGTATGGCATATCTGGTTAATAAGTTCATATTTCTGTCGCAGAGACTATGATTTCTGCAAACGCGGCAACGCCTCGTATTTTCGGTTTATCATTCTTGCTGTAATGATCAGCCACTCAAATTAATAGGCAGGCAGACTAGAATCTGCTAATAAAGACAGGCTGTAATTGTTTAATCTTGGGGATATGCAGCAATTGACCAAGGAATGTCCGGTTGCAGTTCATTCAAACTAGGAGAATTCTTAGAATTGCGAAGTGTACGACCACGAATGTAAACACAACACGGCTAGGGAAGGTAATCCCGAGGTCCCGTTACACGAAAATACAAGGCCAGCCGTCCAGCAGTTAACAGCGGAGAGTTTCAATGTTTAAGGAATGCCCGAATCGTGTGTAAAGTCAGAATACTGGCGCATACGTGTGTAAAGCCTACATATTTAATTAATGTATTAGAGTAGGGTATAGTTTTTTGTGTGTATATAAGTGTAACATCAAGATCATTGTATACGTGTGTATGATTATGTGCAATACTCAAGCAATCGTGTCAGGATACAGCAAGTCAAACCCGTCATACATCTCAATCATGATGGCGTAAGGTGTTTAGCCATCAGGACTATAGAGAAGCGGCGGCCGAACCACCAGTATGAGGAAGTGAAATTTAATCTAAGGTGTTGTTTGTTGTAAATAATGCCAATATTGATTTGTATAGGACGCAAGCTATCGGTAATGATAATTCAGTAGTTTAATTTTAATTATAGGTTATTCATGTTCGGGTTACATCACAGTCATCACTTTGTAAGTAGTTTGTTTAACATTCATGCATTTTGATTTGATTTAGAAATATTGTTACGCAAGCACTGATGCAGATTCGCGTTATATTGGTCAAATAGATTTCATGATGGTTAAGCTACTTATGTAATATTGATTCTAATAGTCTGATCTGCGTATAATCTTATCATTTTGTGGAAATGAGGCCTATGTTGGCAGTGTTTGTGGTATTTCGCGCAGGCAAGGTTTTGTAGTTCCGATTTTCATTGTTCAGTCTTCTTTGAGACCATTTGATATTGTTTGATTCTTTCTTTAATATTCGCTAAAATTAGTCTATATAGCTAGTGATATGATTGATAATGAAGTTGTGTGAGAATTACGGTAACGCTGAGCAGTCCATTACGACGAGAATTCAAGATCATTAATTATGAATTGTATCTAGAGAGTAAAGAGGGAGACATTCAGAGGTCAGCAGGTTAGATGACAGACGTGTTATGTGAAAATGTAGAATAGTGAAGCAGAGGATTCAGTCTCAGCGGGAAAGCTGTGAAATCAATGAGGGCGAGAATACAGACGTTGGAAGTGCGCCAAACTTTCTATACGTAATAATGATATATTCGAGGTTAAGAGTACAATTAAGAGTCTACGATGATATAATAACTGAATAAATATTGATAAGCAAGGTAAGATGGAATTCAGAAAATACTCACAAAGGTGATATTAATGGACGTAACTTCAACTAAATACCCACACAACTGATTATCAAGCATTTATATGTGTAACGATTATATAAGGCATGCTAACGTGTCCAGCATGGCTAGGACCATATGTTTCATAGTAATAATAATATCAAATGGTATTTTCTTTCTTCTTTTGGTCTGAAACATGATGTCGCAGACTGCACTTCATTGATTATTGTGAGTAGGTAATAATATCATTTTGGTCAGCTGTTTATGCGCCATGTTTGTTTTGATTATTGTTACGTGAATCAAAATAGGGATAGGGCAGCCATGATAAACATTAATCATGGTCATGGTCACCTGTTATTTCAACGACAAATATCCTAGGACATTGAAATCAACATGCGGCATTGTAATTACGGATTTGAATATTCAGTTAAATGTTGATATTGCTTGAATTATGG
Organism: Anabrus simplex; assembly: GCF_040414725.1. NCBI lineage: Eukaryota > Metazoa > Arthropoda > Insecta > Orthoptera > Tettigoniidae > Anabrus > Anabrus simplex. The sequence goes on from NC_090273.1 coordinate 137,497,375, forward strand.
GTGATGTGTGTGTGTATTAATTAGGGTATATTTTTTCTTTTTCTTTTTAGATTCACTTCCCTTGATTTTATTCTGTGCGTAGCTTAGGCAGTGATTGATTGTGGTGAACAGTATAGATATTCTTTTGTAGTGTGATAGACGGAGGATTTTCCGCTGTGTAAATAGGGTAATGTAAGATAACGAAAGCTTGCGTCAAACAACCCAAACATCATCTTAGAATTCACTTCTTGGTTAAAGAACGGCAAAACATAATTATAACTTCACTGAACAGCAAACCCTATATTTATTTAAAATTTGTCTTGTCGAAAATTAGGTAATGATCCTGTATTTGCGAACATATGTTTCGTAAGGTAATTTAGGACCAGTTGAGACCAGTTGTAATCAAAGCTTATTACGGTACAAATAAAGCAGCTGTTCAGTTGATTAATCATTCAATTTGTTTTGAGGTAATGAAATACCACAGTATGGTTTGACACAGTGATTTATTATTTAATCGTTATAATTTGTGAAGTTAAGTAAAACCATTTTCTTTAACGTCTAATATTCTGAGTGCAAGTTATCTGTCAGATGGAGATACTTAGCCATCACCGATCTATAATTAAGAAAGCGGATAATGATAATGTAATTCAAGTTTGATAGGTGTAATAAGGTAGGCAATGAATCCCTTTTGATCATGGAATATTCTGAGTTATTTATAATTCTTTTCATTTTATAATTCAACATTGTGAATCCTTAACTAATTAATTTCATTCTGAACTCATAGTCTTGATCATAATACTGGTGAGCGAAATAATTGGAGTAGATGCAACTCCTATATAATGTAATTGATCTTAAATCTAACGTAGATTTGTTATGAACGATGTTTTCCATTGATTAGCACATTTTATTTTGGAGATTTTCAGTAGTCCTTTATATTTTGATTAAATTAAAACTGATTACATTTATTTGCCCACATATTTAAATTAACGGATTTACCGAGCTCGATAGCTGCGGTCGCTTAAGTGCGGCCAGTATCCAGTATTCGGGAGATAGTGGGTTAGAGACCCACTCTCGGCAGTCCTGAAAATGGTTTTCCGTGGTTTCCCATTTTTACACCAGGCAAATGCTGGGGCTGTACCTTAATTAAGGCCACGGCCGCTTCCTTCCCACTCCTAGCCCTTCCCTGTCCCATCGTCGCCATAAGACTTATCTGTGTCGGTGCGACGTAAAGCAACTAGCAAAAAAAAAATAACGGATTTAATATTATTGTAATCATACTTTAGTATTATTTTTCTCAGTTATATTATCATTCATTTTCTTTCTTTAGTAAAATTTATTTAAATACAGTATGGGCAAAATCGTATTTATTTTACTAGGTTAGTTAGCCTGTAGCCAAGTAATCATATCCCCCTACTTTAGAGCACCCTGACAGTCCAGTGAACGTCACCACCCCTGAGAAAGAGTGTCATCAATGGTGAGTATTTTTATTTCAGTGCAGCGGAGGCAGAACCCAGGATGAAGAAATCATCGACCAGGTTATCATGAAAAGGGTGCAATACATTACAAATTAAAGTATACAGTAATACCCCTTAATCACGATGAATTATGGGTGACTCAGAGGGGGTGTGTACACTCCTTGTAGGTCCATAAGAGCAATAATGTTTTCTTAACGTGGAATGAGTAGGAATCCTGGTCTGAGTGGATTGAGAGTAAGTTACGGCCAACAAGTGGCCAGGGCTGGTCCGTGGTCCGATAGTTTCGCATTCTGTCCAACCAACCGAGATGTAAGTTTCACAATTTCCTGGTACCGTACGTAAAAGCCACTTTATTGCACGGCCGATAGACAGTTCATCCAGAGATAGTGTTATACTGTAAATCAGGGCCTCTCAAACGCCCAAAATCTCACGCGTGCAGATCGAGGCGCAAGAGCTCCGTGCACTGTGCATCGGTGCCGGTCGGATCGGCTCGGACCAACGCTTCGTCTCTGGGCTACTCGGCTAATCTCGGCTCTACTCGGCTCAACTCAGCTCGGATTTGGAGCGCTACGAAGCAAGTGGTGAAGAGGGAGACGGGGGGAGCGAGCGAGATAGGCGTGAGGAAGGAGAGATTAAGTGCTATTGCTCCAAATCGAGGAGTGGGGGGTCTGCACTCTGGTCAGCTAAACGAAGTCCTCTTTTGCACCATGCACAGTGCATGCACCCTGAGAGGCCCTGATCTACACTTCGCCCCCCATTGGCCGATCCTGTATACGCTGCTGTGGAGAGCAGAGAATGGTACGATGGTAACTGGGGTGAAAATTCAGGTTGTAAGCTTCACTAAGACGAAAATTTCTCTCTGCTTTAATTACTATGTTGATGGGGAGATTATACCTAACGGGCATCACTGTATCACTGTAAGTACCTAGGTGTCAATATAAGGAAAGGCCTTCATTGGAGCATTCACAAGAACGTGGTTGTAAATAAAGGTTAGCGATCTCTTCATATGATTACGACTGAATTTAGGGGTGGTAGTAAGGATGTTTAGCTGAAGATTCTATCCATGACTGCAAAAACCTTTGTATGGAGTGTGCTCTTGTACGCTTGCGAGAGCTGGACATTAGGAGATCAGGAAGAGAAAAGAATAGAGGCAATCTAAATGTGGATTTGGAGAAGAATGAGAAGGTAAGTTGGAATGAAATGAAGAACAATACCGAAGTCCTTAGATAGACAGGAGGGAAACGGTGTCTGATAACTGAAATTGAATATATATATATAATAAGAGTTTTGTCTGTACATTGCTCAGAATTTGTAAAGAATGGTATTTCTGTATCGATCATGTCCAAATTAGAAAGGAAATGCAATTTTTAATTTTCCATAATTCCTGCCTGTATGTATCACGAGAAAATGGCTGAAGAGAATTTAATGAAAATTGGTATTTAAAGACGGGGAGTGAGCCACTACAATCTACCCAAAAGATAATTTTATTCACGCTGAGTGAAACGGGAGTTTACGGGAAGGCCTAAAATTTAATTCTCAAATATTTATGTTATTAGTGGTCCCAGCGATAAATAGGACATAACTAAAGTCATATATAATTAAATTTACGATTATTTATCTCTTATACATTTTTACGGTACCAGCTATGATAACAGAGATATTCATTAATTTCGATTTTTGTTGCAAAGTCCATATTAACACCGAGCCACGAGAAAGTAGGTAAACATAATTTAATAAAAACCGATATGTAAAGGCGGGGAAAAATTAACTTCAGTCTAGGTTAAATATAACTTTATTGACCCTAAATGAAATGGTAATTTAGGGCATGGCGCCTAAAATTTAAGGCAGGTGGAGAGTGTCTGCCATTATAATGGAAACTACCCCACTCGATTGTGACTGGCAGTAGGCAAGTGGTCCTGCCATCTTGGTAAAAACTCCCTAACCCAGTCTTAACATGATAAAAGACGTATGGGTGTTACTGGAGTAATCTCAAGAGCTATGCAATTTAACACATATTACTTACAATGTGTGCACTACTTAACGTAGAATTCTGTATACAATGCAGATATCCGTAGCGCAGCACGGGTACATCAGCTAGTCGGAAAATAAAATATGCGTTTGTATTGGTCACATTCTGCGGCATGAGAAGTTCCTCTGTAACATCCTTGAAGGATGAATTGCAGGAAAAAGAGGAGGAGGACGACCCAGAGTATCTTATTTCAAGAACCTGTTTCTGAGGATGAACTGCAAGACCTACACTGGCCGCGGCGACAAGACTTAGCCTTTAGTATATAATGATGTAAAGGAGAGGACGTGTAAGTAAATGGTAGCGGTGGTGGTGGTGATTATTGTTCTAAGAAGCAGTACAACTAGGCAGCCATCCTCTATAACACTAATCAGAGAGAAAGAATGGAAGGTGTCCGACACTTCGAAAAATGAAGGTATCGGCCTAAGAAGACAAGGGCCAGGAAGCGCTTGAAAATGAAAGGCTCCCTAGGCCTCAAGTGCTCTAATATCGTCGCGGTTGGAAAAGAATAAGAGTTGACCAAGGGACGTCGTATAGGATAGATGGAAGTGAGGAGCCTGGCACAAGTATGTCGAAGCAATACCAGGACTCATCTAAGGGCCCTGTGGTCACCAACCCACGCTCTCAAGTTAAGCGCCCCTGCGGCCCCTTTTAGTCGCTTCAACGACAGGCAGCGGTTACAATGGGTGTTATTCTACTGCCCCCACCCACAGGAGAAAATCATTACAGCATCAGATCCTCTGAGATCAATTTTCGAGAAATTTAGCCACCCATTCAGTAACATTTTTGTCTATTCCAATAGCCCATATTTTCGTCAATAATCTTCCATGACCTACCATATTAACTCTGGTGATGGTGAAGTAGAACTCGGTTACCATCACGCCCTAACACTAACAGAAGGAAACATGGTAGAGATTTGACCCTTCGAAGAATGAGGGTGCCAGCAAAAGGAAGAGAATGGCCACAAAGGGCGAAGAAATGTAAGTGTCCCTAAATGTTGTAAATCTAGTATCGTTGTAATAGGAAGAGAACAAGAGTTAATCAAGGAAGTTCAGATAGAAGAGAAAAGCCTGGCGCAAGTGAGTGGAAGCAATGTTAAGTCTCATGTAGGGGGCCAATCGTCGTCAGCACTTCAAGGGGAAATGCATCTGGGTGTGAACACTCGAATACGAATGAAACCCGGCTCATTGCAACAATACGAGGGTTCTGAGTTTCATGGTAATTGTCTTTCCCGTGTTAAATCAAATGTTTCGCCTGCAGCGCGATGTAAGGTAAAAATATTCAGTTTTGTTTTACGAGAAACACAATTGCAAAACTGTTCTTAATAGACGCGAAAGTGAATTATCAATGGGGTACGTAGACTATTTATAATATATTGTGTAGGCATGGAAGAGTCAATAGATTGATCAAAACAGTAGGAACATGTTACAATTTGCAAGGTTAGCACATTCAGTGTCTTTCCACTGGCATTCAACTAATGCACATTGAAACGCAAATTTTATTACATTTCTGAATGAGACCTTCTCTCCTGTTTCACAGCCTGCTGCTTGTGATGCAGATTGATTCATAGGGTGGTATATGGTGAAAATAATAGATTATACATGGAGTGTCGAATGGACTTATTTCCGCCCTTAAATATCCGACTACCTCTGCCGGGTTTGAACCCGCTATCTTGGGATCCGGAGGCCGACACTCTACCACGGACCCAAAGAGGCAGCTCGTAGTAGGGTAATCCCAGCCGCCGAGTGAGACAGAAAAATCCCATGTGTCAGACTCTTCATTGGTTGATTTGAAACCATTTCAGAGGTGAATGACAACTTTCAAAGCTTGGCAATCCCCTGGAGGAATGGTGGCCACGCCATACATGTCCTGAAAATGAGGTATTTTCAATGCTAGCACCTCAATACCAACGCATTGCAGGACGTCTGCTCATAAGAACACTTTCTTTTGATTAAATGCCAGTAATCACTCCCCAAGGGATGTTAAAATATTTAGTTAAATCCTGTATGTGATCGTTTATAGAACCAAGAATTTGGCCAGCACAGACAGCTCTTGAGATTATGGCCAGAAATGTAATGACAAATTTGTCAAATTAATGGAAGGATCGCACTATCTCGTTACCACTGAAAATGGGAGCAGTATCTAGTCTGGTATTTTCAATTTTCCTCTATGGAACCGAGACGTAAATATTTCGTGCTACAGACCTGATGAAAATCGATTATTTTGAAATGTGGTGCCGGCGAAGAATGTTACGCATACTTCGGACAGTATTTCGCAACAGTTATAAGCCAGTTCAACCTCAGAATCAGATTATCATCAATATGTAAACAAAGGGTTTACAATTATTTGGACGCACTATGCGACGTGGGAATGACAGCTTAGAAAAACTGATCATTCTTGGAAATGTTTCCGGAATGAGGGGAGATCGTGGACGAGTTCCCACTCTGTGGTCAAACATTATCAAGAGTCTGCGGAGGACCGCTAAGAGATGAAGACAACTGACCAATAGCCTACTCAGAATTGAGGCAATGATAAGGGAGAGAGAGAGAGAGAGAGAGAGAGAGAGAGAGAGAATATATAGAAGTACGTGGTTTCTCATATAAACTCAGACCGAACGTACGGTGATTGTACTCTTCGCTACGGTAGTTGCCTCAGCGACCGCCCTGCTTTGAACGTGTATACAGTCTTAATATAAAATCTTACCTTATAAAAGATGCTGGACCGAGCTCGATAGCTGCAGTCGCTTAAGTGCGGCCAGCATCCAGTATTCTGGAGATAGTGGATTCGAGCCCCACTGTCGACAGCCCTGAATATGGTTTCACGTGGTTTCCCATTTTCACACCAGGCAAATAAGGCCACGTCCGCTTCCTTCCCACTTCTAGCCCTTTCCTGTTCCATCGTCGCCATAAGACCTAACTGTGTCCGTGCGACGTAAAGCAACTTGAAAAAAAAAATGCTGGAAGTGTCATCCTCCCTGGGTTATACAGACACTGTATCTGGTAACTACATTCTGGCTGACACGAGTTAGTTAATGTTTCTGATTTCATTCGTAATGTTTTCTTCCAGTTCCTCCAGTGTGTGAGGATTTGTTCGATACACTTTTCCTTTCAGCTTACCCCACAGGTAAATATCACACACTGTTATATCTGGAGAACGAGGAGAAATAGACCAGCATTGATCACTCTGTCTGCAAACACCTCCGAGATTGTAAGAAGAGAATCTTCTGATGTATGAGGAGGGACTGAATCTTGTTGAAACCACCCACGCGATTTTTCTTCTTCCGTTAACTTGTGACGTACCCACTTGGCCCACAGATGTATGACAAAATTATAACGTGGCGGGTCACTTTAATATTAAAATAAATAAATGATATGTTATTGTTTCTCCATAAACAGTATCCCAAGGGCGCCAGTCTTCAAGCTTCTGGCTTGAAAACAAAAGTAGATAATTAATAATAATAATAATACGTAATAAGACTCAACAAACTCCCAGGGGTGAGGTGAACGGAACACAAACCATTAAGTACACTAACTTGGAATTTAAGTATCATTAATAATCATTTCATAAAATACAAATTAAAACAGCTATTTATTAAGATGAAAAACGTGACGTAACGGCGTTTTAACGACATCTGAACTTACGGAAGCAAAAGAAAAATTGAATGAAATTAATTTTAGAAATGAACTGATGCGCGAAGACTTGCAGTAACTTATGCCATAAGCTCACCATATGTAGACTCTGTTGTCTTGAAGCTGATGATGTGTGGATCTCGTTCCGGCTGCCTTCTCTGTTGTTGGATTCCAGTCCTACTTCTACATTTCCTGTCCTTAACACTTCCTACTGTACTCCTTACATAAAGTCGTGATGAGTCCTAATTTTAAATGCAAAACCACCATGGGTTATGTTCATGGAGAGAATACACTTGTATTCTTCCGTATTACGGAGCAGTAGCGTAGCTAAATTCATAACTCTCCTGCCCTATACTAATCAAAGCCGGTCTCCCGCTGACTACCTCTCGTCATTGAGATAACAAGTCCCAATGAGAGTAACTTTTGAGTGGAATATACTCAGATGCGAAGTGAACTAAGTTAAAATCTTCTCCGATGTGTAGACGTAGAATCGTAGTAAGAGTATCTTCCAAGAGTGAGAATCAGAATGTCCAATAAGAATGTGAATGTGAATCTCAATCTGAATAAGAATGCTAATGAGAATGTGCTCTCCAGCTCTTGTCGGTGGTATATATCTGTTCAAAAGTCTCCTTCCATCAGCCATATCACATGGTCCAGTAAGATTCGAGGTCTCATCCCTTCTCCTATGTATTGCTGTGAATCCATCACGTTGCTTCATTACGTTCATTCACATAGGCTGAACTTTCCCGCTGAAATAAAGCGTCCCGAAGCGGAGTTTGTAAAGTGGGTGTTAATAATGTATCAACTGTCTCTTCATGAGGTAGAGAGGGTAAGGTCTCTCGTAACCTAGATGACGTACTTTTCCTGGAATTGGGATGAAATTAGCCTGCTGACTCTGGTCACCTCACAACGGCTATTGGAAAATTTACTGCAAGTTATAAATATGCATGATGTTGAAATACTTTACCCAATAATTTGTTCGTTCAGAATACGTTATAGCCGCGATACAAAGAAATGAAATGATGATTGAAATGGATGATAAAACCCTATATATACATACACATATTAATTTAAAAATTACCTAACAGTGATTAAATATATACATGTTATCAATTAAATATATAGTTCAATAATTAAAAACATTCAGTGATGTCCCAAACATCACAAACTGATCGAAAAATGGAGTCAAAATATCATTTTGCTATCTCTCTGCATTTACTGTCGTCTCAAAAAAAGTAGGCCCTATTATTCGCGTTGTACTAACAGCACACAAAACACCAATCTTCCAGTCATAATGAGGAACTTCATAAACACCATTAGGACTTTCTGCACTCCAATAGCGAGAGTTATGACTGTTCGCACGGTCGTTAAGGTGAAACCAAAACTTTTACATACGAAAATACTATGTTGCATTGATAAGCGTCCCACCATGTTAACTGCTGAGATTGAGACTGGCGACTGATGCTTGTCAGGTCGAACACGTGCAGGCTGCTTGCAAGGTCAAGGCCTCCCATACTACAGCTGCCGTAGCGCAGAGTACAAACACCTCTAATGTCAGTTTAAGCTGTACAGATCTGCAGTGACGTTCTCCAAGTTGACACGTTCAGCTCAATGTACATGAGCTTAGAACATAAACCACTTCATTTTTATCCGTGAAGTACAGATCTGACGGCTCTCTGCGGCATAACAAGTAAACACATGTTAAGTAGAGCGCGTTAAACCATTCGTTCTTACAAAAGACTGACTCAATTCCATTTTATTGGCCATCATACTCGAAACATCCAAACTTCTTCAAGAGCGATTTCCTCAGTAACATAAATATTCAATTATCTCAATAGTATTGATACATGTGGCCCTAGCTGTATGTCAGTCTTTTATAGGTACAATTTACAAAGATATTTATTTAATCGAATGAGGAATGGTGTGGTTTATGGATTAGTTTTATGGCCCTATGTCAGCGGTGAAGTCTATAACACATCACAATGAACATGTTCGGCCCTCCCTTCCCCCATCCTCTGTGCCATTAGGGCTCAGCTGATGACGTCCCATCCGTCGGGATGCTCGGAAGTGACGTTGGGCGGGTCGCTCTAATGACGCCACTAAGAGCGTCGCTTTGTCTGCGTGACGTCTCCACAAGAAGACGCCTTACTGTCGTGGTCATCTACGGTTATAAACTACACACGGTGACCTGAGTTTCTCCATTGATTTCATGTATCGTTTGGTCCGGATCCCTTATGTTATAGCGCAAGAAATACGGCCAGTGTGAAAGATGTACTGATATTGCGGCTTTCATGTTACTGTAAAATATCAGGGAGGGAGTCGTACATCATACACAGGGTGAGTCGATAAGAATGGCCACTTCAAATATCTACAGAACTGTTAAATATATCGGTGCATATTCTTAAACTGTAGTAACCATTGAAAGACGAAGTGATTTCTTTGTTATATATCCGGCGAGGTGTTAGTTTATTGCACTCAAATGGGAACTGACCTTAATGGGGGAAACTGGGAGAAGTAGAATGTTGGAAACTGATATTTATAGTAAACTAGTGGTTTGTCGAGCCGGCTCCGTGGTGTAGGGGTAGGGTGCCTCCCTATTACCCGGAGGCTCCGGGTTCGATTCCCAACCTGGTCAGGGATTTTTACCCGAATCTAACGGCTGATTCGAGGTCCGCTCAGCCTACGTGATTAAAATTGAGGAGCTATTTGACGGTGAGATAGCGGCCCCGGTCTAGAAAGCCAAGAATAACGACCAAGATGATTCGTCGTACTGACCACACGACACATCGCAATCTGCAGGCCTTCGGGCTGAGCAGCGGTCGCTTGGTAGGCCAAGGCCCTTCAAGGGCTGTAGTGCTATGTGGTTAGGTTAGGTTAGGTTTAGTGGTTTGTCCACGCAATAGCTGCGAACAAAGGCTAAAGATGAAAGTGGTGATAAAGGAAGCGTGGGGAAAATAACGAAAAATATATTGAACTTTGGAAGACCTTTATTTACCTTTAACATTACACTGTCCGCCTCTGTGGTGTAGTGGTTGGTGTTATTAACTGCCCCCCCCCCGGAGGTCCGGGTTCGATTCCCGGCTCTGTCACGAAATTTGAAAAGTGGTACGAGGGCTGGAACGGAGTCCACTCAGCCTCGGGAGGTCAACTGAGTAGAGGTGGATTCGATTCCCACCTCAGCCATCCTGGAAGTGGTTTTCCGTGATTTCCCACCTCTCCTCTAGACAATCCGGGATGGTGCCTAACTTAAGGCCAGGGCTGCTTCCTTCCCCCTTACTTGTCTATCCCTTCCAATCTTCCCATCCCCCTGCCAGGCCCCTGTTCAGCATAGCAGGTGAGGCCGCCTGGGCGAGGTACTGGGCATCCTCCCCAGTTGTATCCCCCGACCCAGAGTCTGAAGCTCCAGGACACTGCCCTTGAGGCGGTCGAGTTTGGATCCCTCGCTGAGTCCGAGGGAAAAACCAGACCTGGAGGGTAAGCAGATTATGAATGAATGAATGAAAATTACACTTCCGTTGTGAGTATACTTATGAAAATTTTGAACCTTATTAATTCATAATCCTCTTATGGATGCTTGTTTTAATCACTTTAATAAAGTAGGCTACAGTTCACTGTAAATGATTGTATTTGACCTATTTTGTCAAAACTTTGACCCTATGCTTTGTTAACGGTCATTGAAAAAGCAAAACGTAACGTACTGTCAGTAGACACCAAATGCATTCCAGGTAGCTATTTTGTGTGATTGTTGGAAGCACCTGTAATGACTTCTAATTTTATAATTTTGTTATATAATTCTCTGTCATACGCACTTCACTTATTAAACTAAAGGCCACGTGTATATTTCTTACAAGCATTACAATTGCATCATCTTTCAATTTCTGTCCCTTATTATGACAATCTTACCACCCATTTAATATTATGCAGGAATCATCGCTAAGGTTCATCAATAATAATAATATTAATACTGTATTAATAATAATCATCATGAGTTTACCCTCCAGGTTCGGCTTTTCCCTCGGACTCAACGAGGGGTCCCACCTCTACCGCCTCAAGGGCAGTGTCCCGGAGCTTCAGACTATTGGTCGGGGGGATACAACTGGGGAGGATGACCAGTACCTGGCCCTGGCGGCCTCACCTTCTATGCTGAACAGGGGCCTTGTGGAGGGATGGGAAGATTGGAAGGGATAGGCAAGGAAGAGGGATGAAAGTGGCCGTGGGCTTAAGTTAGGTACTATCCCGGTATTCGCCTGGAAGAGAAGTGGGAAACCACGGAAAACCATTTCGAGGATGGCTGAGGTGGGAATCGAACCCACCTTTACTCAGTTGACCTCCCGAGGCTGAGTGGACCCCGTTCCAGTCCTCGTGTTAATTTTCAAATTTCGTGGCAGAGGCGAGAATCGGGGCCTCTGGTGGGGTGGCAGCTAATCACGCTAACCACTACACCACAGAGGCGGACATTAATAACAATAATGATAAAATCAAATTAAATGCAACTACTAAATGGGTAGAAGAAACAAGAAAAGACATGGAGGAAGTTGGCATCAGCCCAAAAGAAACCTCTAATAGAGATATGTTTCGAGCTAAAATTGATGAATTCAAGAAGTTTCAGGAAAAACAAAACGAAAAGTCCAAGAGCATGTGGTCAGAGAAGAGGAAGATGAACCACAGAGAAATGATGCAGAAGTTCTGGGAGAATAAATAATAATAATAATAATAATAATAATAATAATAATAATAATAATAATAATAATAATAATAATAATAATAATAATACCAAAGAAGACCTGCAAATGCTACATATCTCAGCAGAAGATGCCCTTAACAGAGATCGCTTCCGCAGGAAAATATTGACGAACGGGCTAAACCGAGACGAGCAACCGAAGAGAAGACACGGTGCCCCTTGCACAGGGGAGCGTAAGCAGGCCCACTCACAAAGAATGAGGGAAATTTGGGCTCTAAAGAAGGCCCAGTTCAGTGTCAAATGAAAGAAGACTTAACGTGGTCCTTGATGGCCCCAGCGAATTATATAATAGTAATAATAATAATAATAATAATAATAATAATAATAATAATAATAATAATAATAATAATAATAATAATGGCTGATATTCGCGAAACGTCTGCTTCTGAGCTGTTCCATTGAATAAACGAATTGAACTTTCTGTTACTGGGACAGACAAACCAAATGTTTTGTGAATTGTCTTACCCACCGCCGTCTCAATCTCTATATACTGCCTGCTCTATGCTATGCGGTTAACATACAGCCCATCGTGAGGTCTTAGTGTCACGAACCTTCGCTAGGGGCGCCAGCTAACGCACCCAACTTATCTCCGTACCCACGTTGTTGTGTTCCAGTGCGTTTGCATCGAGCATTTAGGTGTGTGTGTGTGTCTCTGGTTGTAAAATGATGAATTCTTGCGTTCTTCTCTGTATATCATAGCAAGAAATCCAAATTCTTCAGGTGTTAGGATCCCTGAAATTCCATTAAGTAAAGAACTTTGGAAAAATTGGCTTAACGCTATATCAAGGCAAGGACCAACCAAGGGTAGTCAATGGATTCCATCCGATTATTCTCGTGTTTGTAGCCTGAATTTTAGAGATGGCGATAAAAGATAAAACTAAAATAAAAATATATTGAAGCCAAAGAGTGTGCCTAGTCGGTCTTCGAAATATCGCCATTACCTTCAAACCAGAAAAACAGCTCCACGTAAGACCAGACAGTGACAAGATATTTCTTCGGAAGAAATCTATGATAAAACAAGCTCTTCAACTGCAAGAAATACATTGGATGACGAGTACGAAATTTATGTGAACAACAATGTCTCAATCCAAGTCAGTATTCCAATGAGTAAGAGCGACTGCAGTGATCAGAAAATCAGACATTAGAGAATCCGATCGAGCATTCTGAGACTGCGATAAAAGCTAATGACTAACCATAATGTTAATCCCAGAGGACTGGTTGCAATCGACATTCATCGCAATACCTAAAACGTCTCATCCAAAGAAATGCAGTGACTACCGCCTCATAAGTCTGATGAGTCATATGCTAAAAGCATTCTTACGTATAATACACGCACGCATTAGAACAAAGTGCGAAATAGACCTGGATGACAACCAAATGGGTTTCAGAAATGCCTTTGGCACACGAGAAGCCTTATTCAGCGTCAATGTCCTGCTCCAAAAATGCCGCCAACTACACAAAGATGTATTTGCATGTTTCATTGACTATGAGAAAGCTTTTGATAGAGAGAAACATAAAAAATTGATAGAGATTCTACAACGAAAACATCTCGATGGAAAAGACATACGTATCATACAGAATCTCTACCGGGGCCAACAAGCAACAGTCAAAATCAATCAAACCAAAACATCAGATGTGAAAATCAGAAGAGGGGTACGCCAAGGTTGTATTCTCTCGTCGCTCCTTTTTAATATGTATTCTGACATCATTTTTAAAGAAGCTTTGCATGATGTTGAACTGGGGGTGAAAGTAAATGGTGTTTTGATCAATAATATTAGATATGCAGATGACACTCTGATTCTGTGCAACACTATAGAAGGCCTTCAAGAACTCCTGAACAGAATCCATGTCAGAGGTTTACAGTATGGTCTCAATATAAATGTAGAAACAAACTAAGTTAATGGTATTTAGCAGAAATAGTAATGAAAATGTCACCTTGTCATTAAACAACCGTAAAATAGAACAAGTCCACCAGTTCAAGTACCTAGGCAGCATCATAACAGACAGTATGGATCCAGGTAAGGAAATCAGATGCAGAATTGAGAACGCTAGAGCTGCATTTCGCAGGATGAGCTCTTTGTTCTGTAATAATCATCTAAATCTGATGCTCAGACAGAGATTAATGAAGTGCTACATCTGGTCAGTACTGTTATATGGATCAGAAACATGGACCTTAAAAGCCGCAAGTATCAAACGACTTGCCGCCTTTGAAATGGGGTTGCACAGAAGAATGCTTAGAATACCCTGGACAGATATGATAACAAACGATGAAGTCCTAAGGAGAGATAGGACAAAGCAAGAACTAATAACAACTATAAAAGTTCGCAAAACAGCTTATCTAGGTCACATATTAAGAGGAAACAAATATGGCCTCATAAAACTCATTCTCCAAGGTAAAATAGAGGGCAAACGGCGAGTTGGCAGACCAGAGATAACATGGTTACACAACATCAAGCAGTGGACCGGTATTGAGACAGCTGAGAGACTCTTCCGACTAGCAGAAGACAGAAAAACTTTCTCCAGAGTAATCGCCGACGTCTGGGCAACCGGATATGGCACTTGAAGAAGTAGAAGAAGAACCATAATGTTAAAAGACTACAGAGGAAATTCGAAGAAAACTCAGAAATTGATCGTCTGAATAATGTACAGGAAGTAGTCAAATATAATGAAAAACGACCGTTTTTTAAATCAAATCCATAATATTTACAAGACGAAATTCGGGCTGTCAGAACAAATCACACAGTAATATGTGGCGTGGGGAATAGTACCCCAAACGGTTACGAATATGGCAGGACACCTGGTCTAGTGTCCGCTCCGTCACAAAGTACTCTCGACAGGTAGCCTTAATGGAAAATGTTGATAGTGTTTGTCGGAATTTCCCAATTAGTGAAAGAAAGAGTTAGAGCTGAATGTAAAACTCACAGACCAACAGAGAGGAGTGTAACAGTGATCGCCGATTAAATGGCTAATTATGTACGGCTCCTCTACGACCGAATCAGTGACAAGTTCGTTTGCGTGGTCAAAATTGAAGTTGTATGCAGCACATATATTGGAAAATCTCTTGCTCTCGCGAATAAAGTGTTTTTTTTTTTGCTATGGGCTTTACGTCGCACCGACACAGATAAGTCTTATGGCGACGATGGGATAGGAAAGGCATAGGAGTTGGAAGGAAGCGGCCGTGGCCTTAATTAAGGTACAGCCCCAGCATTTGCCTGGTGTGAAAATGGGAAACCACGGAAAACCATTTTCAGGGCTGCCGATAGTGGGATTCGAACCTACTATCTCCCGGATGCAAGCTCACAGCCGCTCGCCTCTACGCGCACGGCCAACTCGCCCGGTAAGTGTTTTGTTTGCTTGTAATCGGACTTTCAAAGAAGTTCTCTATAACTGCAGCGTACTTCCTCGTTCAAGGCTTAGAAGTCTCCGATCTATCGCTTTTAGTTCAGAAGTGATTGATGCCGTTGACTGACAATCATAGAACCAATGTTTAAACATTTTGGAGAGGGAAAAGTGAGAACCTGTGTGGCTCATCCATGTTATCCTAGTCGTAATCTACTTTTCAGATTTCACTGTTCCAATTGGATAAATGTATGTTCCCAGTTCCTAAACAGTGAAATGACAGCAATGGCATCATCACCTCGAAATATGTGAAAGAAGTGTATCGCCTCCAGACAGAGACTTGACATCCAAGCCTGGTTGGTATTACGAATAAACAGAGGAATTTGGAAAATATGAATCTTCTGGAGTACAAATATTTCCCCAGCGGTCACTGCTGCTATTCGCTTCATGAAGGAAAATCATGCCCGTTTATAAACACATGTTTAGATTTTTCATACGCGGAATTGACGGTGCCCTTCGTGGAATGAATAGACAAATTTTTCACATTGCTCGATGTCATTGACAGAACTCAGCTCTTTTGGCAAAACAATCCAGACTGTGTGCACTAGCAGATAAAATAATGAATGAATAAAGGTTTGTTAAAATAATTCAGCTGGAATCAAAACGTGAAAAACCGAAGTGTCTGACTAATGAGACGGCAGATGATGTCTCGTTAACAGTGAAATCTATGGTGAATGAGTGTCTTATCCGTTACAAAATCGTTTATTTTATGTTCTCACTAGATGATTTCTGGAGACGCAATAGAAACTCTATTTAGTTCAGTTAGATTGGGTGGTGGATGTAATGACATGACGGACGCACACACTGCATTATGTGCTATAAAACATCCTGAAATCTGGTCATGAACAAAGGGTCAGCGAAATAGTGATAGAAAATTTTGTGTGTCCACTGCTGGTAAATAACAGTAAGGAAAGCACTGAAAAGGTGCTCCGTTACTCGTGTCGAGAAAATTCTGAAATGTTTATGTACCATGCAGCAGTGGGATGATCCTAATATATCTACTGTAACTGGTAAGAATTTTTACGTTTCTATATCTTAAGCCAAGCTCAAAGGTGGAATGTAAGTTTCTGTATGTGCATTATCTTCTCGATTAGTAACATGTTAAGGATTATTTTTCATTTTGTATTGGTGTTATGAACTCTCATTTAACCAACATGTGCTCTGGGTGCGGTAAGTGCTGCCATCTGCAGTGTCGCTGTGAACGCAATTATCACGGCACAGGGCAGGCAGTATATAGAGACTGAGTCGGCGTTGGTCTTACCATAATATGGTAACTTGATACAGGGTAGACACCATAATTTGATCAAACATTGTTGTATGAACATCCAAGTTCTAACTGAAATGCCTTGAATGGTACATGCAGCTCAACTCCAATGGGGGTGTGCCTGAAAATAGATGCACCACCTCGGGATGAGGACACGAGTTTACTTTACTTTATATTGTATTATAAGGGTCTGTATAGACACCATTCACAGAGCCTTCTACGGGTCTGGCATAGGAAGATCAGCGGAGACAACTTTCATAGAGCCATCTACTGGCGAATACAGTTAACGGCAATGACATAAGCATCGTAGTACTGGAGTAAATGACTATTTTACGCCAATAAAGGACTTAATGAAATAAATAGTACTTCATATTCATTTTGAGATGGAGATCTTTCTTTTGGTCCTTAAATAGGCGTTAGTATTACGATTTTCTCACAATATTGTACTATACGTCCAAATAAAGTAAAGTAAACTCGTGTCCTCATCCCGAGGTGGTGCAGCTCTTTTCAGGCACACCCCCATTGGAGCTGAGCTGCATGTACCATTCAAGGCATTTCAGTTAGAACTTGGATGTTCATACAACAATGTTTGATCAAATTATGGTGTCTACCCTGTATCAAGTTATGGAAGTGAAATTCGCCGTGATCATAACCTATGAAGAATATAAGCTAGCTACTAGTAAATTATTATCGTCTTAGGCGAAATTATCAAGTATGGTTAATGGTGGGTCACTATTTTCATTTGTTTAAATTTAACCGCTTATAGGGGAAAACTCTGGGGAACAAAAAAGGTTACGGTACTTATTTAGTTAAATTAATGTCATTCGGAGCTATTGTTTTAGGTTTAAGTAAAATCTGAGTCAATGCATTGTTTGTTTATGAGATAAGGAATGATAAGTATTTTTACCAGAGAGCATTTAGGATAAACTTTCTCCACCCGGAGTATGCACTGGTAAATATATTTACCACTTCGGGTACATGATAACTTTCCACAGTGTGTAACACTAGTGAAGTTGATGTGGCGCTCTGGTAAACATAAATGTGAAGCACGATTTAAAAAAATAACGTTCTACTTTTTTTTAGCCAAAGACTAGGAAGCAGGCAGTTAAGGCCACTTAGGGTTCTGAACATATTTACCCAATGCCTCAAGTGGTAAATATATTTACCAACAACCTATAAGGTGTTAATATTTGCATTCATACAGACACCAAAGTAGTATGAAATCACATTTCTGCTTTGTAGGATTTAATGGTAGAAATTCCTATTTGTTTTCACATGCAGCAAGCATTACGCTCATTTCGAAGGAAACTATCTGATCACCATAAATATAAAAATAAGTGTATTTTCTCTACTCTGAAGTTATACTTAGCAGTGCTATGTGGTAACAATGATTGTGGCAGAGTAAGGCTGTTGATAAGGTTGTCCGCGAGTTGCATCTGACCAACAAAGAAATCGTACGTTAAAATCACGGTAGACTTGTCTCGTGCACCTGTAGTATGTATTAAAAGAAACAGTGTGGGTTACGGAAACAACTCAATCGAAATATGTTTGATCATACGATAGTTTGCTTCGCTCTTCTTGTGTATGATAGCAAGTGAGACAGTGATACTGATTACACTAAAATCTCTATCTACTTTCTGCATATCATCAATATTTCAAAAAAGGAAGGGTAGAAGGTGGGTGGAGGGAGGGGGAGGGTTTGAATTCATCCTTTTGAAGTTAAATCAACTTTTTTCCTTTTTATATACCACAATCGCAACGTCAGCTCTCTGTGAAACTTCCGAGTCAGCGATTGATTTGGTTTCCCTCTCCTCTGCCCCTCCCTTGGTCCTCAGTAACTCTCACCTGACGTCTCCAATACAGCCACTACCTGATTACTCCACTTCTTTCGACGAATGTGCCGTTCAAGAGAGACGTTCAATATGTCTGGCATCTCTTGCATAAACCACTGGCGATGTACGTAAATATTCGTTCACGTTATACATGACATAACTGGTGCACCATCATACACATTGCTAACTCATACATAAATCCTGATCGTGACGCCCTGATTAGTGAAATGTTTATTTCTTAATTAATGTATTCGTCATTTTTGCCATTTTTTACTTTTGGGTGTTTTTGAATTTATATCATTATTTTGTCATTTTCAGCAATTCTTTATAAAATTTCTGATATGAATATGCCTTAAGGCTGGTGGTCATCCGAAAATTTATGTAACGTAATGCGACAAAATATGTGACCTCACGTGCTGCGGCTGTGGATTTATATAAATAGAGTGTGTTGAAATAGAAAGTGTACCATCAGTGACGTCACATTAGCCGTTACAGTAGGCCTTGGCCACCGAAGAAGATGCGGCTACAAGTTCCTTTGACGTAGAGTTGCAGTTCTCCTTGATACTCGTTCAACATTGAGTTTCATTTATTGAAAGACATATTCATGAACGTTAGATTTTCGTAAAGGGGAACATTCATTTTTGTTTTTTTAGTTATTTTCGTTTTGCGTTATTATTTAGTCATTTACGTTGGGTAATGAACTTTATCCGAACTTTCAATAAACAAGAATACTCAAACATCAAAAGTTGAATACTCAGTTCGAAAACTGTGAAACAAAGTAGCCTTCAACAACTTCTTGTGTTGTCATTATTAGAGTATTATTCTCTCCACTGATATTCTGGATATATATTTATTTCATAGGGGGTTTAAACCCCGCCAAGCTCCTACCGCGGTACGGCCTTGCTTCAAGTATTAGATAAAGCCATCTAAAGCTATCCACTGAAGGAACATTCAGAGAGGATGTTTTTCCGCGTATGGTCAGAAACCTCTCCGAAAAATATGCGGAGTGAAATGGGCAGGAGCTAAGAAAGATTTACTACTCAGCGGCATGTAGGTCGTGACAAAGAAGTGATATCCAGAATATCAATGGACTACATAACACCCTAATAAGGACGATATGTATAAACTTCAGTTTTAAAAATGATTTAAATCTCACAGGTGTTTCAGTACCTACATCTTTTAGCGTTTGTTTTCTGTTTTCGAATTTGGCGAATTATGGGCCGTATATCAGATACTTTAGTTATCTTCCCAGAACCCCTGCGTTATTTTGCTTCTCATCTTTTATTCCTCCTCAGAAATTATCCTTTCGGGTCTCCTTTTTATTGGTTTCTCTTCAAATGATTTTAGATTGTAGACACTTTTTCTGAACCCTCCTCTATTGTGGATAATCCGTAGTGTAATTCCAACATTTCCGGAAGCCAATGATGTATCTAAATATAATTTTAGTCAGTCGTTTGTCATCCATTCTTACTAGGTGTCCGTAGAATTAGAGCCTTCGTTTTCGGATTGTGTCTCTGATATTTTCTGTGTACTTGTAGAGCTTCTCATTTTTATTTTCCTTCCAAGTCCCATTCTTAATATTCTACGGTACCAGAGTTTTCCTCGGAATCTTCATTTCCTTCTTCTAGATTTCCTGCAGATCTCCTGTTTCAATTTAGAATAAGACACTCTGAAGTGTTCAATCTTTCCATTTTTATTACTGAGTTATTTTGGTCTTGTAGGCCAGATCTAATAGTGTGGCTCTTGCCTTATTTGCTTCCTAATCCAGTCCGTTGAGTTGGATCCATTCAACCAGGTATTTGAACTTGTCTCCCCTTTTAATCTTGCCATGTTTCATTTCTACATACTTCTAGCTTTAATCATTGTGTTCCATATTATATTATTATTTTATATCACATTTATAAACTGTATTCACTCCATTGAGTGTCAGACGTAATGTGAACAATGGACATATTTATTACTTTGGATAAAAAATATAATTTCATTCGTATTTTTGGGTCAATTGCTTTCTCATTTTATGTCATTTTAGGTCGTTTTGTAGGTCATTTTTGGCATATATTAGGCAATTAGGGGATGAACCAGGTGACAATTGTGGCGTCCGCTGTCAACCATTGATTCAGTATCGTAATTTTAATTGCTAAAGTTAAAGCAAACGAGCACGTCAGCCTGGATTAAGAAGTAATTGGACATTTTAAACTGACTTTTGATAATCTTATGAATCAAAGTTACACTTTCCAGATGTTATGCGGCATTTGAATGTCTAGACCAGGGCCACTCAAACGCGAAAATCTTTTGCGTGCAAACCGAGGTGCAGAGGTTCTGTGCACCGTGCATCGGACCGACTCGGCTCGGCTCAACTCTCCTCGGATGGTGGAGCGCTGCAGAGCATTGGGGGAAGGGGGAGACAGGCATAGAGAAAGAGAGAGAGACAGCGCTATTTCTCAATATCCAGGAGTGGGGGTCTGCACTCTGGTCAACCTATCAAAGTCGTCTCTTGCACCTTGTGGCGCGCAGTGCACCGGTGCATACACACTGAGAGGCCCTAGTCTACATTATTACAGACCGTGAAAACATAAATCTAGATCTTGTAGTATTTGGTTACAAACCATATTGAGTGTAGTTGTAGACTGGAGTTGTACTTGGACGTCTATGAATATGCATACTCTTGAAAAGGCTGAATACAGCTGTCCAAAACACTGGAGAGAGGAGATTTATCTCAACTTAAAAATAAGTCCTGGTGACGTATTCATTGTGATGTTTAAGGTTTAACTCAGAGGAAATTGCCCCCCTTTTAAGAACGAATGGTATACGGGGATTAACAGGTACTAAATTTATTCTTGGAATAAAACGCATTATTCCTGAAGCTGACCCCTTCAGAATTTTTGCAAGAACGGTATTTTTGTCAATCTCCTTCCTTTGCACAAACCAACTTCATTAACATCATCGCACTCTAAGGTGTCAATGCTAATATACGTTATTTGGAAACTATTCAGAACCTGTTAGTTGATGACGTTATCTTGTTCGTTTCTTGGGCACAAAATTGTTACTTTGGGAAACATTGCACGTTCACTCGGATGAAAAGAAGAACCACCTGAAACTCGTGAAGTATTTTTTGAAATCAGGTTTTGTTGAATCTCGATAATGCCATTCGGCCTACTTTTCCGTTGCCGAGTTTTAGAAGCCATTCTCTAAAGTTAAATAATTTTGGGCCATAGAGGAGAGCATTTTAAATATGACTAGACAAGAGCTGCTCTGTGACAGTGAGGAATTAATGCTAGGCACTGTCGAAAAGTGAATTTTTTTGTTCATTATAACTATATGATTAGTGCTGAAAGAATGTAATCAGAAGCAATTGTTGCCTCCTCTCATTTCCCTTGCGTCTTCTGATTGTTATGTTAAGACCCCTGGCGTGGCCAGTTGGGGAATTTTGGAATTTTTCGATTTGTGGGTACTCTGGTGTAAAGTTTCAAGGTGCCTATACATTTCTCATTAATTCAAGACTTTTTTAAATGTTGCTACCTACCTTTATAGCTCGCTGTAATTGGACTTCCATTAAAAGTCATCTGCAGAAAACATTCATGAAAACCATTGACCCACTGCGCCACCCTCCCCCTCCCCCTTGTGAGATGTAATCACATATCAAAATTATGAAGTGGCAGCTTGACAGCTGTGACTTTTATCTAATTCCGGTGGCGAAAATAATTCTCATTATCGTTTAAGGTTCCTTGCAGCTTACGTTATGACTTCCCCTCCGGGAAGTCCGCTCTTAATTAAGTTTCTAATGATCTCTGTTGGTGGTAAATCCCCTCACCGATGACTCAGCCTCATTGGGAAGTCCCTTGGTTCGCTTTTCTATAGGCATCGAGCCTCTCTCAGGCCTTCATTGATTTCCGACTGTGAGGACAATGCAACTGCACGTGTGTTTTATTCCCGAGTCTGCTTAAGTTTTTTGTAAGATGTTCAAGAAATGGTGCGGGACAGAATTCCACACCTACACCTCTCAAAGCATCTATTATCCACTTCTGCTTCGAGCGTATAATAATAATATCTCTGCCAACGTTCTCTTTCCAATCCACCGGAATATCAAGGAGGACGACTGAAATCATGTCACCTGCTGGTAACAGCTGCTGAGAAATTAAAAGAGAAAGCTTTTAAGCCTTCTGAAGAATGGAAACATCGATGGACAGGCTGAGCTCCAAAACTGAATAAACTCTCTGATCATAGGTGGTGGGGGAGATTTTTGTTTAGAGGAAATACAACTAGGTAATTACCCTCTCTAAACATATGAAATGGAGACAACAAATTAAAATAAGATTGGTCATTCAACAGAGAAATCTTAAAGCGAATTAAAAATAAAACAAAAAATGAAGATTGAAATTCACGACCGTATTGTAATGGAAATTGACGTTCAACCTATTAGGTCGTTTTATGTACATATAGTACGTATTGGAGAGATGTTAAGTACAGAACAAAAATTACCGACCAGACACCGATGGAATCCGAATCCACAACCTCATAATTTCGTATCGGTTGCTCTACAAGTGGCCTAGACCATTTTTGTTCTGTTGGAGAGGATCTGGCACTACTGTCACTTTTGTTCTGTCGGAGAGGATCGGGCACTACTGCCACTTTTGTTCTGTTCTTAACATCTCTCCAACACGTGCTGTATGTATGTAACCCTGTTCAGCATAGTAGGCGAGGCCGCCCGCGTGAGGTACTGGTTCTACTCTCTAGTTGTATCCCCCGACCCAAAGTCTCACGCTCAGGACACTGCCCTTGAGGTGGTAGAGGTGGGAAACCTCACTGAGTCCGAGGGAAAAATCGACCCTGGAGGGTAAACAGATTAAGAAAGAAAGAAAGAAAGAAAGAAAGAAAGAAAGAAGAAAAACTAGTTCCACATCTTACGCAAAAGTCCAAAAGCTTCTTCTTCTTCTTACCGAGCTCGATAGCTGCAGTCGCTTAAGTGCGGCCAGTATCCAGTAATTGGGAGATAGTGAGTTCGAGCCCCACTGTCGGCAGCCCTGAAGATGGCTTTCCGCGGTTTCCCATTTTCACACCAGGCAGATGCCGGGGCTGTACCTTAATTAAGGCCACGGCCGCTTCCTTCCACCTCATAGGCCTTTTCTATCCCATCGTCGCCATAAGACATACCTGTGTCGGTGCGACGTAAAGCAAAAAAAAAAAAAAAAAAAAAAAAAAAAAAAAAAAAAAAAATCATCTTCTTATCACGTCTGTATCAAGGGCCGTGAAGGCATCAATCTTTAATTATTTTATTAAGCCGAAAAAATCATTAACATATTAAAAGGGAACGTAGGTCCAAGTTCCCTGTCGATCTGATTAGCTGAATGGACAACGTTGATGCCTTCGGTGCAGAGGGTCCCGGGTTCGATTCCCGGCCGGGTTGGGTATTTTAATCGCGTCCGATTAATCCTTATGTCCCGGGGACTGGGTGTTTGTGTTTGTCAGACCACTTTCCTCTTCATATTCAGACAACACATTACACTACCAACACAGAAACACGCAATAGTAATTACATCCCTCCATATAGGGTTGGCATCAGGAAGGGCATGGTATATTTCCTTTACTAATTCACTGTCACACATAAAGCGGAGGACGGGATCAGAAGTAGTCGCGTCATCGGCTAATATGAGTTCGAGTGTTTCCGATGCTCTGTCTTAGGTCAGAGAGACCGGCGCACTCTGTGATGACGTGGGCCACAGTGGATTCGGCACCACTAGAACACACTGGAAGGGCGGGGGTTCGTCCCTCTTTAGGAGATAAGAGTGCGTAGATCGTCCATGACCATGAGTTCGGATCCCACTGGTGTCCGGTTGGTAATTTTTGTTCTGTACTTAACATCTCTTCAATACGTGCTATATGTACTTAACACGACCTAATAGGTTGAACGTCGATTTCCATTACAATACGGTTGTGGAACTTCAATATTTATTTTTTGTTTTATTTTTAATTCACTTTCAAATTCCTCAGCTGAACAAAGAATTTTATTTTAAATTGTTGTCTCCATTTCCGTGAAGGCCGTCCCACAGTAGTTGTCTTCTTAATTGCCCTCAGCTTACTGGGTGCTACTACAATTACCAGGACGCCAAGATGGTTCGACGTAGCTGGGAGTAAATGTCCCTAGCTGGTACATTCACAGGTCTAGGTGGTAAAAGTACCGCTCCTTTTGCAGTTTCATCCGCAAATTCATTTCCCGCAATCCCAACGTGGCTTGGGAGTCACGCGAAAGTGATTCTGATGCCAGCATCACACAACCTGGCTAGAAGGTCACCAATCCTCTGCACCAGTGGTTCTTGCGGGAGAAAAATTGTCAATAGACCACAGAGAACTTAACGAATCAGTACACAGTAGAAAATGCTCCACGAGTGCAAAATGCAGAGCTTCTATGATGGCAAAGAACTCCGCCGTGCTTGTATACATGCTACACATACTATGAAGCGAGATCTTCGTAGGAACACTATCGGATACGAAAGAGCAACCCACATCTTCTCCGATTTTGGAACCATCCACGAAGACACGTCGCGTGACCGGATACTGGCAAACGAGGTCCTAAAAAGGTCACATTCCGGGAGGTTATGATCTACCGCGTAAGACTTGGATGTGCTTGATGTGTCCAATTCGTAAAAGTAACGTAAAAGGTGCATACTTGCTACATAAATGGGGCTGTCATAGTTCACCTAGCTTCGACTGCGAAGCGGAATATCAAATAATAGAGCACGTCATGTTTCAGTGCCTTCTTCGCCATTACCAAGGACCAAGGCAGACTTAATAGATATTCCCAATAACTTAATTCGGTGGCTTGATAGTCTGTATATTGAATTGTAACTGGTGCCTGAGATCACCACCTTGCTGTAATAGATTTTTCATTGTTATATATTTTAGAATATATACAATGTATTATGTTCACCGTACTGGCGGGACTATGGGATTAAGAGTAGATTATTAAAAGCAGTCAAAGGCATTTGTCGTGTGTCTTCGCGCTCCTCGCTCTGCGCCGCCTGCTCCGCGCACGCAACAGCCTGGATTGTTCACGACTGCACTGCGCTTGCCTGTTACATCAGCCAGCTATATAAAGGCGCTGCCTTCCAGCCACAGGCGAGGACTTGCCAGTGCCTAGCACCAGATTACGCCGAATGTCGAACACGGAGGCTATCCCTCTTAAAAAGGTGTCTCGAATAGGTGGACTGATTCTGAGTGTTTGAGGTTTCACCTCGGGTTACTGCCTCCGCTCCCGTTTCCTGCAGCCACGTCGACCCCGATGACAGTATTCCCTCAGTCCCACCTAGGCTCAAACACATCAATTAGTATTCTACTAATTACACATTTCAATGTCAGTTCCTGACAAGTTTACAGAAACAACTAATATTCTATTAGTGCAAGCTTTCGCTACTGATTACACTTGTGACGGTATAGAGCAGATAGTTTTCAACTATCAAGAACTCTAGCTTTTCAATGGACTTTCGCATCAAGATAGATTCATGTATATATGTATATAAAGTGTACATTCTTTTTGAACTTCAGTCTACAAGCAACGTTAACTGTTTATAATTTTCATACTGCTTCGAGGAAAGTTTTATTTGAATGTATGTATATATGTTATGAAGACTATCTGAAGCAATAAAATATAGTTGTGTTCCTGTATACCTGTTCTTGTATACAACAGCATTTATGTTGACATTTGGGCTGGAGTGAGAATTCATGGTAGAATGAGTTCTTGGTTCAAGGTACTTCATGTGTTAGACAAGGCTGTAATCTTTCACATTTGTTGTTCATGATTTACGTGCATCATCTATTGAAAGGTATAAAGTGGCAGGGTGGAATTTAGTTAGTCGGAATTTTTTTTTTTTTTTTTTTTTGCTAGGGGCTTTACGTCGCACCGACACAGATAGGTCTTATGGCGACGAAGTCGGAAATTTAGTAAGCAGTTTGGTCTATACCGACGACTTGGTGTTAACAGCAGATTGTGATGAAGGCCTGCAGTCAGTATCTTGGAACTTGAAAATAGGTGTCGTTTTGAAATGCATACAAGTTTTTCGCATAGAATGTTTGCCATACACGTGTTCGCGCGACATTGATACGTGCAGAAATTCGCCGTGTGCTGGTACTAGGACTACACTGCACCATTTCAACGCTATGTTGCTGTTCCTGCATAGATTATTGAACTACACGTTCAGAAGAAAAATGGGAACATATAGGGATACCTTTCTTCACTCAGTGTGATGAAAACTCTGGTAAACACTTTAGATCAGAAATTCGACGTATCGGAAAGCGCTGATGGTATTCCTCGACAGCAGCAGGACAACTACCATCGCAGAAGCCGTAAACATACTCCATATCTTCATGTTCTTCGTTGGTGTAGATGTGTGGCGCGTGTACAGACACAGTTAACCGATAGTTCTCTCTGATACACTCTCAATCCCTCGCACTACTTCACTCACAACACACCATGAAGAACTGCGCGTCCCGAGAAAAGAGGTTGAAAGCAAGGAGGAAGGTTAGGCTAGACTAAAACGTCAAGGAGGTTGGCTCGGTAAGACATATACGTGTTCGCCACTAACCCAAAAACAAATGTATATTAAATGTGTTATATCTCGCACGTATGTCCATATGAAGGCTTTTGTTTCAAATGATCGTTCCCGTCATATCTCTGAATATTGACCATTCCTCCTTGGACATTCTATACCTATATCTTAGAAGTTTAACTTGAAAATTTGCAGTTTCTTTTATATATTTATGAACTGTAAATATATTGTAAAGTGCTTGATTGTACGAGAGAATTTAGAGTGCTAACCTCATCACAAATTAGCACACACTGTCTATATCATTCCCTACGGGTCTCTTTCCCTTTAAGCTATCCTCATTTCAGTGCTTGGGAATAGCTGCGCAGAATATTGGAGAAATTTCTATTTTCCATGCCAGGAATCAGTCTTTCTTTTCTAATTACTGCTGCTTCTCATACTACCTACAGAGATTCTGAGAGCATTTTCATTTGAATAAATGAATCGAGGGTAACCTCAGCAAATGGAAGTACGTTCTAATTTCCCTTGTGTTAACTGAAGGTGAAATAAGTCTCAGAAGATAATCAAGACTCATATCTACTCTTATTACACATCAAAAAAGAATATTTAAAACATTTAATTTATTTTTCTTTGTAATATGCGAAATAATGTTATGTTCATTGGGAAGGTACCCAAGAGGAATGCAAGTCTTGCTTGTGGCAAGCTCCTCATTTTTATCCTTACTATTCGACCCTACGCTTGTTGCCTTCCCACTGCGAGGTATAGTGACCCATTCTTTCTCGCGTCCTTCTTTCGTCAATATTTTCATTCTTTGAAGTGTAGGACCTGTTCCATTCTCCTGTGATAAGTATTTCATTGTTTAACTTGGTTTGCGTCACAGCGACACAGATAGGTCTTATGGCGACGTTGGGTTAGGAAAGGTTTAAGAGAGGGGAGGAAACTGCCGTAGCCTTAATTTAGGTACAGCCCCAGCTGATAAGTGTTAAAAGACGATGGTTGCCCGAAACAATAATCACCACCCTTACCATCACTACCAGAAATGAATATCAGGGGGCAAATACAAACCTGGAACAGGCGGATCATTTCAAGTAGATAGGGTGTGTATTCTAATGGGAGATACAGTAAAACCTGTGTAAAACGGACCCTGAGTAAACCGGAAACCTGCCTTAAGCGGACTTTTTCTGTGATCCCATGAATCTTTTTTTTTGCTAGGGGCTTTACGTCGCGCCGACACAGATAGGTCTTATGGCGACGATGGGAGAGGAAAGGCCTAGGAGTTGGAAGGAAACGGCCGTGGCCTTAATTAAGGTACAGCCCCAACATTTGCCTGGTGTGAAAATGGGAAACCACGGACCATGAATCGGTATGGCACTTTGTGCAGCCTGAAACGGAACCTGTCCAAAGCGGAAACAGACCGATAATTCAAGTCCCGCGAGAGAAATAAATATCTGAATGGAACTGAACTCCTGTCAATACGTACAACTGAAACGGCAAGCAAGAATTCTACCATGCTACCGATTTTTGTTGTTGTTGTTGTTGTTGTTGTTGTTGTTATGCTGTAATACGTTTAGCTGCTTAGAACACTTGTTGGAGCCAATAATGTGATAGCGTTCATCTTGCTGAATTTGTCACCACGTGGCCATGTCCTGAGCGCTTATTTCTTGTCCCACAGGCACTGCAATTGTGGATATCCTGACAGCAGAATGCGTGCCTCAGCATAGTGGTGCACTTCCCAACACAGTCGTCCTGTCTTCCTACCAGTGTACGCATGCGCGAGTGTTGTTCAACTATACTTGTTACTCTTCAGCTTGTTTGTGAATATGACTAGGAAGAAACATAAAACACTATCCCTTGGTCAAAACGTTTATCTCATAGATGCTTGTTGTTCGAAGGGGCCTAACATCTAGGCCATCGGCCCTTTGTTCGTAGAAGAAAATGAACATCAGAAGCAGCCAGTGATACACTTAAGAGAAAGGAAGAAGATGGGGAAAGACAACTATGGCCCCCATGAAGAAAAAAAATGGAAGGAAGGCAGTAAGAAATAAATTATTACAATAATAATTTCGTGTGGCTATTTCTAGTCGAGTGCAGCCCTTGTAAGGCAGACCCTCCGATGATGGTAGGCGGCATCTCTCATGTGTAGATACCTGCGTGTTATTGTGGTGGAGGATAGTGTTATGTGTGGTGTGTGAGTTGCAGGGATGTTGGGGACAGCATAAACACCCAGTCTCCGAGCCTTTTAAATTAACCAATGAGGGTTAAAATCCCCGACTCGGCCGGTAATTGAACCCGGTACCCTCTGAACCGAAGGCCAGCACGCCGACCATTCAGCCAACGAGTCGGACAATTATTACGATAAAATATACAGAAGGTCTTTCGAGATCTCTGGTGACGAGTTTGAAGGCCGCTGGCCGCGCTGTTATCAATTTGAGCACGTCAAAACGGGGAGTGATGATTCACGTCAGTATTGAGAACGTGTGTGTAGAGTTTCGTGACATCAGCGGATTGAGCCTTACTGGGAGCGCTACATAACAGCCCTTTCCGATAATAAATATAGCTATTCTGCAATCCAAGGAATGTGCAAGAAGCGTGATTCATTGATCTCAAAGAACGGGATCAGTGCAAAGGCCGACTGGGTTTGATTTCAGAGGGAAAAAAAGAGGCAAATCCACGACCAACCACCAGTCGTACACCAGAAGTGGTGAGGAAAGGGAATGCCCTTGTCCCAGGTGCTAACCCTGCCCCCCCGGGAATGACTATCGCACCTAAGTTTGGGGTGTCTGTTGCAACAGTTAACACCATAATCAACAAGCAAGGCAGGTCCGAACCTCCACAGAGGTGTGCCTGAGCCGGAGTTTACGTATGATAGGGTGGCCAGTTCTTTCCGCTCCTCCATTCCCTTACCCCACCAACAGCGCGTGGCAACCCATCCAAATCTTGACCACGCCCAATGTTGCTTAACTTCGGAGATCTCACGGGATCCGGTGTTTCAACACGGCTACGGCCGTTGGCCATAATCAACAAGGACCTGCTATTAGAAAATCGGCATTACCCCCGGTAAGCTGTTGCCGCGTCATATTTCGGAACGTCGCACTAACGCAAGAAAGCTGTATAAGGGCTATATGGCAGGGCACAGGTGGCAAAATGTGGTGACATTAGTCGAAGCATATGTGTCCGTTAGTGACCGTAACAGTCCGACTGGTTGGCTGAATGGTCAGCGTACTGGCCTTCGGTTCAGAGGGTCCTCCATCACAATAACACGGAGTTACCTACACATGGCAGATGCCGCCCACCCTCATCGGAGGGTCTGGCTAGCAATAGCCACACGAAATTATTATTATTATAGTGACCGTAACAAACCCCGCTTGATTTACTACCGCCCAAGAGACAAACAGATTTATCAAACTTTGTATAAAGAAAGTTTTCCAGGGGTTTCATGATCATCGCTGGATACTGTTACAGTGACAAAGTTAACCATTCGCCGTGTTGCTAATAATGTGAAGATGAACTCTACATACTATCATCAAGAGGTTTTAATATCCATTTACAAGCACTGTGTGGGAGGGTGAAATATCAGGTATGGGTACATGAAGATAAAGCATCCAGCCACACCTCTCATTCGACTCGCCAGTTCTTAGAGAGAATGGAGATGGAAACTGGATTCACGCAATTCCTTTTTCTAGCATTCCGGTGAAGGCACCCGATGGGTCACCCATATACTTCTGTGCATTTGGACTCCTATAAAGGGCCTTAGGAAACAAACGCCCACGCACTATCAACGGCCTCTGGAAAACCTGGCAGGAGGAGTGGGATAAGATGGACATGCTAGTTCTGCGAAGAAGTGTGCTGCAATGGAAATAATGTTATCGGGCTATAGCTAGAAATACTGGCTTTTCATCTCAGCATGTTCGTTGGTGGAAAAATGGCTGTTCATAAGGTAATTACCCATCAAGTCTGCCTCTGTGGTGTAGTGGTTAGCGTGATTAGCTGCCACCCCCGGAGGTCCAGGTTCGATTCCCGGCTCTGCCACGAAATTTGAAAAGTGGTACGAGGGCTGGAACGGGGTCCACTCAGCCTCGGGAAGTCAACTGAGTAGAGGTGGGTTCGATTCCCATCTCAGCCATCCTGGAAGTGGTTTTTCCGTGGTTTCCCACTTCTCATCCAGGCAAATGCCGGGATGGTACCTAACTTAAGGCCACGGCCACTTCCTTCCCTATTCCTTGCCTCTCCCATCCAATCTTCCCACCTCTCCACAAGGCCCTTGTTCACCACAGCAGGTGAGACCGCCTGGGCGAGGTACTGGTCATTCTCCCCAGTTGTATCCCCCGACCAAGAGTTTGAAGCTCCAGGACACTACCGTTGAGGTGGTAGAGGTGGGACCCCTCGCTGAGTCCGAGGGAAAAACCAACCCTGGAGGGTAAACAGGTCAAGAAGAATTACCCGTCAAACATCGTCCCCAGAGATCCCAAACGATCTTCTGTAGTAAGAAAATCATAGAAAAAACCGAAGAAGTGTACCCGATATCGCGAAATTTGGAAGAAGTCTACTTCAACTATTGGCACAATAGAAGAAAGAAGAAATTTATGGTCTGTACGCATCGAAAGGAGCCATGAGAGCATCAAAGCAACGTTCACATGTTCTAGAAGATGTACGAGAGCTGCTTCACGTAAGGATCACTTGATATCAATACATACTTTTTGTAGGGGCTGTCTGGCCCAACCTGGAGGGATGTGGGTTCGATTCTGCGCCAGGAAGTCGAAACATTTAAGAAACGAGATTTATACTACCGCAGGTGCACATGGCCCTGAGGTTCACTCAGCCTACACCAAAAATGAGTACCAGGTTGATTCCGGGGCGGTGGAGCGCAAAGGTGGCTGGGCGTAGAGCTAACCATTCTACGACACCAAGAGCCGAGGTTACGGCTAGTGGAAGCCTTACCTTCCACCCCTCGAATCAATCAATCACTACTGATCTACATTTAGGGCAGTCGCCCAGTTGGCAGATTCCCTATCTGTTGTTCACCTAGGCTTTTCTTAAACGATTGCAAAGAAAATGGAAATTTATTGAACATCTCCGTTGGTAAGTTATTCCAATCTCTAACTCTCCTTCCTATAAACGAATATTTGCCCTAATTTGTCCTCTTGAATTCCAAATTTATCTTCATGTTGTGACATTTCCTACTTTTAAAAACACCACTCAAACTTATTCGACTACTGATGTCCTCCCATACCACCTCTCCTCTGACAGCTCGGAACATACCACTTAGCCGGACAGCTCGCCTGCTTTCTTCCAAGTCTTCCCAGTCCAAACTTTGCAACATTTTTGTAACGCTACTCTTTTGTCGTAAATCACCCAGAACAAATCGATCTGCTTTTCTTTGGATTTTTTCCATGGCCTTCATGGCTTGTGAGGAGATGACTTTGCTTTTGATATATTTTTGGGTTGTGATACGAATAATCTGCGTTTCAATATTTTTTAATGGGTTTATTCGCTTTCATGAATGAATATTTTGGATTACAAGCACGTTCAAATAAATTATGTTCGCAATCCAAGGCTTTACTCTATCAGCAAAAACGTAATTCCACTCAATCATAAAGGGGAAGGTAAATTTTGAAGTAACACTTCACCATTTTGTGGGTGGGGAGAAGTGATCATCCTAGGAATAACCTGACACATAAAGGAAATTAGTTATTTAGTGCATAATATAATATTCAAGAGATGTTTCATTTAGATTTCTTGACAGAGGGTAATGACTCAGAAGGTAAGACGTCATCTGACGTAATGTTAAAGTGGTGTCGCCCTACCTGCTGGCCAGTAGTCCGCTCCACGCTAGGTGGTCCCTCTGGAGAGATGATATATCCTGAATTGAGCTGCCGGGTTTAAGACGCTACCGCCATCTCGCCCCGTCTCCTGGTAACAGCCCGTCATTGTTACGACAAACTCCTTGTTACATATTATCCTCCCTAATTATAGGGTTGTCACTACGACAAAGTAGACTTTATTTTCCAATAAACAACTTATCATCACTGCTCGTCAGGTTATAAATTACAATCTAATAAATCATATTAATATGGAACATGAATAAACATTTTGCATAAAATAAAACTCAGATGCAAAGTGTACCAAGCACACGATACTGTGACTGTATAGATGATATCTCAAAATTGATACTGAACCGCGGATGGATTTTTGTTAAAAGACGTTTTTCTATGCCTAACTAGCTTCGCTCACGTGGATTTCCTAATTATATAAAAGTAATCGTTCCTCGGTATTGTACTAAGACATTATCTGAAATTCCCTAAAGTATAAAAAATCGAAAATTTGAGTTTCATTTACCCCCAGAAACTTTTTTTAAACCACGTTTGTGGTATTCCCTTTTGGGGCTAAGATGACAGTGCAACATAGAACTGTACATGTGAGAAACAGTCTTCTCTCAGCTCGAAAAAAATACATTTTCTTTGTTTTTAAAGGAGATTTCAAATACCTATTTCCACGTCTGTAATATCTTCAGTTTTGAGATAAAAGTAGCCCCATGAAAAGAATTCAACCCATTCATCAGTCCTTCCCCCACCCCCACCCCAACCTAAGTGGATTTTCAGAAAAAAATACATATTTGTTTTTAAAGGAGATTGCAAATACCAATTTTCACATCTGTAACGTCTTCAGTTTTTGAGATATAGGTATCCTCATAAAAATAAGTCAACTCATTTTTCACTTCTTTCTGCCCCCCGTTAAGTGCTTTCTTCGAAAACAAAAATATATAAGTTCATGTATTTTAAAAGGATTTTCCAAGTATTGAGTTTCGTGTCGGTAACATTTTAAGTTCTTTACATATACTGCAGATATGTCGGTGCTCATTTTAAAAATTCAACCGCTTTTTCAATTAGATTCAGCCCCTTAAGTGGATTTTCCAACAACCAAAAATACGTCTTTCTTTATATTTAAAGGAGATTCCGAATACCAATTTTCACGTCTGTAACGTCTTCAGTTTTTATATATATATATATAGGTATCCTCACAAAAAAAACACCTCTTTTTTCACTTCTTTTGTCCCCGTTAAGTGTCTTTTTCGAAAACAAAAATAATTAAGTTCCCGTATTTTTAAAGGACTTTCTAAATACCGCCAACGGCCGTAGCCGTGTTGAAACACCGGATCCCGTGAGATCTCCGAAGTTAAGCAACATTGGGCGTGGTCAGGAGTTGGATGGGTTGCCACGCGCTGTTGGTGGGGGGTAAGGGAAAGGAGGAGCGGAAAGGAACTGGCCACCCTACCGCACGTAAACTCCGGCTCAGGAGCACCTCTGCGGAGGTTCGGACCTGCCTTCGGGCAGAACAACCCTTACCTTACCTTCTAAATACCAGGTTTCTTGTCAGTGACATGTTAAATTCTTTTTTTTTTTTGCTACGGGCTTTACGTCGCACCGACACAGATAGGTCTTATGGCGACGATGGGATAGGAAAGGCTTAGGAGGTGGAAGGAAGCGGCCGTGGCCTTAATTAAGGTACAGCCCCAGCATTTGCCTGGTGTGAAAATGGGAAACCACGGAAAACCATTTTTAGGGCTGCCGATAGTGGGATTTGAACCTACAATCTCCCGGATGCAAGCTCACAGCAGCGCGCCTCTACGCGCACGGCCAACTCGCCCGGTGTTAAATTCTTCATGTGTACTATAGATAATTTATATCGGTACTCATTTTAAAAAATTCGCCCGCTTTTTCAATTCTATTCAGCCCCTAAGTGGATTTTCCGGAAAAAGTACGTGTTTCTTTATTTTGAAAGGAGATTCCAAATACCAATTTTTACGTCTGTAAACCTTTCAGTTTTGAGGTATAGACATACTCTTTTTTTAAAAATTCATATCCCTTTTCAACCCATTAACGACGGAATATCCAAAAAAATCGTCCCTTAGTGGGCACCTACACTCTAATATAAATGTATCCCCCAAATTTCATTTCTTTATGACCAGTAGTTTTGGCTCATTGATGATGAATCTGTCAGTCAGGACATGTTATTTTAGTTACTGTGGATGGAGTCCAAAACTGGGATACAAGTCTCGGAGTTGTTACCCGGTCTCCCATCGTTAACACATTGGCCGCTATATTTGACAGTGCTTATTTTTTCATAGGCGAACTGAAGAGCAAGCGTGATGTGTCATAATGAACACAATTATTATTTAAAATTAACCATAAATCCAGTAAACATAGATTAAAAATTCCTTAATCACATTGAATCGGTTATTATTGAAACACCGTAAGTCACGAAATGTGAACCGTGGGAAAACGAAAGAAACCTGACTGGTGGTCCGACTCGTTGGCTGAACGGTCAGCATACTGGCCTTCGGTTCAGAGGGTCCCGGGTTCGATTCTCGGCCGGGTCGGGGATTTTAACATTAATTGGTTAATTCCAATGGCACGGGGGCTGGGTGTATGTGTTGTCTTCATCATCATTTCATCCTCATCACGCACGCGCAGGTCGCCTACGGGGGTCAAATAGAAAAGACCTGCACCTGGCGAGCCGAACCCGTCCTGGGATTTTCACCTGAATGGTGAATAAACCAGAAACTATCTGTAAACGTTTTTATATCTGAGGATTAATACTTATAGAAATACGTCATGGAAGTAGGATATGAAGGTATTAACTTTGCGTGTAGATCAGTTTAAAACTCTGTGACTTACATTGGCTTAAAAAAAACTAAATTCATACTCGTATGATTTACTGATCTGTATAACTGCTTTATTCATGCATAATAAGCTATAAACATTTACAGTACCAATACATTCCGCGCAAACTGTACAAGAAAATATATAATATTTGGATTGGATAAGTTATTTTCAATTCAGTTATGCATCATTAGTAAGCAACATATGAAGTTCGTATTCACACTTGCTCTTTGTATTTTGTTACAATTATTATGCGTATTTCAAATTCCTTTTTTTTCTTTCTTTTGACACTAATATTATTATCGTCTGAAGAAGACATTTTTGCAGAACAATCAGAAACCTTTCTCTAAGAAATGCAAAACGATGTGCTTCCCGAGATTAGTGAAATTCATGTTACCAACAGCTGAAGCTGACACCGCGCTTTAGCAGTAAAATGCTGTTACCTGAAGAAACACCGCAAGTCAGTGACTTACGAAGTTTTAAAACCAAACCAAGTATTGTTGATCCCTTCATGACCACTGTATACAGCACACTTACTGGAGTTCTACATGTATCTGATGAACCCGAGTGACTTAGGCCCATAGTCAGTCATGATTTGATTGATAAAATGATATATGGTACACTTATTGAAATACAGAAGTGTAGTTGAAAATATCTCGCTTATGTAATGTCGAAATCGGAGCGAAGGAAGGACGACAGACTGGAGCCTGAAGGATTAGCTCAACACGACAACTTTTAGCTACTTCACAGCAGGGAATATCATTAGTTGGCGAACAAGGAAAT
Source organism: Anabrus simplex (assembly GCF_040414725.1). Taxonomy (NCBI): domain Eukaryota; kingdom Metazoa; phylum Arthropoda; class Insecta; order Orthoptera; family Tettigoniidae; genus Anabrus; species Anabrus simplex. Next base: position 137,533,700 of record NC_090273.1, read on the forward strand.
ACAGAGTCCACAAATAAGTCTTGGTCAGAAAGAGAAGGGGGAGAGTCATACAAAGGAAACTCACAACATGAGTAATAACTTGGGATATTTTTGGCAGGACGGAAATTCCGGGAGCTCGTGGAAAATTACAGCGGCTGCGTGTACATTCGCTGGCCTAGGTTCGAGCAGGTGGAGATTTAAATCACGTGACCGGTTGCCGGCCAATCGTAAACATTTAATGGAAGGCTCAGGGATACCATCTTAAGGAATGATGGATGAGATATTTTCGTAACTACAAAAGTAATCAGTAATAAATTATTGTGAGTACACGGATGGATGTAATGAATTTATTAGAGGTCACGCATGGAAAAATAATCAATAATTATTGGCAAATTAAATAAATTGAAGGCTGGATTTCTTGGAAACCAGACAGCTTGAATCTCATTGGCTGAAAGAAGACCACGTTGTAAGGGACGCTTACGAAGGCGCGAAATGTGAGGAGCTAAATCCACCCGTATCTCCTAAATCTGTGATCACCAGGAGTTCATATTTAATCCAGCAGATATGCTAGCGGAATGGATTAATTTGATGTAAATCTTAACTTCCAATTCGGAGTGCAAGTACCGATATTAAAAATCCACCCCCTCCCTCAGGGGTATGACGTCAACGAATCCGCGGGAAAAGGGCTTCATCCATATATACGGGGCAAGGGATCCTCGACAGCACACTTGAAGCGAATCTCGGGAACTGAATTGACGGTCGCGGTACACTTGAAATGAATCTCTGGAGTAACACACTTGAATTGAATATCGGGAGCTGAACTGTTGGTCGCAGCTATCTTCGAATTCTACGGGCGTACAGTCATTTAATGGCGCGAGCATCCGCCAGTGTTTGTAAAATGTGATCGCGCTTAAGCAACATGAACTAGAAATAGTTAACGTAGGACAGTGTTTGTCATTTATAAATATCAGTGATGTAAAGTAATTGCACTGCAAGGGAGTAGTATAAATTATATCAAATAAGTACGTACATAATAGACTGTGTGACGAACAGTACTTTAAGGAAGTAGTAGCCTGTACTTTGCTATATCGAACCGATGTCATGAACATGTCAAGAGTGCCGTACGAAACAAGCGTATCGCGACGGGCGTAAAAGTTGACACCTCGTCGTACGTGTCCAGGTCCATTGTGCGGTAGTTGGACGAAGATTAAATAGTGTAAATATTAAATTCTTGGGTCTAGGATAGTAATTTGTTGTATCCAAGTTAAAGTATTCAGTGTTAACGTTGTAAATGGTGAAGGTTTGTGGTAATCAAGATATCAGTGTAAAATGGTAATGTGCCAGGAAATCTTTTGTGGAACTACGCCATCAAGAATGGAGGAGTAAAACGCAGAGAGGGGCCGGAGGAGCCTCTCATCTGCAAAGCTGTAATGGAATACCGATAACTAAGATGAGCACTAAACTGTAAATAATATTTGGGAAATGTTATCGTGATGGGAAAAATGGGAATAATTTGATTATACTTGGTTACCTTCTGTAACAAGATGGGTCGCTTAACGACCCCATCCTAAATTTGTAGCACGGACAGTAGTAAATAATAATAATGTAAATAATCGGGTCTTTTATGTATTCAGTTTGTTGGAGATGTAAATTTGTATATATAGTGTAGTACGTTAAGTCATGCATGCATTCATATTTCTTTGTAGTCAATAATTTTCTTTACATTTGATTTGGTTATTATAGTTAAATAAGACCCGATATGTGTTTTTCTGTTTTGTCATTTTAACGAACTATGTAATGACATTGAAGGAAAATCCAGCTTCGCCATACCAGTTGTGTTTTGTTGTAATTAATATGGTCATATTTTCAAAGTGAGGTTGTTAAATTTGTGAGAAGCGATTATAATAATAATTTCCAAGTAAATCATATCTGGGATTGATTAGTGCCAGAATAAATCGAGTTTGTAAAAGGGGTTATGCGTTAAACATATTACGAGTGGACTACCGTATTACAGGCGAAAATTATTTTTTTATTAATAATAATAATAAATAAATAATATAACTACTTTTTTTTGTGAAGATATTTTTTAAAATATAATTTGGATATAATAATAATTCATGTGATATTGGAATATTTAGTGAGCAGTGCGTAATAATAAATTTATGTGATCAGGTGTTGAGTTTATCGGGAATCATTTAATGACGGGATGTCGTTTTTTTTAATTCGGAATTAAAGTGTGTGGAAATTTAATTTGATCAATTAATAATATTGAAATGTAGATCGGTGCTAATAATCCGTACATGTTATGAACGTGTGGTTTAAATTACGGTCCAATATTTTTCTTTACGAATAAATGTCGTGTCTTAAAGTTGCGATTCATTAGCCGGAACACGTAGGACTAATATTACGAAACCATGATTGTCAAATTTTGGTAAATATAATTTCAAGATGTTACGATTATTTGTGGAGAATGAACTAAGGCGTAGATCAAAATGAGATAGAAAATGTTAAAGAATTTGCAGTCAGATAATAAAAGGTCGTACGATGTCAAAAGTGGAATAAATAAGTCAGTTGATAATTCTGTGAGGAATAAATAAATGAATCAAGGAATATTGAGATAGAGAGGAAAATAAATTCCGTACGAGAGACACTTAGGATATTGATATGAGTGTAAAACGTACGGGCAGTGTCACAGAGAAAGACTGAGTTACATAGCGGGTAGAATTCGAACCCGTGACAGCATGTACGAAATAAATAGACTGCACAGCTATTCGTTGAGATACAACGGATCTAAGGATAATGAGAGTTCAGAGTCCACATAAATGATAGTATGTTGTAATCATTGTAATGACGAGCGATGACAATCAAGATGTCGTAGTAATAATAATAATAAATATTGCAGATAAAGGACTGGACCGCCTTAATTAAATGAGCGTTGATAAAGATGTTAAACGGGAATCTAAATGATAATATGCAACCGATAATAATAATAATAATGTAAGGACGATGTTAAATCATCGCGGTCAGATTAATAATAATTGTCATAATAATAACAGTAATGAGATCGTTGATTGATCAGTGAAATATTTGTAATTGCGACCGATATCTGTATATATTTTGGCGGAAGTGACCGGTCCATTAATAATAATAACCTCTTAAGTGACGTGAATAATAATAATAATATCTTGAGTCACCTATTCATTAATAATAATAATAACCACGAGAGGGATATACTAATAATAACAGTAATAACCATTTGTGTTTGCATCCCGCATAATAATGACGATATTAATCAAACGTGACAGTGCCAGGAACCGTTAAATAATAATAATAATAATAATAATAATAATAATAATAATAATAATTTCGAGGATGATAATTTCATGAATATTGTGACGACGGTGGAGTTAATTATTTGGTGACAACATCCCTCTATTCGTATGTTTGAATAATGAGAATGATAATATTAGAGTCATTTGGTACCTCGTTTTTGTACGGTTTCCGCATGGGACGATGTTACAGTAATACTTGGCGTGTTTGTTTACTTCGCTCGCGATGCGAGGGGGGCCATTGCCACGGTATTTCCCAACCGCTTCTCGTTATCTCATCTGTGTCAGTAGTCTGTTGACGCTACTTTGCAACATTTCAAATCACATGTAAATAAAATATAAATGCTGATTCAGTGGTATGGCATCAGCTGGATATCGTAAGATAGGAACTGTCCGTGGAATCCAGTTTTCGCATTTCACGAGAAACATTACCCAGTCCGAGCACCGGTCTCGGAAAAATGTATATAGCCGGAGTACGTCATCTTAGTTAAATCGGGAAGCCGACCGTAACATGGGTTATGCTCGGGCTCCCGATAGAAGGAAGCTATATCTTTGAACAACGGTTCGATTCAAATGGAATCGATCCGTAAATTATACCTCCAAAATGTCATTTTATTTCAGAAGCAACCCAGCAAGATATTGATACCACTTGCGGTATGGCAAGTGATTTGTGTATGTAACATGTGTGGAAATTTAAATGTCGTTGCCAAATGTATCAAAGTTTCATACGTCAGATGGCGTAATAAACCGCTCCTTCTGGCAATTATTTCAAAGGAAACCACTCTCATAATCTTTTTATTGTAGTTAGATGATGCCCTTTTTAAAGTTAACAGTCACTTCCTAGTCCTATCATGGAGTCCTTAAATTCAAGTTACAATCGAGCCTTCCCCATTTTAATTTTAAATTGCTCCGTTCATCCCCGTGTTCTATTATGCCGTTATATTTATACTTGATGACTTAAATAATGAACCGACACCCCTGAGATAAATGCTAGTCTGGGACTCGGGAGGTGGACGGGTGCAAAAATGGCTGGCCCAAAGTGGTGTTTTAAGAACGGCAGAGAGGGCCTAACAAAACAAGGGAAGAACTACGAGTCATGTTGGTTGACATCAGTAAAATGATGACCAATTGTAGGACATGTTACAGTTGGGCCAGAAGCAAAAATTGCTTGCCCAACGTGTTGCTTGAAGAACGGCAGAGAGGCCAATATCATTGCTAATCAATTGTAAAATTTTTATACTTTGTTTTCAAATTTTATATTTTTAAATTTTTGATTTTTATTAATTGATGACCGCATCACGGTCAAGTGTGTGTTCACTTGTAACGTAATATCATGCTAGAGTAAGGTTAGTTTCGAACGGAGCTAGATTTGACTAGTGTATTATTATAATCCATTGCTAATCTCTTCAAGTTTGGCAATGATTCAAAATTCAATAAGCTCGAAGATCTGATGTTTCTCTTTTTCACATATGAAATTTAATATTATTTTGGTAATTCAGGACTCCATTTAAATGTCATTGGACATGAGATGAATATTATAAACAGTTGTTTAGGAAGGCTTGAAATGGTAAAAATATTACTGAACACCAGTTCAAGTTATTATTTAAAAAGAGGTTGAGATGGTATAAATTAAAATTAACGTATTTCAGGGCAGGAGATTTCCAACTTCATCGTTGTTTTTAATGTTGTTGTTGTTGTTATCTTGGAGCGGTTTATTGTGAAATCTTAGGCGCAAGCCAGCATTCAAGTTGAATGACCGGCAAATGTAAACAAGTTTTAAAGTCAAAATTTTTTTTGTTAAATGAAAGTTAGTGTAGGGGTATAATGTCATAGGATAGGGCCTAGACCAAATAGCGTATTCCTTCGTGTGCAGCAAGGTGAGAGGCCGATCGGCCCTTTTGCTTTCTCAAGAAAAGTTATAATGTCTGACGACGGTGGGGAGCAATCCCAGGACATAGTGGTAGAAGGACAGGGAGAAGTGAAAGCGATCACATTAGAGGTATTAATGCGAGCTTTGAAAGTTAATAATGGTTCGATTAAACGAGAACTCGCAGAACAAATGCGGGCTGATAGGATTTCAGATAAACAGGAAATTATTCAACAAATGAAGGTTAATAGTGTTTCATTAGAGAACAAAATAGACCAAGTACAGGCTGCGTGTGAAGTTAATAAAACAGAACTCAAGGCACAAATAGATGCAGTTCAGGCCGCGAGCGTAGCGATGGAACAGGAACTTAGGGACAAATTAACTCAAGTCCAGGAAGCATGTCACTTCGCGAAAGATGAATTAAAAGTGCACATGGATGCGTACATTACCATCGTTAATGAAAAGGTTGACCGTGTTAGAGATGAGGCTCAAATGGAACGCGCAGAAATTAAGGAAAAATTGAACGCTAGTGTCAAGGAACTCGCCGCTCTACGATTAACTGACAGAAAAGACATAGAATCACACATAGAGGAAATTCGGGATGAATGTCGGAAGGAGAATGACATCGTCCGGGGACAAGTCGAAGAAAAATGCGCGCAGATAGCTGGCACCTTGGACAAGCATGACAAGGGCATGAACGAGTTACGTGGGGAAGCCGCACGTACACTTGAGATCGTAGCAGGACTGAAAAACAAAGTCGAAGAACTAACTATAAATTTAGAAGACCGTAGCCAGAGAATAACTAAGTGCGAAGACGCAAACTTAGCGTTATTCCAGCGGACGGAAGATCTAATCGAACAGGGCCAATCATTCGCCGACACGGAAGTTCGCTTGTTAGAACAATGCAAGGCGTATAATGGGCAAAATTCCGGCACAAAAGAGATGTCAAGTTGTAATCCCGACGGAATGGATGACATCCGAAAAGACTTGGAGATGTTGAAGGCTAGGTTGGAACCATCAGCGTCTAGCCAAGATTTTAACCTCCAATATCGCGAATACGAACCCCATGATAACCAGGGGATTCATAAGAAAGGGGGCCTATCCCAAGCTGACACACACGGTTTCAGGTTTGAGAACAGAGATGGGTCGTCTACGTCATCAAATGCCATCCCGACATCGGTGGTACACGTCATTAAGATGTCTGATGACAAGCCACCAAGGTTCGATGCCCGTGGGCATATCACCCCGAAAGGTTTCATCCGGGAAATCGCCGGTTATATAAATGAGAATAAAATACCAGTAGAGCGACAACTGCGAACGGTCGAGAAATTCTTAGACGGAGCACCAGCTGTATAGTTCAGGGCTTTCTTGTATACTTTTGAAGATTTTAAAGGATTTCGGCGGGCTTTTCTCCAAAAATTCTGGAGTATTCAGGAACAGCAGGAGTTAAGGCTGGAAGTATACTCCAGACGATACTCAACGTCTTCACCCACGAAATTCTCAGATTACTTTGTGGCACAATTTCACAAGCTACGGGAGCTTGATAATCCAATGAGCGAAACAGAATTGATTAGCGCCATTGGAAAACAATTGCCATTCGAGGTCCAACGAATGATGATAGCGTCAAATGTCCAGACAGCTATCGAAGTGGAGGCTTTATTACGTCAATTAGACCTCACAACGCATCATTCGAACCCGAGACAAATTAGGGGCAGGGACCAACAGGTGAATAATATCGAACGGACAATCGAACCGAAGACCACTAGTACGAAAAACCAGGGAACTAGTACTGATCCGGAACCTCGTCGAGCATATAATACGGAGTGGAAGCCGCGACAATGGACGAGACCAAGGAATTTTGCGGAAGGCAACCGGCAAACCAACCAGGGGAACTTTCGAGCTGACAGGGGATACCTTGGATTCCAGAGAAGTAATTATAGGCCGTATCCAGCTAGGAATCAAGGGAACCCGAGATATTACCAGGGAGGATCTCGTCAGGAGAAGGATGACAGATATCAAGAGTCTAGGTGGTACATAGAAGAGCTGAACAAGAGAAAATGGAAGGAGGCGAATCATGATCGAGGCCGTGATGAGGAAGCAACAGGAGCGGACAGCTTGGAATTCCAAAGAGCAAGGAAAGGGGGCAGCGACTTGAACCCGAATGCACCGACGTTCGATTCGGGACAAGGAAACAAAGGGATGTGACTAGGAGCAGAGGATGAACTAGAGGAATCAGATGACGAGCCGGAAGAAGATGATGTCGAAGAAGAGGATGAAAAAGAAGACGGGAGGGAAGAAGAAGTCCAAGTAGTCCATACACCAATTGAAGCAAGGCCATGTCCAGAGTGTGGAGAGATAGACAGCGACGTGCAGGAATTTGTAAATACGATCCATCAAATCGAAAGACAGAACGAGGAGTTAAGGTTCAGGAACCAGATGTTGAGAGACGAAATCAATAGCCGTCGCAGAACAGAGGATCCGATGTCAAATCATGAGAGTGATGATATGAACACATCATTAAAAAAATCTCATGATGCTCACTAGATTTTTTTTACCTGGGCAAGAGGAAGATGAACCCGAGTGACTTAGGCCCATATTCAGTCATGATTTGATTGATAAAATGATATATGGTACATTTATTGAAATACAGAAGTGTAGTTGAAAATATTTCGCTTATGTAATGTCGAAATCGGAGCGAAGGAAGGTCGACAGACTGGAGCCTGACGGATTAGCTCAACACGACAACTTTTAGCTACTTCACAGCAGGGAATATCATTAGTTGGCGAACAAGGAAATACAGAGTCCACAAATAAGTCTTGGTCAGAAAGAGAAGGGGGAGAGTCATACAAAGGAAACTCACAACATGAGTAATAACTTGGGATATTTTTGGCAGGACGGAAATTCCGGGAGCTCGTGGAAAATTACAGCGGCTGCGTGTACATTCGCTGGCCTAGGTTCGAGCAGGTGGAGATTTAAATCACGTGACCGCTTGCCGGCCAATCGTAAACATTTAATGGAAGGCTCAGGGATACCATCTTAAGGAATGATGAATGAGATATTTTCGTAACTACAAAAGTAATCAGTAATAAATTATTGTGAGTACACGGATGGATGTAATGAATTTATTAGAGGTCACGCATGGAAAAATAATCAATAATTATTGGCAAATTAAATAAATTGAAGGCTGGATTTCTTGGAAACCAGACAGCTTGAATCTCATTGGCTGAAAGAAGACCACGTTGTAAGGGACGCTTACGAAGGCGCGAAATGTGAGGAGCTAAATCCACCCGTATCTCCTAAATCTGTGATCACCAGGAGTTCATATTTAATCCAGCAGATATGCTAGCGGAATGGATTAATTTGATGTAAATCTTAACTTCCAATTCGGAGTGCAAGTACCGATATTAAAAATCCACCCCCTCCCTCAGGGGTATGACGTCAACGAATCCGCGGGAAAAGGGCTTCATCCATATATACGGGGCAAGGGATCCTCGACAGCACACTTGAAGCGAATCTCGGGAGCTGAATTGACGGTCGCGGTACACTTGAAATGAATCTCTGGAGTAACACACTTGAATTGAATATCGGGAGCTGAACTGTTGGTCGCAGCTATCTTCGAATTCTACGGGCGTACAGTCATTTAATGGCGCGAGCATCCGCCAGTGTTTGTAAAATGTGATCGCGCTTAAGCAACATGAACTAGAAATAGTTAACGTAGGACAGTGTTTGTCATTTATAAATATCAGTGATGTAAAGTAATTGCACTGCAAGGGAGTAGTATAAATTATATCAAATAAGTACGTACATAATAGACTGTGTGACGAACAGTACTTTAAGGAAGTAGTAGCCTGTACTTTGCTATATCGAACCGATGTCATGAACATGTCAAGAGTGCCGTACGAAACAAGCGTATCGCGACGGGCGTAAAAGTTGACACCTCGTCGTACGTGTCCAGGTCCATTGTGCGGTAGTTGGACGAAGATTAAATAGTGTAAATATTAAATTCTTGGGTCTAGGATAGTAATTTGTTGTATCCAAGTTAAAGTATTCAGTGTTAACGTTGTAAATGGTGAAGGTTTGTGGTAATCAAGATATCAGTGTAAAATGGTAATGTGCCAGAAAATCTTTTGTGGAACTACGCCATCAAGAATGGAGGAGTAAAACGCAGAGAGGGGCCGGAGAAGCCTCTCATCTGCAAAGCTGTAATGGAATACCGATAACTAAGATGAGTACTAAACTGTAAATAATATTTGGGAAATGTTATCGTGATGGGAAAAATGGGAATAATTTGATTATACTTGGTTACCTTCTGTAACAAGATGGGTCGCTTAACGACCCCATCCTAAATTTGTAGCACGGACAGTAGTAAATAATAATAATGTAAATAATCGGGTCTTTTATGTATTCAGTTTGTTGGAGATGTAAATTTGTATATATAGTGTAGTACGTCAAGTCATGCATGCATTCATATTTCTTTGTAGTCAATAATTTTCTTTACATTTGATTTGGTTATTATAGTTAAATAAGACCCGATATGTGTTTTTCTGTTTTGTCATTTTAACGAACTATGTAATGACATTGAAGGAAAATCCAGCTTCGCCATACCAGTTGTGTTTTGTTGTAATTAATATGGTCATATTTTCAAAGTGAGGTTGTTAAATTTGTGAGAAGCGATTATAATAATAATTTCCAAGTAAATCATATCTGGGATTGATTAGTGCCAGAATAAATCGAGTTTGTAAAAGGGGTTATGCGTTAAACATATTACGAGTGGACTACCGTATTACAGGCGAAAATTATTTTTTATTAATAATAATAATAAATAAATAATATAACTACTTTTTTTTGTGAAGATATTTTTTAAAATATAATTTGGATATAATAATAATTCATGTGATATTGGAATATTTAGTGAGCAGTGCGTAATAATAAATTTATGTGATCAGGTGTTGAGTTTATCGGGAATCATTTAATGACGGGATGTCGTTTTTTTTAATTCGGAATTAAAGTGTGTGGAAATTTAATTTGATCAATTAATAATATTGAAATGTAGATCGGTGCTAATAATCCGTACATGTTATGAACGTGTGGTTTAAATTACGGTCCAATATTTTTCTTTACGAATAAATGTCGTGTCTTAAAGTTGCGATTCATTAGCCGGAACACGTAGGACTAATATTACGAAACCATGATTGTCAAATTTTGGTAAATATAATTTCAAGATGTTACGATTATTTGTGGAGAATGAACTAAGGCGTAGATCAAAATGAGATAGAAAATGTTAAAGAATTTGCAGTCAGATAATAAAAGGTCGTACGATGTCAAAAGTGGAATAAATAAGTCAGTTGATAATTCTGTGAGGAATAAATAAATGAATCAAGGAATATTGAGATAGAGAGGAAAATAAATTCCGTACGAGAGACACTTAGGATATTGATATGAGTGTAAAACGTACGGGCAGTGTCACAGAGAAAGACTGAGTTACATAGCGGGTAGAATTCGAACCCGTGACAGCATGTACGAAATAAATAGACTGCACAGCTATTCGTTGAGATACAACGGATCTAAGGATAATGAGAGTTCAGAGTCCACATAAATGATAGTATGTTGTAATCATTGTAATGACGAGCGATGACAATCAAGATGTCGTAGTAATAATAATAATAAATATTGCAGATAAAGGACTGGACCGTCTTAATTAAATGAGCGTTGATAAAGATGTTAAACGGGAATCTAAATGATAATATGCAACCGATAATAATAATAATAATGTAAGGACGATGTTAAATCATCGCGGTCAGATTAATAATAATTGTCATAATAATAACAGTAATGAGATCGTTGATTGATCAGTGAAATATTTGTAATTGCGACCGATATCTGTATATATTTTGGCGGAAGTGACCGGTCCATTAATAATAATAACCTCTTAAGTGACGTGAATAATAATAATAATATCTTGAGTCACCTATTCATTAATAATAATAATAACCACGAGAGGGATATACTAATAATAACAGTAATAACCATTTGTGTTTGCATCCCGCATAATAATGACGATATTAATCAAACGTGACAGTGCCAGGAACCGTTAAATAATAATAATAATAATAATAATAATAATAATAATAATAATAATAATAATAATAATAATAATAATAATTTCGAGGATGATAATTTCATGAATATTGTGACGACGGTGGAGTTAATTATTTGGTGACAACATCCCTCTATTCGTATGTTTGAATAATGAGAATGATAATATTAGAGTCATTTGGTGCCTCGTTTTTGTACGGTTTCCGCATGGGACGATGTTACAGTAATACTTGGCGTGTTTGTTTACTTCGCTCGCGATGCGAGGGGGGCCATTGCCACGGTATTTCCCAACCACTTCTCGTTATCTCATCTGTGTCAGTAGTCTGTTGACGCTACTTTACAACATTTCAAATCACATGTAAATAAAATATAAATGCTGATTCAGTGGTATGGCATCAGCTGGATATCGTAAGATAGGAACTGTCCGTGGAATCCAGTTTTCGCATTTCACGAGAAACATTACCCAGTCCGAGCACCGGTCTCGGAAAAATGTATATAGCCGGAGTACGTCATCTTAGTTAAATCGGGAAGCCGACCGTAACATGGGTTATGCTCGGGCTCCCGATAGAAGGAAGCTATATCTTTGAACAACGGTTCGATTCAAATGGAATCGATCCGTAAATTATACCTCCAAAATGTCATTTTATTTCAGAAGCAACCCAGCAAGATATTGATACCACTTGCGGTATGGCAAGTGATTTGTGTATGTAACATGTGTGGAAATTTAAATGTCGTTGCCAAATGTATCAAAGTTTCATACGTCAGATGGCGTAATAAACCGCTCCTTCTGGCAATTATTTCAAAGGAAACCACTCTCATAATCTTTTTATTGTAGTTAGATGATGCCCTTTTTAAAGTTAACAGTCACTTCCTAGTCCTATCATGGAGTCCTTAAATTCAAGTTACAATCGAGCCTTCCCCATTTTAATTTTAAATTGCTCCGTTCATCCCCGTGTTCTATTATGCCGTTATATTTATACTTGATGACTTAAATAATGAACCGACACCCCTGAGATAAATGCTAGTCTGGGACTCGGGAGGTGGACGGGTGCACTACCCTTCAGCATTCATTTTGTCATATAAAATGAATTTGTCAAAGAATGTGACGTAGGGGTTTTTAAAACTAACCGATTCATTTAACAATCACAATAAATAAATAAATAAATAAATAAATAAATAAATAAATAAATAAATAAATAAATAAAACAGAATTTCTGACCAACATCAGAGAAGCACCCAACTTCATTTCTTTGGGGGACAAAATAATACACAAGGCCAACTCATTCAAATATCTTGGAGAGTGAATAACCCCAAATGTTAATGAGGATCTTGCAATGAAGAGTAGATGCACTAAATTAGAAAGAGCTTATCATCTTTGTAAGGATATATACAAGTCTAAATCCCTCTCCTTGAATCTTAAACTTAGACACTACAACACCGTAGTAAGACCATCTGTACTGTACGCCTCAGAATGCCTAAACATGACCCGGAAAGGACAACTCAGAAAACTAGAACTGAAAGAGCGAAAGATCCTCAGAAGGATTATGGGTCCCATTAACGAAGGAGATGGCTACAGAATCAGGCACAACAAGGAACTGTACAGTAAAATAGAGAGCATTACAACAGCTATGAGGAAGAGAAGACTAATCTTCTATGGTCACGTAGTCAGGATGGACAGCCAGAGATTCACTTCAAGAATCTTCAACACTGTATCTAGAGGGAAAGCAACAAATGCCAAATGGACGAATTTAGTTCGGAAAGACCTACAATACCTAAACATTGATCACGTTGACATTTACAACTGAGATAAATTCAGAAAGTTAGTCAAGACATCTGACTCTCTCCAGTCAGTAACAACTAAATCACTGCGTCCAGGAGTAGGAGTGAAATGGACTCAAGAAAGAAAAGACATCCATAGCGCTAGAATGAAGGAATACTGGGCTAAGAGGAAGAAAAGAGCTCACCAGAGTTAAGAACCACGTGGTCCATCGTAGGCCTAAACGAAGAATAAATAAATAAATAAATAAATAAATAAATAAATAAATAAATAAAAGATATACAGGATTGAAATAATAAAATCAACAACAACAATAAGCATATGGATTCACTTGCTCCTGCTAGTGGGGCAAAAGTGTCCAAGTGAGCCTCATTTTACTGCTGGTTATTGATCACAATAATGCTCTTAATGTTGGGTTAAAAAATACAGACATTAAAATATATAGCATTGCAAATAATAGCATAAATACACGTTGTTATTAAAAACAGTTCCCCCAGCCAATCATGTTATAAAATCGAAGGGTTTTTGTTGCGATGTCTTGTAAGGACCATCGTATCCTGTAGTTCACTCGGTTGCTCGATCCAAAGATCCCCTCCTTTGCAGAAACCCTTGACGCCAGTCTTTTTCCGCCATCCACCTGTTTTGAATAACTCCATTTCCTTCAACGAACTAGAGTGCCAACCGCTTCTACAGAAAGAATGTTAAATTTGAGAAGTTTTAAACTACTTTTCACTTTAAGGATGTAGAAATTGGGAAATTAACCGATTTCTTTAGAAAAACTGGTCTATAGTTGTCGCTTCTTGATCTTGATTCTCAGATAGTGCATCGGTTACTTCTGGAAATTAATGTTGTTAGTGGTATAATATATTTAATAAAATCTTTTATTATGTATTTTTTTTTTTCGCTAGGGGCTTTACGTCGCACCGACACAGATAGGTCTTATGGCGACGATGGGATAGGAAAGGCCTAGGAGTTGGAAGGAAGCGGCCGTGGCCTTAATTAAGGTACAGCCCCAGCATTTGCCTGGTGTGAAAATGGGAAACCACGGAAAACCATCTTCAGGGCTGCCGATAGTGGGATTCGAACCTACTATCTCCCGGATGCATTATGTATTATGTATTATGTATTATGAATTTATATTTATATCCTTCCAAGCATTTTGCAAATCACCTACACTCCATGCCACTCCTTTGTCTGTCTTCCTTATGTAATTTATGACAATTATTGCAAAGGAGATATAGGGAAAGAGATGAATAGCATTGCTCAAGCGGTATAATTCATATATCAGTATATCATTTCTAAGTTTTAGTTAGTTCAGAAAACAGTGAGTCAACTAAGTTCACATTCCTCTGAACTCCCTTGCCCCGCAATACACTTTCAAATTACTTGGCTCCTATCGTAGACACTAGACAGTGAAGGTTGCTAGAAAACCACCATGAGAGACCTGATGAAATGTGTTTACGAAATGATATCCTCAAATTAGCTCCATGTTTTTATGAATCTGCCCTACTGCTAATTTTATTAAGGGGACACTATAGTGAAATTTCTAACTTCTATATTTGTGAATGAATTTTTACGAAATTTTTTCTGAGGTATAACTCCTCAGATATAGTAATGCAACCAACTTTCAATATTGTACCTATACAACTTTTTGAGTAGGAATTTTTTTACTTTTCTTTTACCAACATTGAAAAAAAAAGTCCCTTGCTTCACAATATTTCTCTATTTGGCACCTAATTTTGCACAAATATGCTGTATAGTTATGCTAACAAATATCAGTATCAAACTTTGTTGTTTGATAAATACACTGACTGACAGAGCAAATGCAACACCAAGAAGGAGTGGTTCGAAAGGGATGAAAGTTGGGGAAAAAAACAGAGACGGCACGGACGAATAATTGATGTTTATTTCAAACCGATATGCAGGTTACACAATGCGCACGGCATCGACTCAGTAGGATGTAGGACCACCGCGAGCGGCGATGCACGCAGAAACACGTCGAGGTACAGAGTCAATAAGAGTGCGGATGGTGTCCTGAGGGATGGTTCTCCATTCTCTGTCAACCATTTGCCACAGTTGGTCGTCCGTACGAGGCTGGGGCAGAGTTTGCAAACGGCGTCCAATGAGATCCCACACGTGTTCGATTGGTGAGAGATCCGGAGAGTACGCTGGCCACGGAAGCATCTGTACACCTCGTAGAGCCTGTTGGGAGATGCGAGCAGTGTGTGGGCGGGCATTATCCTGCTGAAACAGAGCATTGGGCAGCCCCTGAAGGTACGGGAGTGCCACCGGCCGCAGCACATCCTGCACGTAGCGGTGGGCATTTAACGTGCCTTGAATACGCACTAGAGGTGACGTGGAATCATACGCAATAGCGCCCCAAACCATGATGCCGCGTTGTCTAGCGGTAGGGCGCTCCACAGTTACTGCCGGATTTGACCTTTCTCCACGTCGACGCCACACTCGTCTGCGGTGACTATCACTGACAGAACAGAAGCGTGACTCATCGGAGAACACGACGTTCCGCCATTCCCTCATCCTCATCCAAGTCGCTCTAGCCCGGCACCATGCCAGGCGTGCACGTCTATGCTGTGGAGTCAATGGTAGTCTTCTGAGCGGACGCCGGGAGTGCAGGCCTCCTTCAACCAATCGACGGGAAATTGTTTTGGTCGATATTGGAACAGCCAGGGTGTCTTGCACATGCTGAAGAATGGCTGTTGACGTGGCGTGCGGGGCTGCCACCGCTTGGCGGCGGATGCGCCGATCCTCGCGTGCTGACGTCACTCGGGCTGCGCCTGGACCCCTCGCACGTGCCACATGTCCCTGCGCCAACCATCTTCGCCACAGGCGCTGCACCGTGGACACATCCCTATGGGTATCGGCTGCGATTTGACGAAGCGACTAACCTGCCCTTCTCAGCCCGATCACCATACCCCTCGTAAAGTCATCTGTCTGCTGGAAATGCCTCCGTTGACGGCGGCCTGGCATTCTTAGCTATACACGTGTCCTGTGGCACACGACAACACGTTCTACAATGACTGTCGGCTGAGAAATCACGGTACGAAGTGGGCCATTCGCCAACGCCGTGTCCCATTTATCGTTCGCTACGTGCGCAGCACAGCGGCGCATTTCACATCATGAGCATACCTCAGTGACGTCAGTCTACGCTGCAATTGGCATAAAGTTCTGACCACTCCTTCTTGGTGTTGCATTTGCTCTGTCAGTCAGTGTATATTGGCCTGTAGAATTTTTTACTGTAATGTATAATTTTTTTAAAATAAAATATGTGTACACACAACATTTGGTAGGTCAAAAAACAAGAATTGAATCACCTTAAACATCAAAATGCACACTGATAGTTATGCATCAACTATCTAACTACTACTGTGCAAAATTTTACCTAAATCAAACAAAAATTGCATGATAAGGGATTATTTTTCTTAAAGAAATCATGAAGATTTTGCTAAGCCATAAAATGCAAAATAAAAATTTATGCAACTTCACTCACTTTAAAACTCTCCTGCACAATAAGTATGCTCTTCAGACTTCTTCCCTCCAGTGATATTTTCATCACCTTATTCTTTTTCCTTAGCTCTTTGCCCACCTGAGCTCCTTTTCCTGCCTTGCTGTATGCGCCTTTGGTCTCGCTGGTGACTGATGTCCACAGCAGAAGTTGGTACTGGCTTCCTTCTGATGGAATGAAGGACTTCAAGTGTTCTAACACACCCAATATTGAACTCACTTACAGCACTCACAATACCAAGCTGAAGTTTATTCCTAGTAACAAATACTTCTTTTGGACATTTATTCCAAAGAACACTGTGAAGGCTCTCGTTTGGATTTTGTCTCTTCCCTTTTGTGCACCTTTGTATAAGTGCATCTGATGCAAGTCTCTGATATGTTGGCATTATTTCTAAAACTACATCATACAGAATACCATATTTGCTACTCAATGCTTAGATTACATTTGAAATTCAAATGAGAGACGTAAGAAAGGGAAAGCAGCAACTGGAGGGGCGTGTCCAGTAGAGCATGGGACAGTTAAAATGCTAGCGCAGCGCCATTTAAAGGAGGCGCTGTGGGCTTTAAAAATAGTGAAATTTCACTATAGTGTCCTCTTAAATAAATTGTATTTCCTAGAGAAAAGCGACAAAAATAAAGAAAGACCGGTAACTTGAAGTTTCGTGGCGGACCGTCTCGTAACTCAATTTGCACATCTCATAAGCTATGTTCTCAACGTGTAACCTCAAGCAGAGTCTACTCACATGCCCCCTATGACTCGTTTGACACACCCGCCCTCGCCCCCAGCTCACCAATACGAGAATGCAGGTTCATTAATACTCTCCTTCCGGGACCAGAATGCGACTCAAATAGCACAGTTATGTCAATGAATATTCCATTCTTGCTTTCCGATTTAAAGACTGTGATATCTTTTCGCGTGGTGCTTCCACGCACACTTCTTCGTACACTATATAGCCTCATTCGTTGAGGGTGCCGGCCGTCATGTGCCGAATCTACTGCTGTCGATTATTCCTTAAAACATCTCCGAACGAACAAGCACCCAGGACATGGGCAAGTGTTTCTTGGCAACGCCCACAGAGTGTGTTGTCCTGGGATCCTTCCAGGTAAGGAGCGAACTGCGACAAAATTGGGTGTCATCTTGATTGATTCTGAACATGAAAAATCAGCTGGTGTGTATCCATTACATAATGTAACACTCTTACATTTATGGGGCAATTCATTCCAGTTCAATAGCAATTTAACAGCTTGAAAGGTACTAATCAACAACACATGTGTCCTAACCTGGAGGACATTTAGTCACTGTGCTTGTTGTGAGTATTGCTCATGCAAGGGTTATGCAACATGCTCAAGGCCCAGTGTTCCGGCGAGTTGGCAGTGCGGTTAGGGGCGTCCACCCGTGAGCTTGAGTCTAGGAGGTCGTGGGTTCGAACTCCACTGTCGGCAACCCTGAAGATGGTTTCCCGTGGTTTCCCATTTTCACACCAGAGAAATGCTAGGGCTGTACCTTAATTAAGGCCGGTTCCCTCCCGCTCCTAGGCCTTTTCTATCCATCGTCTCCATAAAACCTATCTTTGTCGGTACGACGTAAAGCCAATTAGGCCTTATATAAAAAAACAGTGTTGGCAAAAGTCCAAAAAAATGTTACAACACTAAGAAATATTTTACTCAATTACAAGTTACTTTCTAACGAGTAGTCGGTAAATTACAGTTACTTTAGAGAAGGACAGTGTTTTTGAAATCACTGACGTTTTATACACTGAGCCGAGAATTATACAAAAAAAATTGCAAGAGGAAAGGTATTACTTCATTTTTTGTGTGGAATTTTAGCATACTTACATTAATTGCCTATCATCACTATGACTAAATAGCATAGGCCTACATAGAAACTTTGAAAAAGTTTGTTCCCAAACAAAGAGTGCATTTAAAACTCATATCATAATTATTTTGAGGGTCAACTAATTATATATAATCATTCAACGGGAGCGAAAGCTGGGTGGACTCAGGATATATTATTCATAAGTTGGAAGTAACAGGCATGAAAGTAGCAAGAATGATTGCTGGTACAAATAGGTGGGAACAATGGCAGGAGGGTACTCGGAATGAGGAGATAAAGGCTAATTTAGGAATGAACTCGATGGATGAAGCTGTACGCATAAACCGGCTTCGGTGGTGGAGTCATGTGAGGTGAATGGAGGAGGATAGGTTACCTAGGAGTATAATGGAGTCTGCTTTGGAGCTTAAGAGAAGTAGAGGGAGACCAAGACGACGATGGTTAGACTCGGTTTCTAACGATTTAAAGATGAGAGGTATAGAACTAAATGTGGCCACAACACTAGTTGCAAATCGAGGATTGTGGCGACGTTTAGTAAATTCACAGAGGCTTGCAGACTGAAAGCTGAAAGGCATAACAGTCTATAATGATAATGTATGTATGTATGCATTCAAATAGGAGAGTGGAAATTCCTTTACACCTTCGCAATCACACGTTTCTTCCGGTTTCATGTTCGGAAATCGTAGTTTACGATTATCTACATCTGAACAAGTAACAATGAGTGCGCGACGTATTTTTGGCTTTAGACCCGTAGGATTCACGTCTGCTAATCCTCTCTGCCCGTCGTGAAGTTCTAATTAAATTTTGCCCACTCTCAAACAGAGTACGCGCTAGTGTGCTGTGTTTTTACTCTGTAGGTTAATACGCCGACAGTGGTAGCGCTGTTTACTGTCTTGTGACGTCGACCGACACACACTATGTTGGTGAAACTGTGATCCAATCTTTGCAATAATATGTACCAGTTAATAATAATAATAATAATAATAATAATAATAATAATAATATAAACTCGTGTCCTCGCCCCGAGGTGGTTACAGCACTTTTCAGACACGCCCCCAATGGAGGTGAGCAGCATGTACTATTTTAACCATATACCAGCCGTCCTGCCATTCTTAAATCTTTTGCAGTGCCAGGAATCGAACCCGGGCTTCCGTGGATGGCAGATAACAGCGCTAACCATTTCCCAAAGCGCCGGCCTCTGAACAAAGTGGAGGAGGGACAGGATTTTCTTCAGGTACTCCGATTTTTGTTGTCATGCATCATGCGGCAAAGTTCATATATAAAATAATAAATTCGCAAATTGATAATCCTGAGTTCCTTTCCCTCCTGAATTTCCATGTGCCACGCTCAAATTCAGGATTTCACTTAACATTGTCAAATAAAGAACTGCCCACCAAAATTCATCACTTTACAGACTATGTAGTATCTATAACAGTGCATCTCGGAAAAATAATGCTCTTGATTTCAGTACAAACATAACAATATTTTTAAAAGAATTCATGACAGCAAGAAAGGCCATGTAATTGATCCCAGAGTCGGTATGGAGCATCACACCGACCAGCCTTTTTATTCCCGTTAATGTCTTTTGTGTGTGTGTGCGTTTCCAAATGTTAATGCTGTAGACTGTAATAATAAAAATATTTTCACACCAGGCAAATGCTGGGGCTGTACCTTAATTAAGGCCACGGCCGATTCCTTCCAACTCCTAGGCCTTTCCTATCCCATCGTCGCCATAAGACCTATCTGTGTCGGTGCGACGTAAAGCCCCTAGCAAAAAAATGTAATAATAATAATAATAATAATAATAATAATAATAATAATAATAATAATGTTTCTATGTCCTACTAATCATATCTGCTGTTTTCGAAGAGGCCAAATGTAGGTATTTTGTCTCGCAGGAGTTTCTTTTATGTTCCTTCAAATACCACCTGACTGAGCCTGGATCGAACCGGTAGGTTGCAGAGTGAGCTTCACCTTGTCCCACAGTTCTGCATTCCGACCGACCAACCGAGCTGAGGAGGCGTGGCCGTGGTTCTGCCGTGACTCTACGCCTCTGCATTCCGGAGACAGAGAAGGGCTGGTCCTGACCGTCGGTGCCCTGAGAATGATTTTCTGTGGTTTTCCATTCTCCTGCACTAAGGCCACGGCCGCTAACCCTCTCACCTTCTCCGAGCATCTCCTTCACAATAACAAATCTCCTGGCCTGAGAGTCAGCGTCACCGTAAAGGGGGGACCGCCTCCCCCTTCAGGGAAGGAATAAAAACATCTTAGCAGTAGTGGATCGAACCTACCAACTTGAGGTCAGAAGGCCAGAGCTCTACCGCTTGAGCTATTCAGCCCCACACGTAGCCTACGTATGTATGTATGTATGTATGTATGTATGTATGTATGTATGTATGTATGTATGTATGTATTATGCGCTATGCCCTGCTTCCTCTCCATGAACGTTTAAGAGATTCTCAACTCTATTATTGTGAAATCTTCAGTTCTGTAGAGATTCTCCGGAGAATTTAATTCCTATATCCGCAAGTAGTTCTCCATCCCCTTACGGAACAGAGCAGCAAAACCAAATAATTATTTATCCATCCCCTCTTTTTTCATCTGTCACCAAATGTTCCAGTCTGATGGATAGGGAGTTTCGAGAAGCCAGCCCAACATCGTCAAGTCCATGAATAACACATATTTCGCATGTTGTTGATGTAATGTTGGCAACGCTGTCCACCGGAGCGTCTAATAGGCCCGGAGATTTATTGCTTACCATTCTGCGTGGCGGAGCAATACATGGATTTATTCCCGGAAGCAGTAAGTCGTTTGTGAGTTATTCATCGCTTTTACTGTAAATATAGTCCGCTGTATATGAGTTGTGACCCTTTAGAGTTTACTCCATGCAATGTTCTGTCTCGAAAGCTGTGCGTTTAGTAAACTCTACAACTTATGTGTGCTCTTGATAATACTGTTACGAATAAAACTCCGCCTGTTTCATTTCCCTAATTTATTTCAGGACTAGCAAATGTACCCGTGCTTCGCTACGGTATTCCACATTTTATACAGATTTCTACGTAAATTTCTGTACACGCAGTGAGTATGAGTATTCTGAAATGCATATTTTTTTAGTCTTATCCGAGAAACACCGCTGGGAGGACCCCATACGTTGTTTGCGATGTAAGGTGCGAATTGGGAAGTTTCGATGAAAATGGCAGGCCACGTTTCCTACCGCAATTCACAATCGAGTTCGGCAGTTTCTACTATAACGGCAGGCTCACTTCCCTATTGCCATTCAAAACGGAGATGTGGAGTTTTCATTATAAAGGCAGGCCTATATTCCTAATGCCAGTCAGACTCGAGTTGTTTGTTTATTATAATCGAGAAATGCAGCGCTATCTAAAGCTACAAAAATACTTATTTTGTTTTACCTCGCACCTACACAGATAGGTCACATGGCGATGATGGAAAAGGAAAGGGCGAAGAGTGCGAAGGAATTGGCCGTGGCCTTAATTTAGGTACAGCTCCAGCATGCCACATGTGAACATGGGAAACCACGGAAAACCATATTTAGGGCTGCGGATAGTGGGGTTCGAACCGATTATCTCCCGGATGCAAACTCACAGCTGCGCCCTCCCCCCCCCCCTGGTATCTAAAGCTAAAAACGAAGTGGATGTATTGCAAAAATAAAATGTGCCTCACTAAATTGTGATGAAACGAGTTACGGATTTAAGAAAAGGGCAACATGGGAGAGATTTAGGCGCAGGTTTTCTTAGATTAGAAGCCTAAAGAGGCGAAGCAGAGGAAAGAAATTAAAGCAGAAAACGAAAGTACCTTGGTAGAAAAGAAGTACAGTAAAAATTATAGCAAATTCCAGAAGACACCTTACGGTGTGAAAAAATGGGCTACACGTCGGGTACTGTTGTATTGTTAATAATAATAACCCTTAGAGCTATTCGAAGACGATTGTAACGTCCAACGGAATTCCGCAAATATCCCGCAGAACGGCAGAATAGTATGTAGAGGTTGAGTTTTCATAAATTTTTATTCCCGGAGATGTGAACGTTTGCAAAATTTCCTAACATTTGAAGTTCTATTGCAGTGGTAGATGTTCAGTTTAGATAAATTCTGATAAACTCCAACTCGCACTCCATCCAGACCTACACTTATCACCCAGTGCTATAAGTGCCTCAAACGAAACCACTCTGCAGCAACCTGCTCAGAGTCAACCCACTGCAACAGATATGGCGGCCATCACCGTCTCACATTGATTGTAAGGTATCAAGCGACCAGGCAAGGTGCGCGAACAACCAAGGCAGCCACGCCGCCTCATTCCCTGGTTGCCCTTTCAAAAAAAAAAAAAAAAACAATTGGAGCACACCATCGGCACGCACAACAAACAAACACACAAACACCCCCCCCCCCACCAAATCTTAAACCTCAATATACCCCCACCCTCGAACCCCAGTCCATCCGCCGCCACCCGCACACACCTGCCCAGCCAAGACACCTCCACCCTCCTTCACTTACTTCTCTTAAAACTACTCTCACCTGAACTGTCACAATTATTACCCACCCTGTCTAACAGACAACTCATAACCCATTAACTCTGCCCCCGCCAAGCGAACGTAAACCAAAGTTCTCACTTCCTATACCACGTAACGCCTTCAAAAACACTGGAACTCGGTTACAGTCGAGGCGGAGTGCCACAAGCTGCAATTCATAAGATGCTGATATTTCAAAATTCTAACATCCGCAGATACTTATTCTCTTATTCCACTCATTAAAAGAGCAAGTTGTGACCGCAATATACGACACAGCGTTGCAAATTTCCAAAAGCAACATCACGCTACGTAAGCCCTGAATGGTCAACCATACAGGGTAGACCACATCGTATCCATAAATCACTGAATGACGTAAATTTCGCTGGACACACACAATTAACATAAAAATACTCACACGCTCAAAAACATAAATAGACATTCCAGTACTACAGTTAAGCAACATTTGGCTTGGTGATCTACTGGATGGGTGACCAGTACTCATAATCTTACAAATCACTAATACTGCACACGAAAAATACCTATACTGGATAATAAATTAAACGATCAAACACACAACTGACTACCCGCATTACAGACCGACAGAGGAGCTCCGATGGGAGCACCGATACCGGTACGTCACATACCACCTATCTCTATGAGACAGGCGGACCATACAGAACCTAGGGGCTAAATTCTGATGAGTGCAATCGATTCCTCTCTTATTACACAACACGACCTCGTATATAACTCATTTTGGGATATTTCGTAGTTGTTGAGTTTTATATAAACGGTCCTCGATCCGTACCATAAGTGTAGGACAAGGAGTTCATTAACTAATTTTCGCAGGTGATCTTAAACTATTGTTAGGTACTGTATTTGAAGGTGCTCAGATACGTCATCCTCGTGTTGGTAGTTTTATCGGCATGGAAAAGAACTCCTGTGGAACAAACTTGCGACACCTTGCCGTAAAAATAGTTAGTGGGACGAGAAACAAATATCATTATTATTAATTGCTTGTCCTGAAAATTTCCTGTAACACATTACGTCAGTAACTGGTCTTACTTGTGGTTGTGCGATCCTCACGGGGCGCGCCAGTAATACCTCACCGAGGTGCTGGGATCAATGCGGTGAGCAGACGGCCCTTTGTTCCACTGTTACATGCAACGATGTGGCGGCTTCAATTGGGTTCCTAGAACGTAACAGAACAGTTTGGAGAAAGTGCCTACTCCGTGCCAAACTGTTGCGTTCTACGAAGCGTGAGCGGTGTGGAATGTGTCGTACTCTCCTCACATGGATACATCGCTGTAATGTCTAACTTTACTAATTCGTCTATGTCCTGCGGGCAACTTCCCGGAAAATGTCCTGAGTAATTGAGCCGTTGCACAAACAAAGTTAGGAGCACTGGGAGACCAGCCACTATAATAATAATAATAATAATAATAATAATAATAATAATAATAATAATAATAATAATAATAATAATAATAATAATAATAATAATAATACCAGCTGAGTGAAGTAGAGATTATCGGCCTAACGGTTGGTGCTCGTGGCACAATACCTGCCTTGTTCATAGAATTCTGGAAGAAGTTCGACCTGCTTATGAACAGCATTGAAAGCATAGTTACCACCACCATACGCGGATCTGTACAAATCCTGAAATCACACCTGTTCGGACCTCCATAATCTAAAAAATCCTTATCATCGCTATATTTCTATGTGATAAAACATTCCCCACCTTGAAATGCTTTACTTTGTCCATTGTGGCGACCCGTAATTGCGTAAAGTCGATGATCCGTTCAATAAATATAATAATAATAATAATAATAATAATAATAATAATAATAATAATAATAATGATCATCTGCAGGGTGACTTGGCCTTGCACTTAGGGGCGCGTTGCTGTGGGCTAGCATGCGGGAGAGAGTGGGTTTGAACCATGCTACCAGCAGCCGTGAAGATGGTTTTCCGTGGTTTCCCTTTTTCACATCAGGCAAATGCTGGGGCTGACCCCTAGGCCTTTGTGTTTAGTAATAGCGAGCTATGTCTTGTTCATTGCACTGGTACTCTGGAAAGGCTGGGGAAGCGTGAAATTACTGTTTATAGGCTGAGGAATGTAGGTTAAGTGTTTGGTGTAGTGTAGTCAAGGTATGTAGCGTAGCCAGCCGAGGACATCGTGAGATTGGGTAACATTATCAGATCATTTCAAACTGTACATAAATGTTAAAAAGGCTCTCCGTGCGCATTGTATTTTACCTCGGAATCTTGTTTTCGCGTTTTTGTAAACAACATCACAATAAAGGAATATCTGAAGAACGAGTGTTCGACTAGTTTCTTATTTACGCGCACAGATATTTTCCAACCCGACCAAGGGAGATTTCAGTGGAAAGTTATTCCCAGGTTTCAACATTGAAAATATTTCTTAGATCGCACAGTATTGCCCCACTTTAGCAAAAACGTTAAGTTAAGCCATTTCGCTCAACTGTGACTAAAGTATTGAAGGTATAGAAACGGTGAAGGTGTCAAACCGCGGTTTTGGAGAGCTCTATCAAATGGAAAAAGAAAAGTTTGGGGATCATATCCGGTCCAAATTTTATTCACGTAAACGCCGTAAAAATGGCAATTTTTTAAATATAACTTTCTCCACAATTATTTCCCAATGTTCATATTAAATATATCAATAAATAGATAGATACTTTGTTAAAACATGTAGTGTCATATTTTTAATTTCGTAAAACTAAGATCTTCAGTTCGATTTGAAGAATGTGACAATAGCGTTACTGGTCGTAGAGTTTGTCAACTAGTGAGTTTCCGGTTTAAGGTTGTGTTATCTAACAATGAATCACATGAGTACGCCGCGCGCCATTGTGCCGCCAACACGTAAACGTCGTTTGGTTGCAAATAATAAGTTAGAAAAGTGGAAAAAAAACTGAAAGTGGTGAAATATATTGATGGACCAGGACCGAGCGGTCGTTCGGATGAAGATGTGACACTAGTGTAAGTATTTGTATATAATTACAGTAAAAAATATTGTGTATATTGTAAGCAATCTCATGGTTTTGCTTCTCTTTCATGTCCTAGACGTTCCATTTTCCGAATTTCGTGAAGGAACATTTTCAATGTTCAGTTTCTTGTCTAAAGGACTAGAACTGTCGATTTTGCAGGTTCGATCCCCGCTCAGTCTGGTGGTATTTAGGTAAGGTAAGGGGTTGTTCTGCCCGAAGGCAGGTCCGAACCTCTGCAGAGGTATTCCTGAGCCGGAGTTCCAGTTCCTTTCCGCTCCTCCATTCCCTTACCCCCCCCCCCCACCAACAGCGCGTGGCAACCCATCCAACTCCTGACCACGCCCAGTGTTGCTTAACTTCGGAGATCTTACGGGATCCGGTGTTTCCGGTGCTTAAATACGCCAACCTCGTGTCTGTAGATTTACTGGCCCGTAAAAGAACTCCTGAGGCACAAAATACTGGCACTTCGGCGTCTCCGAAAACCGTAAAAGTAGTTAGCTGGACGTAAAGCCAATAACATTATTATTATTATTATTATTATTATTATTATTATTATTATTATTATTATTATTATTATTATTATTATTATTATTATTATTATTATTATTATTATTATTATTATTATTATTATAACTGTGGATTTTCTTACTCTTAGGTCAAAATAGTGTCTCGCAAAGGAGAAAAGAAGTTTGTTGTAATTACTTATCATGACTTGTTTCCATTCACAAAATTTCAAGGAATATTTCCAGCTATAGCAGTTTCCCTTAATAACAGCCGTGGTTTACTGAAGGAGGTATCTCCTAGAGGGAGCATCCCTCTTCACTCAATTGTGAAACAGAGCTGCATAATTGCGACCCTTCGAGCAGGAGCTGATTACTAGCTGGAGCTGCGCAATTACCCTCGACATCGAGTAGTGAAAGTGTAGTGTACATGAGTCGCTGTTCCTCCAAGCGTGCCACTGCAGCGGATCGCTTCCTGGAAACGCACCCCGTTCGGCGAAGCGCTGACAAATTGGTCCTTGTTTGAGGTCCACTTTTAACATTGTGAAACTACCGCGTACGACTACATTATTCAAAAGCATGCTGACATGCTAGGAGTTCACCTGTCGGTCAATGTCGCATACAATCATTCCAAGAACAAAGTTAATTTCTATTTCCCAAATTTAATTTTTTGTTTCATTAAGTCACTATTGATCTGCTTTTAGGGCAGTCGCCCAGGTGGAAGATTCCCTATCTGTTATTTTCCTAGCTTTTTCTAAAATGATTGCAAAGAAATTGGAAATTAGTAAGTTATACGAATCCCAACTCCCCTTCCTACAAATAAATATTTGCCCCAATTTGTCCTCTTGAATTCAAACTTTATCTTCATATTGTGAACCTTCCTACTTTTAAAGACACCACTCAAACTTCTTTGCCTACTAATGTCATTCCACGCCATCTTTCCACTTACAGTTTGGAACATACCACTTAATCGAGCAGCTCGTCTCATTTCTACAAAGTCCTCCCAGCCCAAACTTTGATACATTTTTTTAACGCTACTCCTTTTTTCGGAAATCACCCAGAAAAAATCGAGCTGATTTTCCTTGGATTTTTCCCGTACTTAATCAAACTTTCATTGAAATTCCAATCATCAGTATCCACTAATGCAACACATGAAAATCAATCCAAACACTCATTTTTCCTAATAATTTATTACTGTGACATACTAACCGATACAACTGTAGGATAAACAATAAAACATAAGAAGGCAATAAACCCTCTGAACTTTAGGACACATCTCCCTTTTTTATGAGAAGCTATCCGGCTGAAAATTCATAAACTAAGACACGTACATACTCATACTGTATCTCGACTTCTGAACGAATCCATGCCTGAATAGCAAACCTCACATTTAAACTTTCCCTCCTTTATTAATGGGCATAATACTAGAAGGACTTCTACGCCTATGATCGCCTTTAATCACTCATCAGTATACGGTGGCTCCTTCCAGGTGTCTTGGGCAAGGCTACGGGACTTCCTCCCTGTAAGTATACATAACAGCAGATTAATAGCCCCATTTAAAAGGTCTTGTCGAGATTTATTCTTAAATACACTGACTGACAGAGCAAATGCAACACCAAGAAGGAGTGGTTCGAAAGGGATGAAAGTTGGGAAAAAAACAGAGACGGCACGGACGAATAATTGATGTTTATTTCAAACCGATATGCAGGTTACACAATGCGCACGGCATCGACTCAGTAGGATGTAGGACCACCGCGAGCGGCGATGCACGCAGAAACACGTCGAGGTACAGAGTCAATAAGAGTGCGGATGATGTCCTGAGGGATGGTTCTCCATTCTCTGTCAACCATTTGCCACAGTTGGTCGTCCGTACGAGGCTGGGGCAGAGTTTGCAAACGGCGTCCAATGAGATCCCACACCTGTTCGATTGGTGAGAGATCCGGAGAGTACGCTGGCCACGGAAGCATCTGTACACCTCGTAGAGCCTGTTGGGAGATGCGAGCAGTGTGTGGGCTGGCATTATCCTGCTGAACAGAGCATTGGGCAGCCCCTGAAGGTACGGGAGTGCCACCGGCCGCAGCACATGCTGCACGTAGCGGTGGGCATTTAACGTGCCTTGAATACGCACTAGAGGTGACGTGGAATCATACGCAATAGCGCCCCAAACCATGATGCCGCGTTGTCTAGCGGTAGGGCGCTCCACAGTTACTGCCGGATTTGACCTTTCTCCACGCCGACGCCACACTCGTCTGCGGTGACTATCACTGACAGAACAGAAGCGTGACTCATCGGAGAACACGAGGTTCCGCCATTCGCTCATCCAAGTCGCTCTAGCCCGGCACCATGCCAGGCGTGCACGTCTATGCTGTGGAGTCAATGGTAGTCTTCTGAGCGGGCACCGGGAGTGCAGGCCTCCTTCAACCAATCGACGGGAAATTGTTCTGGTCGATATTGGAACAGCCAGGGTGTCTTGCACATGCTGAAGAATGGCGGTTGACGTGGCCTGCGGGGCTTCCACCGCTTGGCGGCGGATGCGCCGATCCTCGCGTGCTGACGTCACTCGGGCTGCGCCTGGACCCCTCGCACGTGCCACATGTCCCTGCGCCAACCATCTTCGCCACAGGCGCTGCACCGTGGACACATCCCTATGGGTATCGGCTGCGATTTGACGAAGCGACCAACCTGCCCTTCTCAGCCCGATCACCATACCCCTCGTAAAGGCGTCTGTCTGCTGGCAATGCCTCCGTTGACGGCGGCCTGGCATTCTTAGCTATACACGTGTCCTGTGGCACACGACAACACGTTCTACAATGACTGTCGGCTGAGAAATCACGGTACGAAGTGGGCCATTCGCCAACGCCGTGTCCCATTTATCGTTCGCTACGTGCGCAGCACAGCGGCGCATTTCACATCATGAGCATACCTCAGTGACGTCAGTCTACCCTGCAATTGGCATAAAGTTCTGACTACTCCTTCTTGGTGTTGCATTTGCTCTGTCAGTCAGTGTACGTGAACAGCTTGTGAATGAGAGTGAGTATGATATAGAGCGATTGTTATTCAATGTTGATAGAGAATATTAATCTGTAACAAAATAACGATTATTATATTATTCAATTTATTTAGGTAGTTTCTGTTACTGTATACAGTCTTAATAACTTACAAATTATGTCAGTATCTAGCCTGTGTTGTGGTTAAGTGTAAGGGATGGCACTCAATTTGCCACATACAGGCGCAATAAATAAATAAATAAATAAATAAATAAATAAATAAATAAATAAATAAATAAATAAATAAATAAATGCACTGAGTGGCCAAAAGTCCCGGGAAGACACCGAATGTGATGTTAATAACGAGTTGCTTCTCCGCGAGCCCTCAAAACGACAAGCAATACGGCGATGCATTGACTCTACAAGGTGTTGGAAACTTTCCGGACAGATCTGGACCCACGCATCTTGCACTGCTACCCACTATTGGTCTTGTGTACTTGGTGCGGGGTTCGTGGGGCGTACACCAGCATCGAAATGCTCTATTGGGTTAAGATCGGGGGATCTCGAGGGCCAATCCATGGTCGCAACTTGACTGGAGTGCTCCTCCAACCACCTGCGTGCCTCCACAGAGAGGTGACATGGTGCATTGAAACATGGCATCTCCATCGGTGTACTCTAGGGCCAGAAAGGGATGCAGATGGTCTGAAAGAATGTCCACATAACGTGCACTTGTCAGCACTCCCTGCAGTCGGTCAGTAAGGCCTAATTGATAACGCCGCTAGGACCAGAACTGAGCCACCTCCCGCCTGAACACAAATTTGTTGACAAGCAGGATCCATGGCTTCATGGGGCGTACGCCACACTCTCACGCTCCCATCAGCTCGACACAGCTGTAACCACCGGGCAAGTTGGCCGTGCGGTTAGGAGCGCGCAGCTGTGAGCTCGCATGCGGGAAATAGTGTGTTCGAACCACACTGTCGGCAGCCCTGAAGATGGTTTTCCGTGGTTTCCCATTTTCACACCAGGCAAATGCTGGGGCTGTACCTTAATTAAGGCCACGGGCGCCTCCTTCCCATTCCTAGGCCTTTCCTGCCCCATCGTCGCCATAAGACCTATCTGTGTCGGTGCGACGTATAAACCGGGATTCATCGGACCATACCACTCGCCACCACTGTTCCATGGTCCATTGCCGCTGTTCGCTGGCGCATGCACGTCATTGAACTCTGTGTCGAGGTGTCAGCAAAGGGACACGAATTGGTCGTCTGCTGGGGAAGTCTATGCGGTGAAGTTACTTCCTTACACACCTGGTAAAAATGGGTTCCTGACTCCCAACATTCAACTGGGCGGTGATCTGACTCACAGTAGCCCGGCGAGAGCGCGCAGTATGGTTCTGCGGAGCCAACTTGATGTCCGTTCGTTAAACACCTGTGGTCTTCTCCTGGCCTCGGAAACCCGAATTCGTGTGTAATCTCCGCAATGCAATGACCCACGCGCCGTGCGCCGATCATCATTCCACGTTCGAAGTCGGTTAACTCGCGACGTGTTAACATCTTTCACGACACTGGTGTCTGTCATAGACTGCTCAGCTACGCCGCAGCTAGCTGCAACGCTCAGGGGTCATACAAGGCACATTTTCTAATGGGACACCCCTTCGCGTGACTTTTGGTCGCTCACAAGGAAACATCGCCAATGGTTTAGTCGCCGATCGCGATGAAACTTGGAAAACACATTGAGGTACGCGTAAAAATGATGTCGGCATCAATTTTGGGTGCCAACGTTCATTAGGGCGTTAACTACGGGGCCTAAAAGTTGCGACATTTCAAATTCAGCGCGATCAGAGATGAATACCTGCTGGCCAATGCTCAGCCTGCACACTGCGTGCTTGGAGACACGCCTCTGCACCTCCTCCCCTCCACGCCCCAATTGGTTCGTCACCGCACGTTTCCCTTCACCCCTCGCCAGCCCGTTTTCTTAGCTGACGAAGAGAACCGGTGCTACACTTTGCGTACTCTATCAGCCTTCCTCATATCTCTCCTTTGTAATTTCCACATTGTATTAGTCAGTTTACGTTTTCTGAAATGTTTATGAAAACGTTTGCACCTGGCGAGATGGCCGTGTGGTTAGAGGCGCACGACTGTGAGCTTGCATCCGGGGGATTGTGGGTTCGAATCCCACTGTCGGCAGCCCTGAAGATGGTTTTGCGTGGTTTCCCATTTTCACACCAGGCAAATGCTGGGATTGTACCTTAATTAAGGCTACGGCCGCTTCCTTCCGACTCCTAGGCCATTCCTATCCCATCGTCGCCACAAAAACCTATCTGTTTCAGTGCGACGTAAAGCAATTAGCAAAAAAAAAAGTATGGTGCCTGTTGTTAATTGTGTTTTGTTTCGGTTTTCTTTTCACTATTTTTTAATGTTTCGAATAGACCAAAGATTGTTTTTGTTTATTATCAGTTACTAGCGGGGAGTTTGCCCGATGTAATGTATACGGAGTCACTTATTGTGTTGCCTTGTAATTGTATGTTGTTGTACCAGTTCGTACAATAGCCATTTAATTTTTTGCGTATGTAACTGCCATTATACCCAGAAGACGGTAGTATGATACTTTAATATCGGTACTTGTTGAATACATAGACCTTCGTCAGCAAAAATACCGGTACAGTAAGACTACAGGCCTGCCTGTGATTACTGTATATCTACTGCATATATAAATGCACATCTTTTTTTATATTTCAAGGCTTTTCTTATTACGTCAAACTTTACTACATTCCATGTCATACTCATATCAAAGTTGCCTATGCATTAAATTTATTTATATTCGACAACCATTGCTGCAATTGAAATGTGTTGTGCCTGTCACTGCAAAACATGAATAAATCGTTCAGTACAAGCACAAATAAAAACATTCTACCTATAGGCCTATTCCTTATACCAGAGTACGCAATACGGAAAATACCAGTAGTTTCAAACTCGGAGTTTATAATCGTTGTTGTTTTAGTCACACAACTGACACAACTGATAGCGTACACAAAATGGGAGGGGGTGGGGGGTGGGGGGTGGGGGGAAGGGGACATAAAAAGATGATCTGGACCTATAACCAGGTTTTGATATCCCGAGATACCGAATCTCATTACATTCAATGAGATCCTCTACCCGGGCACGTAATTTCTTCACATAAAAAGGTATTTAACGTTGTTTAAAGGTGGGAGATTTATTTAGTGGTGGGCGATTTAATTTAATTAATTCCATATGTCAAATCTAAAGGACACTACCGACAGCTTTAAGGCGTTTTTGAAGTAAATAATAATTTAAGCGTAGGTAGGACGCAGTACCCCACCCCACGTTTGACCACGCCCGGTGGTACTTAACTCGGAGTTGTACCCACGAATGTGACAACTCACCGGAATTAGCAGAAATGAAAATATGACATTTGAATAAAACACGGGTATATTAGTGTAGGTTATTTATTATCATTATGTGTGAAACGGAATGTTATTTAAAGGATTTCAATAATTATAGTACGAAAAGAAGCAAAGTATAGAGCCCATCCCGTGGAACAGCTAAGCAGTCGGCAAGCGCGGAGCAAAGGGAAACGTGCGGTGGCGAACCAATTGGAGCGTGGAGGGGCGGAGGTGCAGAGGCGTGTCTCCAAGCAAGCAGTGTGCAGGCTTAGCATTGGCCAGCAGATATTCATCGCTGATCGCGCGGAGTTTGAAATGTCGCAACTTTTAGGCCCCGTAGTTAACGCCCTAATGAATGTTGGCACCCAAAATTGATGCCGACATCGTTTTTACGCGCACCTCAATGTGTTTTGCAAGTTTCATCGCGATCTGCGACTTAACCATTGGCGATGTTCCCTTGTCAGTGTAGATCAAGCTCGAATAGTAAGGGAATTGGATAAGTTATGCCTTTATTTGTGCCGAAGTTAGTACATGAGTCACTGAATTGAACCACTTTGCAATATCCACCTAATTATCAATACTATAATAATAATAATAATAATAATAATAATAATAATAATAATAATAATAATAATAATAATAATAATAATAATAATAATAATAATAATAATAATTGTACCGGGCGGTACACCTCCACGCCGCTAATTTAAAATGTGCGCCAATTGAAACTCCTCTGCTGGAGGAACTCTGAACCTTATTGATGGTATTAATTTTTAAGTTTCTCGGAAGATGTCTCTACCTGTAAATTTTGGAGTTTTAGAACTGTGTCATTTTCGACGTATTTTTGTTTTGCTTGTAGTAAGAAGTGTGGACTTTCTCTTCTAGAGGACACTACTGAAGATCAACAATAGTGCACCCTAGTGCGAAGAAAAAGAACTGTTCTTTGGAGAAAATTTTATTTCAAAAGTTGGTTTCTGGTTAAATTTCTTTCTGTTATTGTTTAAGTTGGCTGTATACCCCTCTTTTTCCCCTTGTTTTAGATTTATCCAATCCCGAATTTCTTTGAGTAATTTCCGACCAATCCGATGTATCTTCCCCCAACTTGGATATGTTTCTGTACCCTAGCCAATAAAGTGATTGTGGGCGGGTGTTCTCTTCCCTAAAACGCCTAGAACCTTCCGCGAGAGTATTTAAACTGCTGATTTTTGGGTCTCCGGGCCACGTCTGTTCCATCTTTCAGTGTGTAAAGTACATAGCAGGGGGCGGGACGCGCCTCTTTCTTCTCCAGCTGTTCAACACCAGGTAATGGCCTCTTAATAACTTCTTTTCTTGCTAGGTTGGCAGTTTAACTCTCGGAGCGGGTTCGAAGCGTTTCCACCATGTAACCTTTTCCTAAAATGTAACCAATCTTTTCATCTATTCTCTTTTAAAGCTGCATATTGGGATAGAGAGTGCTAACCCTCTCGAGCTCCCACTCACATTGTTTTGAGGTGAACTTATTTTCTCAACCTATTCTTCGTTAACGTAAAACAAATTGCTCTTTTCTAAAGTCACCTCTGTAGTATGGGATTAGCCCTTGCATTAGTGGCCTAGAGCCAGATTAGGTTTTAAAAACAAGTGTATTAGGAGTGCAGATCGCCTCCTCTCAAATTGTTATTTTAGAGGTCATGTAATTGCCCCTTTTCATTTAATAGACCTCAGTAGGTTGGGTATTTTACCCCTGTGTCTATGTCCAGTGAGGACAACTCGAAGGTGGAGTTTGGTGTGGCCTTTGAGAGGCTTAAAGTTGAGAGCGTGTGGCTCTTTTGAAAATTGAGTGTTGTATGCCTCGTGGAGGCTTTTCAGTGTAATTTGGAGCAAGGACTCCTAGGCATGAATGGGGTTTTCTGCCCCTCTGTTGAAACTTGTGTTTGGGGTAAAACTGAGCTGATTGCCCAAGCATTGTGAAGTCAGGGCGCGAAGCCCAAATCCTGTAAATATTGTAACTACCCTTTGGACTTGCTACTTTGTACCTGCCATGCTTGTTATTTCTTTGTTTTTGAAAAGAAAATATAACCTTGTTAAATTTTACATTAACTTGGATTCCGTAGTTTGAGACCCGTTCACGCCCGCACCTTCTTTCACCTCTACCTACCGCTAAGACACGGTAACAAGTGGTAGCAGAGCGTGGTTGAATGGGTCTCAATTTTGCCCTTTTTGACGGTTAAACATTGTTTTATTCCGAACTCTAACAATTTTCTCAGTTGCTGGATTTTTTTTTTGAGTTTTTCAAAATTGTTCTGTCATCATGCCCGGACCTCGCGATGTTCTCCATCTTAACTATTTGCGCAAAGAGGAGTTGATATATGAGTTAACTATTAGAAATGGGCAATCTGGAGGCACGGTTGCAGTAGACACAAACAAGCTTAGAGAGTCCCTTGAATTGCCTATTTCAATCCCTACCTTGGGAGAGAAAGAAGTTGATGACTCTCTTTCCACGATCGTCGAGAATATTACTGGGCTAGCATCTGTAGTTAGTTTTTTGATGAGAATGATCCTTCTCCTAATCAAATTAAGCGTGTGCAAGCCAGGCTATATCACTTTTCAAATAGAGTTAATGAACTGTTGTCTCTGAAGTTGAATGACGTTCAGAGGAAGGAAGCTAGTACGCTGCTTGAAAACATTTCTGAATTATCTAGCAAGGTCACTCAATTGTTAACTGGGGAGGTTCCTCCCAAAACTGATCAACCCGTCACGGTGAATGTAGGTAGCGAGGAAGAGCCTCATAAGGGAGAAGTCAATAGGAAAACCATTGCTGCTCAAACAACCTCTGCCCCATTGGACGAGTCTGAACGCCGTAACTCATTAAATAATGTACGTTCTGAATTAACTACCTTGCCATTGGAACCTTTACCTACTATGTCACCCGGGTATAGTAGCTTGCCTCATCCATTGGCAATGTTGCTCAGAGGTATCTCTAAGTTTTCCGTTAATACCACCAGTGACGTAATTTCATTTTTAAGATTTCTAGTTGAATTTCAGGATCATGCCCTTGTTTTTTCTCTTTCTCCATGTCAAATTTTGCAAATTATCTATCCGTATGCTATTGGTATTCTCTCTGATAAAATCGTAAGAGCCATTGCCGAGCAATCATCTATTGAGGATTTCCATGCCCATTTGCTAGCTAACTTCATCCCTGCTAGGGCCAGGTCCTCCCTTATTCAGAAGTACTATTATCGGGTACAGCGCTTGGATGAAAACTTGGCAGACTTCATCCAAGATGTTAAGTTTTATACTAGGGTGTTTGCTCTTCATTTCCCTGAGGATCAGATTGTACAAGCTATTGTGGAAGGGATTTCACCACCCTACAGGTCATATTTGTGTTTCGCGGCGTGCCCGCAAACTTTCTCGGAACTTGAAGCATTGGCCGTCTCAGCGAAAGGAGTTAGATACGCCGATTCTTTGCGTGTAGCGAAAGAACCCCCGCCTTCCTTTAGTAATACTCGGCCTCCACCTCGCCGATCAGTCACCCCTCGTAAATGTTATGCTTGTGGGTCGCCTGACCACCTGCGCAATAAGTGTCCACTGATCAAGTCTAGTGGGACAAGTAATGGGACTGGTTCATCACAAGGCTGTTTTAAATGTGGGGCTTTCTCACATATCGCCAAGAATTGCCCAAATTCGAATAGCACCCCCTCCTGCTCAACTTCTGGTGCAAATTCCACCTATGCCAATAATAAAAAGTGACTAGTGGCTTCGGCTGAGTCGACTAATCCATCTTCCCGAGACTCAGCCCCTAGTAAACAGGTTGTAAATTCAGGGAACGAGCAATTTTCAAATGCATCTTTTGAATGCCCCAAAGAGTGTCTTAGGATTGCGGCGGATTCCCCCGCACCTATTCCTTTTCTTAAGATTGAGTTAAACAATGAGCCTATAATCGCTCTATTAGATTCAGGCAGTGTCTGTTCGATTATTTCGGCTGAATGGTATTCTAAATTGAAATCTGTTTGTAAACTACCTGACTATGTCTCATCTCCTGTTCTATATGTTTCGGCTAATTCATCTCCATTAGAAATTCTAGGTTCCTTACTGGTCAAAATTCGTATTTTTAAATTTACATGGAAAACCAAACTGTTTGTGGCTAAGCACTTGTCTTACCCCATCATACTGGGAGCGGACTTCATTTCTCACACTGGTCTTGTGCTCGATCTTCAGAGTAAGTCGTGCACATTCAAATTTGCGTCCAATTGTAACATTCCCTTGTTAAAGTGTAATTCTGTATCATGTTCATCTATTTCGCCTACCCAGGATGAGATGTTGTTAGACCTTAGACATCTACCTGAGAAGCAGGCTGATAGTATTCGCAAATTGTGTCAGTCCTTTCCGGAGGTGTTCTCTGATACTCTTGGTGTTACTGACCTTATTGAATACAAAATTGAGGTCATGGATTCGATTCCTGTCCGTTTTCCACCTTATAGGCTATCTCCACCTAAAATGAAGGCTCTGAAAGAAATTATCGATCAGATGTTGAAGGATGGTATTATTAGGCCCTCTAAGTCAGCGTATTCTTCGCCTATTTTTCTAGTCCCGAAACCCCAAGGGATCTTCAGGCCTGTCATTGATTACAGGGCTCTCAATCGGAAGGTGGTGTTACAATCTGTGCCCCTTCCCGACCTTCATTCTTGTTTTTCATGGTTTCGTAAGGCCAAGTTCTTTACTATCTTGGACTTGAATCAGGCCTATAATCAAATTCCCCTTGCCGAAGAGTCTAAACACCTTACAGCGTTTGCAACGGACTGGAATTTATATGAATACAACCGCGTGCCTTTCGGCCTCCCCACGGGAGCAGCTGTACTCACTAGGCTGCTAGATAGGGTCTTCTCCGACATCAAATTTGAATACTTGTACCACTACTTGGATGATGTCGTCGTATTTTCGAAAACCTTCGAAGAACATCTAGATCATCTGCGAGAAGTTCTCAATCGCCTTCGTAAGGCTGGGTTAACTGTCAAGTTGTCCAAGGTTGCCTTTGCTAAGCCCTCTATGTCATTCCTAGGGCATATTGTGTCACCTGATGGTGTTGCAGTCGATCATTCGAGAACACAAGCCATCCATGATTTTAAACCTCCCAAGGACATTAAAGGTATCGCCAGGTTTATTGGTATGGTGAATTTCTTCAGAAAGTTCATTCCTAACTTTGCTAATAGAGCGGCGCCCTTAAACCTTCTTCGTAGGAAAGGCATCAAATTCGAGTGGGGACCTTCTCAACAAGCCGCTTTTGAAGATCTTAAATTGGCTCTCTGTAATGCCCCTATACTTGCTATGCCTGATTTCTCGAAGAAATTCATCGTCCAAACTGACGCGTCGTCGTCAGCAGTAGCTGCAGTCCTTCTTCAAGAAACTGAACTAGGGAGGCGACCCATCGCCTATGCATCTAGGACCTTGTCGGCTCAAGAAGCCAAGTATTCCATCTATGAGCTCGAAG
This sequence comes from Anabrus simplex, assembly GCF_040414725.1. Taxonomy (NCBI): domain Eukaryota; kingdom Metazoa; phylum Arthropoda; class Insecta; order Orthoptera; family Tettigoniidae; genus Anabrus; species Anabrus simplex. Next base: position 137,571,983 of record NC_090273.1, read on the forward strand.
GTTTGGCAGTCTTATTCGCCTTAGAAAAGTTCCGTCTCTATCTGGAACACGTCAAATTCGACCTGGAGATAGATAATCAAGCCTTAAGCTGGGTCTTAGGTAGGCCACGTCGTACTGGTCGTATAGCACGTTGGGCCATCCGTATTTCTGCCTTCCAATTCGATGTCAGGCATATCAGAGGTACCGAAAATGTTGTTGCTGATGGACTCAGTCGTATGTTTTCTAACGACGTCGAGACCCATGAACCGGTCGACAGTTCATCACCTCCCGAGTCCATACTATCTGGTGTTAATGCCATCTTAACAGATGCTCCCATGCTTTTTAGGGATATTGAGAAATACCAACGTGAAGATCTGACGCTGGCTCCGATAATGGAAACCCTTTCTTCCGGGGAACATGTTGTCCCTTATGTTCTGAGGAATGGTGTTCTATGTTGCCCATCGAGGCATGATAAGATGATGAAAGTTGTCGTTCCAGCTGTTCTTGTACCTATGATCTTCAAGTATTATCATGAGACCCCATTAGGAGGGCATCTGGGTATCTTTAAAACTCGTGAAAAGATTCGTGAAATGTTCATCTGGAAAGGTATGGACGGTGAAATCCGTGAACTTGTAAAAGCTTGTAAATCCTGTTTGCTTAGTAAACCAACCATGTCCACCAAGGTAGGCCTTTTGTCTTCGCATCAAGCGTCGCGCCCCATGGAACGCCTGTATATTGATTATGTAGAACCCTTCCCCCAGTCAAAGGGAAATGCTAACAAGTTCATCTTTGTATGCGTAGATGGCTTTACTAGATTTTCCTGGTTATTTCCGACTAAGCTGGCTACCGCTCAGTCTACCATTACTTGCCTAAATTCTATTTTTGCGTCTTTTGGTCCGTGCCAATATATTGTATCTGATAATGCTAAGGCTTTTACATCTAATTTATTTCGTAAATTCTGTTTTGACTTGTCCATCTCTCATGTAACTACTTCTGCTTTTTACCCTCAACCATCTCTGGCTGAACGGGTTAACCGTAATCTCCGGTCCGCGCTTATTGCCTATCATCATGAAGATCATTCCAGGTGGGACACGTCCCTGCATTGGTTAGCTTTTGCTTTGAATTCGGCGGTTCATGAATCACATAAATTTACTCCAGCCTCTTTGATGTTCAAGTTTGTTCCCAACACGCCGCTCTCTAACCTCTGGTCTCTGAGTGACATTCTACCCGAGACAATAGATCCGGACAACATCAAAAATCTTTGGAAGAGGGCTAAAGCCAATCTTAAAGTGTCTCATGAAAAGGTTAGGGAAAGGTATGATCGTGGACGGAGACCCACCCCTTTGAAGGTAGGTGACCAAGTTATGGTCAAGAACTTTGTTCCCGCGGGCAAGCTTGCCCCCAGATTTCATGGGCCTTGTATCATTCTCGATTTTCTTACGCCGGTTACATTGTTAGTAAGCAATCCAGCCACCGAGAGGATATTTAGGGTTCACCTGTCCCAGGTGAAACCGGTGAAAATTTTGTGTCAACTTGCTTCATATAATTTAATAGGAATATGAAGGTTATATTTTTTTTTGAGTTTCCACTCTTAAGGCATTCTGCTCCTTCTATAATATTTTGTTTTATATGTAAGCATTTTTTGTAAAACCTTCCCCGATCTGTTAAACTGCCATTCTGTCCTTACCATGGCCATTACCACGCTCCCGTCTCCTGCTATACACACTGTGGCTTGATTATATTAAATACCATATTAAATGCCATGGATATCTGCACGCCGCTGGCCCCTCAACCTCTCCACAAAGCCTGTGCCCTAAAAAAAATGATGATGGTCCAACAAAATTCTGCCGCCTAGTTTTAATGTTTCAGTGCCCCCGCAGCCGCGCGGCGCCGTGCCGCAACTGGGTTTGAGGAAGGGCCCCCTCGGCCCCAGCGAGGACGACATGTGCACGGCGAGCCGGAGCTCTCCTCCCGGCCAAGGCTGATGTGCGGCGCACGACCTGCTACTTGCCCGCAGCCTGTATATGTTCACCGCGGGCGCGGCGTGCCTCAACACCTCTGCTCCCCTCATAGTGCGGGCGAGTGGTATCTCAGGGTACTTGAGGTGTCCGAGCGGCCTACTTTGGACGCAAGCTGCAACGGCCGGTCTGGCCATCCAACTTCATCAACATCAACTACATGAACAGTTACTATAAGCAATGACTACACTTGGGAATTCAACAGCAATATTTGGTGGACATTGCAAAATTTTTCATCACTTTTAAGTATTAAAAGTTTATCTTCAGAATTCAACTTCTACAAACCTAAAGACTGTACTTCACCTGCAACAACAAAATTTTGAAACTGAATCAAACCAAATTAAGAAAATCTTATAAATTTTTTTTGGCAATTAATCTCCATATCTACATCAAAACTTGGACCTGGTTTTCAAACAAATTTCATGTGTCACCCCTAGAGGAACTTTTGGGGGGGGGGAGGTCTGTACCGGGCGGTACACCTCCACGCCGCTAATTTAAAATGTGCGCCAATTGAAACTCCTCTGCTGGAGGAACTCTGAACCTTATTGATGGTATTAATTTTTAAGTTTCTCGGAAGATGTCTCTACCTGTAAATTTTGGAGTTTTAGAACTGTGTCATTTTCGACGTATTTTTGTTTTGCTTGTAGTAAGAAGTGTGAACTTTCTCTTCTAGAGGACACTACTGAAGATCAACAATAGTGCACCCTAGTGCGAAGAAAAAGAACTGTTCTTTGGAGAAAATTTTATTTCAAAAGTTGGTTTCTGGTTAAATATCTTTCTGTTATTGTTTAAGTTGGCTGTATACCCCTCTTTTTCCCCTTGTTTTAGATTTATCCAATCCCGAATTTCTTTGAGTAATTTCCGACCAATCCGATGTATCTTCCCCCAACTTGGATATGTTTCTGTACCCTAGCCAATAAAGTGATTGTGGGCGGGTGTTCTCTTCCCTAAAACGCCTAGAACCTTCCGCGAGAGTATTTAAACTGCTGATTTTTGGGTCTCCGGGCCACGTCTGTTCCATCTTTCAGTGTGTAAAGTACATAGCAGGGGGCGGGAAGCGCCTCTTTCTTCTCCAGCTGTTCAACACCAGGTAATGGCCTCTTAATAACTTCTTTTCTTGCTAGGTTGGCAGTTTAACTCTCGGAGCGGGTTCGAAGCGTTTCCACCATGTAACCTTTTCCTAAAATGTAACCAATCTTTTCATCTATTCTCTTTTAAAGCTGCATATTGGGATAGAGAGTGCTAACCCTCTCGAGCTCCCACTCACATTGTTTTGAGGTGAACTTATTTTCTCAACCTATTCTTCGTTAACGTAAAACAAATTGCTCTTTTCTAAAGTCACCTCTGTAGTATGGGATTAGCCCTTGCATTAGTGGCCTAGAGCCAGATTAGGTTTTAAAAACAAGTGTATTAGGAGTGCAGATCGCCTCCTCTCAAATTGTTATTTTAGAGGTCATGTAATTGCCCCTTTTCATTTAATAGACCTCAGTAGGTTGGGTATTTTACCCCTGTGTCTATGTCCAGTGAGGACAACTCGAAGGTGGAGTTTGGTGTGGCCTTTGAGAGGCTTAAAGTTGAGAGCGTGTGGCTCTTTTGAAAATTGAGTGTTGTATGCCTCGTGGAGGCTTTTCAGTGTAATTTGGAGCAAGGACTCCTAGGCATGAATGGGGTTTTCTGCCCCTCTGTTGAAACTTGTGTTTGGGGTAAAACTGAGCTGATTGCCCAAGCATTGTGAAGTCAGGGCGCGAAGCCCAAATCCTGTAAATATTGTAACTACCCTTTGGACTTGCTACTTTGTACCTGCCATGCTTGTTATTTCTTTGTTTTTGAAAAGAAAATATAACCTTGTTAAATTTTACATTAACTTGGATTCCGTAGTTTGAGACCCGTTCACGCCCGCACCTTCTTTCACCTCTACCTACCGCTAAAACACGGTAACAATAATAATAATAATAATAATAATAATAATAATAATAATAATAATAATAATAATTGTACCGCGAGGGTATACCCACCCCGTGCATTCAAATCGAGCGCCCTGTGAACTGACATCTTACTCCTAAAAATTGAAACTACTAGTGCAAGAAGTTTGGACATTGGTCAAGAGATGTCGCTACCAAAGTGATACAGTAATTTGCTACTTTAAGGTTTCCTAAACTGAGTTGATTTTCTTTTGTTTTTGGTATGTCAAAGTTGTCAATCCTTCCATCTCTTCCCGCCAACTTGCGATGCGGGCCAATCAAAAATTTCCTATATATAATTGTTAACCAATCAGAGCTTTCATCTACATATTTAATTATCCAGTACAAATCTGGGTGTGAGTCGGGCATTAGTCCAGATCTCTCTCGAACCTTCCTCTCGGGTATAAAAGCTGGTAATTTTTCGAGCTACCATGTCTTCTTGATCGTAGAGAGTACTGAGTGTGTGCTAATAGTGGAGGCGGGGGCGTTTCGCCCTTCATCGAGCAGTCCAGCGTAATAAAGTAATGGCAGCCATGTACTAACTAGGTGATAGCCTCTGAAAGCTAACCCGAGGGGAAGGTTTCCTGTCCTTAAGCATGTAACATCAATTTCCAACCTTCAATAATGTAAACTTCATCTTCCAATGTACAATTCAAAACCAGCTTCAAAGCACTTAGCTGTAATTCGGGAATAGTGAGTGTGACACTCTCTCGAGTTCCTTATCAGCTTGTATTTTAGGTGACTATGTTTTTGTAACCGTTTTCTATCTATAGCCTTGTAAGTTCAATCTTCTCCATTTAGTCGCCTCAGTAGTATGGGATTAGCCCCTGTAACGTCGGACAGTGAGCCCTACTAGGGTTTTAAACTTCTATGTGTCAGCGTCAAGGAGTGCAAGTGTCTGCCTCAGCATCTTTTTGTTTTTCGGGCCAGAAACTTTAACCTGTGTTGTTTTGTTTTTCTCTTCCCACCAAGGCCTGACAGAATGAGTATTCTATACTCCTGTAAGAACTTTTGTATTAAATGGTTAAACTGTTGTGTGTTGAAGACAGTTATATCTGTTTGAACTATTAAATGTAGGTTGTGCCTCGAGAGGCTTGGAAACGGTAAACTTTCGGTGAGCAAAGATGCTCGGATTGTAATGGTATTAGGTTCGAAGCTCAGTCTCCTATTCTATTCATAGAGCACAGATGCTCTTCTTATTTTGGTAAATACACTCTGTAAACGAAATGGGGAGACCTGTCTCCTTAACTGTTGGGTGTATGGAGCAATAGTGCCCAAATAACACTTGTAAAATTATATTCAACTACTGTATTTGAAAACTTGTACTGTCGCTGAGCGACTGATTTTGTTAATATCTTTCATTTGAAAATGAAATGGTTCAAAGGAAATATAACCTTGATTTTTAAAGCCTTTAACTAATCTTTAGATTTTAGTAGATAGACCTGTTCATCACCGCACTTTACTTTACCTCTGTGATCCACGAAAACTCCGTAGCAATAATAATAATAATAATAATTGTTCCGGAGTATCTGTGGAACGCAGAGGTGAAAGAAGATGCGGGCTTGAATGGGTCTAACCACGATGCCAAGAATAGATTTAAAACTTTAACAAAGGTTATACTTCTTTTAGAACTTCAAACTTAACAATTTTGCATAACAATGAATCATCAGGTGCAATAGCAATTAGGAAAATCCAAGATTGGTGAACCTTACAGATCCTGGGCTTCAAACCCCATGGTTTACAATTTCTGAGTTCCCAGCTCAAATTTGCAAAAGAGCACAAATTTATTCAAGGGCAGAAATCCCCTAATTTATGGAGCACTTGCTCCCAAAATACAATTTGTAACCTTCTAGAGGCACTCGTTAATCTTACAAAAACTTTGAAAAAGGGCTAACACGCTCTCAGTTTTCCAAGCCTACTCAAGGCAACATCAACTTACAATTTTTGGCTTCTCCAGGTACAACTTACAATTGGAAAATGATTATACAGGGGTATTTAATACCCAACCTACTGGGCCTTCATGGAAAAAGAATAGGTTAGATAACTGGCTCAAACACAAAATGCATGAAGGCGCACACTGCGCTCCAGATAATGAAACCTTAAAATCCTAAAGGGCTCTAGGCCGATGAAACAGAGGCTTTCCCAAACTACTGATGTTACCCGTAGAGAAATTACTTTAACACATTATAGAAGGAAAAACAGTTACAAAACGTAGTCACCTCAAACCAAGATGAAGGGGAGATCGAGAGGGTACATCACTCTCTATCCCCGATTTACAGTTAAAGGTTTTATAAAATGTTTACATTAGCCGGAAGAAAGTTACATATTAGAAGCGTAGGTTACACGGTTAAAGATTTGGACCGTTCACTCGGATTAAACTGCGGACGTAGCAAGAAAAAAATAAAGTTATATGACCATTACCATGTAGATGGCCGACGGAGAGGCCGTCCGCCTCCTGTTTAACACGCATACTTAGAAAGATGACGATGAATTGGCCAAGAAACGTGGAAAGCCGCAGTTTATAAACCCTCAGGGAAGATTCGAGATCATTCAAGACTAAACCAGCCACACCTCCCAATTTAATTGGTTAATCTCAAAATTACACTCAGAATCGAACAAGAAGCCTGTGATAGATTGAAAATTAATTACAGACATTTTTCATTGGCCAGATTCAAAACTGGCGGAAGGAAAGGGAACCATTGCCAATCCAAAAATAAATGAACATCAATCAGCAAAGAAACTTAGGAATACAAAACTTCTCTGAATTATAAGTTCTTACATCTCTCACCAGGGTGAATGATCATAGCCTTTAGTAGTGTAATCTGTGGAAGACTGTCCAAACTTCTTGATGGATAGCAAACAAAACTTGGAGAAATTCAGTCAGTCTAGGAAACTTCACAATAACAAAATTACATCATATTTCTGTGGTGACATCTCCTGAGTAAATTTCTAAGTTGGTGTAGTTTCAGTTTCACTGTTTTACCAATTGAGGAGTTCATTTAGGTGCTGAATTTGAATGTACCTGCCGGTACAATAATAATAATAATAATAATAATAATAATAATAATAATAATTGTACCGGGCGGTACACCTCTACACCGTTTATTTAAAAGTTGCGCCAGTTGAAACTCCTCTTCTGGAGGAAGGTTGAACTTTATCTATTCTATTAATTCTCTACTTTCTCAGAAGATGTCACCACGTGGAAAATTTTTGAGTTTGTGAACTGTGTCATTTTTGATGTGTCTTTGTTTCGCTTGAAGTAAGAAGTGTGAACTTTCTCTTCTAGAGGACACTACTGAAGATCAACAATAGTGCGACCTAGTGCGGAGTTAAAGAACTATTTTGTTGGAGAAATTTTTATTTCAAGAGTTTGTTCTTTGTTAAATTTCCTTCTGTCATTGTTTAAGTTGGCTGTATACCCCTCTTTTTCCCCTTAGTTTGGATCTAGCCAATCCCGAATTTCTTTAATTAATGTTCCACCAATAATGTGTTTCTTTTTCCTCTATGTAGGGGTTTCTTTTCCCGAACCAATAAAAACTTTGAGGGAGGGTGTTTTATTTCCCCTTACGCCTAGAATCTTCCGCGAGAGGATATAAACTGCTGATTTTGGGGTCTCCGGGCCACTTCTGTTCCATCTTTCAGTGTATTAAGTACATAGCAGGAGGCGGGAAGCGCCTCTTTCTTCTTCAGCCGTTCAACACCAGGTAATGGCCTTTTAATAACTTCTTTTCTTGCTAGGTCGGCAGTTTAACACTCGCGGCGGGTTCGAAGCATTTCCATCATGTAACCTTTTCCTAAAATGTAATTACTCTTTTCATCTTTTTCTTGTAAGGCTACATATTGGGATAGAGAGTGCTAACCCTCTCGAGCTCCCACTCACATTTGTTTTGAGGTGAACTTATTTTCTCAAACTATTCTTCGTTTATGTAATGTAAAGTGTTCTTCTCTAAGTCACCTCTGTAGTATGGGATTAGCCCTTGCGTTAGCGGCCCAGAGCCAGATTAGGTTTTTAAAAAAAACAAAGTGTATTAGGAGTGCAAGATCGCCTCCTCTCAAATTGTTATTTTAGAGGTCATGTAATCAACCTTCTTTTCATGTAATAGACCTCTGTAGGTTGGGTATTTTACCCCTGTGAACACGTCCTTAGAGGACAGCTTGAAGGTAGAGTTTGGTTTGGCCTTTGAGAGGCTTAAATTTCAAGAGCGGATCGCTCTTTTGAAAATGGAGTGTCATATGCCTCGTGGAGGCTTTTCTGTGTAATTCGGAGCCAGGGGCTCCTAGGGATGAATGGGGTTTTCTGCCCCTCTGTTAAAACTTGTGTTTGTGGTAAAACTGAGCTGATCGCAGAAGTCAGGGCGTGAAGCCCAAAACCTGTAAATATTGTATCTCCCCTTGTTTTGCTACATTGTACCTGCCATGTCTGTTATTGCTTTGTTTTTGAAAAGAAAATATAACCTAGTTAAATTTTAAATTACTTTTACATTAACTTTGATTCCGTAGTTTGAAACCCATTCACGCCCGCACCTTCTTACGCCTCTACCTACCGCTAAAACACGGTAACAAGTGGTAGCAGAGCGTGGTTGAATGGGTCTCAATTTAGCCCCTTTTGACGGCTAAACATTGCTTTAATTCGAACTCTAACAATTTTCTCAGTTGCTGGAATTTTTTGAGTTTTTCAAAATTGTTCTGTCATCATGCCCGGCCCTCGCGATGTTCTCCTCCTTAACTACTTGCGCAAAGAGGAGTTGATATATGAGTTAACTATCAGAAACGTTCAATCTGGAGGCACGGTTGCAATAGACACTAACAAGCTTAGAGAGTCCCTTGATTTGCCCATTTCCATCCCCAATTTGGGAGAGAAAGAAATTGATGACTCTCTTTCCACGATCGTCGAGAATATTACTGGGCTAGCATCGGTAGTCAGTTTTTTTGATGAAAACGATCCATCTCCTAATCAAATTAAGCGTGTGCAAGGCAGGCTGTATCACTTTGCAAATAGAGTTAATGATCTGTTGTCTCTAAAGGTGAATGACGTTCAGAGGAAGCAAGCTAATACGCTCCTTGAAACTATTTCTGAATTGTCTAATAAGGTCACTCAATTGCTAACCGGCGAAGCTCCTCCCAAAACTGATCAACCCGCCACGGTGAATGTAGGTAACGAGGAAGAGCCTCCTCAGGGAGAAGTCAATAGGATAACCGTTGCTGCTCAAACTATCTCTGCCCCATCGAACAACGAATCTGAACGCCGTGCGTCATTGAGTAACATCCGCTCTGAATTAACTTCTTTGCCATTGAAACCTTTAACGACTATGTCACCTGGGTTCAGCAGCTTGCCTCATCCATTGGCAATGTTGCTTAGAGGTATCTCTAAGTTTTCCGTCAACACCACCAGTGAGGTAATTTCATTTTTAAGATTTCTAGTGGAATTTCAGGATCATGCCCTTGTGTTTTCTCTTTCCCCATGTCAAATTTTGCAAATTATCTATCCTTATGCTATTGGTGTTCTATGTGACAAAATAGTTAGAGCCATCGCTGAGCAATCTTCTATTGAGGATTTCCATGCCCATTTGCTAGCTAACTTCATCCCGGCTAGGGCCAGGTCCTCCCTTATTCAGAAATACTATTATCGGGTACAGCGCTTGGATGAAAACCTGGCAGACTTCATCCAAGATATTAAGTTTTATACTAGGGTGTTTGCTCTTCACTTCCCTGAGGATCAAATTGTACAAGCTATTGTGGAAGGTATTTCACCATCCTATAGGTCATATTTGTGTTTCGCGGCGTGCCCGCAAACGTTCTCGGAACTTGAAGCATTGGCAGTCTCAGCGGAAGGAGTTAGATACGCCGATTCTTTGCGTGTCGCGAAAGAACCCCCGCCTTCCTTTAGTAACACTCGGCCTCCACCTCGCCGACCAGTCAATCCCCGTAAATGTTATGCTTGCGGGTCGCCTGACCATCTGCGGAATAAGTGTCCTCTGATCAAGTCAAGTGGGACAAGGAATGGAGCAGGGTCATCACAAGGCTGTTTTAAGTGTGGGGCCTTCTCACATATCGCCAAGAATTGCCCAAACTCAAATAGCACCCCCTCCTGCTCAACTTCTGGTGCAAATTCCAGCTATGCCAATAATAAAAAGTGACTAGTGGCGTCGGCTGAGCCGACTAATCCATCTTCCCGAGACTCAGCCCCTAGTAAACAGGTTGTAAATGCAGAGATCGACCAGCCTTCAAATTCATCTTTTGAATGCCCTAAAGAGTGTCTTAGGATTGCGGCGGATACCCCCGCACCTGTTCCTTTTCTTAAGATTGAGTTAAATAACGAGCCTATAACAGCTCTCTTAGATTCAGGCAGTGTTTGTTCCATTATTTCGGCTGATTGGTATTCTAAATTGAAATCTGTTTGTAAACTCCCTGACTATGACTCATCTCCTGTTAAATATGCTTCGGCTAATTCATCTCCATTAGAAATTCTAGGTTCCTTACATGTCAAAATTCGGGTTTTTAAATTTACATGGAAGATCAAATTGTTTGTGGCCAAGCGTTTGTCTTGCCCCATCATATTGGGAGCGGACTTCATTTCTCACACTGGTCTTGTGCTCGATCTCCAGAGTAGGTCGTGCACATTCAAATTTGCGTCCAATTGTAGAATTCCCTTGTTAAAGTGTAATTCTGTATCATGTTCATCTATTTCGCCTACCCAGGATGAGATGTTGTTAGACCTTAGACATCTACCTGAGGAGCAGGCTGATAGTATTCGGAAATTGTGTCAGTCGTTTCCCGAGGTGTTCTCTGATACTCTTGGTGTTACTGACCTTATCGAATACAAAATTGAGGTCACGGATTCAATTCCTGTCCGTTTTCCACCGTATAGGCTATCTCCACCTAAAATGAAGGCTCTGAAAGAAATCATCGATCAGATGTTGAAGGATGGTATTATTAGGCCCTCTAAGTCAGCGTATTCTTCGCCTATTTTTCTAGTCCCGAAACCCCAAGGAGGCTTCAGGCCTGTCATTGATTACAGGGCTCTCAATCGGAAGGTGGTGTTGCAATCTGTGCCCCTTCCCGACCTTCATTCTTGCTTTTCATGGTTTCGTAAGGCCAAGTTCTTCACCATCTTGGACTTGAATCAGGCCTATAATCAAATTCCCCTTGCCGAAGAGTCTAAACATCTTACAGCGTTTGCCACGGACTGGAATTTATATGAATACAACCGCGTGCCTTTCGGGCTCCCCACGGGGGCAGCTGTGCTCACTAGGCTACTAGATAGGGTCTTTTCCGACATCAAATTTGAGTACTTATATCACTACTTGGATGATGTCGTCGTATTTTCCGAAACCTTTGAAGAACATCTAGATCATTTGCGAGAAGTTCTCAATCGCCTTCGTAAGGCTGGGTTAACTGTTAAGTTGTCCAAGGTTGCCTTTGCTAAGTCCTCTATGTCATTCCTAGGGCATATTGTGTCACCTGATGGTGTAGCAGTCGATCATTCTAGAACACAGGCCATCCGTGATTTTAAACCTCCCAAGGACATTAAAGGTATCGCCAGGTTCATTGGCATGGTGAATTTCTTCAGGAAGTTCATTCCTAATTTTGCTAATAGAGCGGCGCCCTTAAACCTTCTTCGTAGGAAAGGCATCAAATTCGAGTGGGGACCTTCTCAACAAGCCGCTTTTGAAGATCTGAAATTAGCTCTCTGTAATGCCCCTGTACTTGCTATGCCTGATTTCTCGAAGAAATTCATCGTCCAAACCGACGCATCGTCGTCAGCAGTGGCTGCAGTTCTTCTTCAAGAGACTGAACTAGGGAGGCGACCCATCGCCTATGCGTCTAGGACATTGTCAGCTCAAGAAGCAAAGTACTCCATATATGAGCTTGAAGGTTTGGCAGTCTTATTCGCCTTAGAAAAGTTCCGTCTCTATCTGGAACACGTCAAATTCGATCTGGAGACAGATAATCAAGCCTTAAGCTGGGTCTTAGGTAGGCCGCGTCGTACAGGTCGTATAGCCCGTTGGGCCATCCGTATTTCTGCCTTCCAATTCGATGTACGGCATATCAGAGGTACTGAAAATGTTGTCGCCGATGGACTCAGCCGTATGTTTCATAACGACGTAGAGACCCACGAACCGGTCGACAGTTCATCACCTTCCGAGTCCATACTATCTGGTGTTAATGCCATCTTAACAGATGCTCCCATGCTTTTTAGGGATATTGAGAAATACCAACGTGAAGATCCGACGCTGGCTCCGATAATGGAAACCCTTTCTTCTGGGGAACATGCTGTCCCTTATGTTCTAAGGAATGGTGTTCTATGTTGCCCTTCGAGGCATGATAAGTTGATGAAAGTTGTTGTTCCAGCGGTTCTTGTACCTATGATCTTCAAATACTATCATGAGACCCCATTGGGGGGGCATCTTGGAATCTTTAAAACTCGTGAAAAGATTCGTGAAATGTTCATATGGAAAGGTATGGACGGTGAAATTCGGGAACTTGTAAAAGCTTGTAAATCTTGTTTGATCAGTAAACCCACCATGTCCACTAAAGTAGGCCTTTTGTCTTCTCATCAAGCGTCGCGCCCCATGGAACGCCTGTATATCGATTATGTGGGACCCTTCCCCCAGTCAAAGGGTAATGCCAACAAGTTCATCTTTGTGTGTGTAGATGGTTTTACAAGATTTTCTTGGTTATTTCCGACTAAGCTGGCTACCGCTCAGTCCACCATTACTTGCCTAAATTCTATTTTTGCTTCTTTTGGTCCGTGCCAATATATTGTATCTGATAATGCTAAGGCTTTTACATCTAATCTGTTTCGTAAATTCTGTTTTGACTTGTCCATCTCTCATGTAACTACATCTGCTTATTACCCTCAACCATCTCTGGCTGAACGGGTTAACCGTAATCTCAGGTCCGCACTTATTGCCTATCATCATGAAGATCATTCTAGGTGGGACACGTCCCTGCATTGGTTAGCTTTTGCTTTGAATTCGGCGGTTCATGAATCTCACAAATTTACTCCAGCTTCTTTGATGTTTAAGTTCGTTCCCAACACGCCGCTCTCTAACCTCTGGTCTCTGAATGACATTCTGCCCGAGACAATAGATCCGGACAACATTAAAGATCTTTGGAAGAAGGCTAAAGCCAATCTTAAAGTGTCTCATGAAAAGGTTAGGGAAAGGTATGATCGTGGACGGAGACCCACCCCTTTGAAGGTAGGCGACCAGGTTATGGTCAAAAATTTTGTTCCCGCGGGCAAGCTTGCCCCCAGATTTCATGGGCCTTGTATCATTCTCGATTTTCTTACGCCGGTTACCTTATTGCTAAGTAATCCAGCCACCGAGAGGATATTTAGAGTTCACCTGTCCCAGGTGAAACCGGTGTAATTTCTGTGTTAACTTGCTTCATATTATTTTGAAAGGATATGAAGGTTATATTTTTTTTTTTGAGTTTCACTTTAAGGCATTCTGCCCCTTCTGTAATATTTTGGTTTTAGATGTAAGCCTTGTGTAAAACCTGCCCCGACCCATTAAACTGCCATCCTGTTCTCGCCACGGCCATTACCACGCTCCCGTCTCCTGCTCCACCCTACACAGTGGCTTAACGAATACCATGAATATCTGCACGCCGCTGGCCCCTCACTCTCTCTACAAGCCTGTACCCTCAAAGAAAATGATTGTCCAACACAATTCTGCCGCCTAGCTTTAATGTTTCAGCGCCCCCGCAGCCGCGCAGCGCCGTGCAGCGACTGGGGAGGGGGATGGGCCCCCTCCTCTCCAGCGAGGACGACATGTGCAAGGCGAGCCGGAGCTCACCTCCCGGCCAAGGCTGATGTGCGGCGCACGACCTGCTACATGCCCGCAGCCTGTATCTGTTCACCGCGGGCGCGGCGGACTTCAACACCTCTGCTCCCCTCATAGTGCGGGCGAGCGGTATCTTAGGGTACTTGAGGGGTCCGAGCGGCCTCCGTTGGACGCAAGCTGCAACGGCCGGTCCGGCCATTCGACTCAATCTACATCAACTATATGGACAGTCACCATAAGCAATAACTACACTTGGGCATTCAACTACAATATTTGGTGGACATTGCAAAATTTTTCTTCACCTTTAAGTATTAAAAGTTTATATTCAGAAATTCAAATTCTACAAACATAAAGACTTTCATTCACCTGCAACAACAACATTTTGAAACTGAATTAAGAAATCTTGTAAATGCTTCTGCTATCTATCTTCGTATCAACATCATTACTTGGACTTTGTTTCAAACTGATTTCATGTGTCACCCCTGGAGGAACTTTTGGGGGGGGAGGTCTGTACCGGGCGGTACACCTCTACACCGTTTATTTAAAAGTTGCGCCAGTTGAAACTCCTCTTCTGGAGGAAGGTTGAACTTTATCTATTCTATTAATTCTCTACTTTCTCAGAAGATGTCATCACGTGGAAAATTTTTGAGTTTGTGAACTGTGTCATTTTTGATGTGTCTTTGTTTCGCTTGAAGTAAGAAGTGTGAACTTTCTCTTCTAGAGGACACTACTGAAGATCAACAATAGTGCGACCTAGTGCGGAGTTAAAGAACTATTTTGTTGGAGAAATTTTTATTTCAAGAGTTTGTTCTTTGTTAAATTTCCTTCTGTCATTGTTTAAGTTGGCTGTATACCCCTCTTTTTCCCCTTAGTTTGGATCTAGCCAATCCCGAATTTCTTTAATTAATGTTCCACCAATAATGTGTTTCTTTTTCCTCTATGTAGGGGTTTCTTTTCCCGAACCAATAAAAACTTTGAGGGAGGGTGTTTTATTTCCCCTTACGCCTAGAATCTTCCGCGAGAGGATATAAACTGCTGATTTTGGGGTCTCCGGGCCACTTCTGTTCCATCTTTCAGTGTATTAAGTACATAGCAGGAGGCGGGAAGCGCCTCTTTCTTCTTCAGCCGTTCAACACCAGGTAATGGCCTTTTAATAACTTCTTTTCTTGCTAGGTCGGCAGTTTAACACTCGCGGCGGGTTCGAAGCATTTCCATCATGTAACCTTTTCCTAAAATGTAATTACTCTTTTCATCTTTTTCTTGTAAGGCTACATATTGGGATAGAGAGTGCTAACCCTCTCGAGCTCCCACTCACATTTGTTTTGAGGTGAACTTATTTTCTCAAACTATTCTTCGTTTATGTAATGTAAAGTGTTCTTCTCTAAGTCACCTCTGTAGTATGGGATTAGCCCTTGCGTTAGCGGCCCAGAGCCAGATTAGGTTTTAAAAAAAAACAAAGTGTATTAGGAGTGCAAGATCGCCTCCTCTCAAATTGTTATTTTAGAGGTCATGTAATCAACCTTCTTTTCATGTAATAGACCTCTGTAGGTTGGGTATTTTACCCCTGTGAACACGTCCTTAGAGGACAGCTTGAAGGTAGAGTTTGGTTTGGCCTTTGAGAGGCTTAAATTTCAAGAGCGGATCGCTCTTTTGAAAATGGAGTGTCATATGCCTCGTGGAGGCTTTTCTGTGTAATTCGGAGCCAGGGGCTCCTAGGGATGAATGGGGTTTTCTGCCCCTCTGTTAAAACTTGTGTTTGTGGTAAAACTGAGCTGATCGCAGAAGTCAGGGCGTGAAGCCCAAAACCTGTAAATATTGTATCTCCCCTTGTTTTGCTACATTGTACCTGCCATGTCTGTTATTGCTTTGTTTTTGAAAAGAAAATATAACCTAGTTAAATTTTAAATTACTTTTACATTAACTTTGATTCCGTAGTTTGAAACCCATTCACGCCCGCACCTTCTTACGCCTCTACCTACCGCTAAAACACGGTAACAATAATAATAATAATAATAATAATAATAATGATAATAATAATAATAATAATAATAATAATAATAATAATAATAATAATAATAATAGACAGCAGAAAAAGCAGCGCTATAAAATTATTTTGACAAGACGAAATTCAGCCTTATGGTCTTGAATAATGGAACTAACTTATGAATTAACCGAACATATTTACAACTAAAAATCAATGTCAGTAAAAATTAAACTTGATTATAACAACACCATTCATAAATCACGAGTGTCTGCTATATGGAGCTGGATGTTTGCTCTTAAACAAAAAGGGAAAAGAATTAATGAATTAGACAAATAAATAAATAAATAAATAAATAAATAAATAAATAAATAAATAAATAAATAACAATATTTAGGAAACCTAAACAGGAAATACCACATTTCTGCGTTAATATCTGCTGTATCTAAAAAATGTAAACACTATCAGTTGCTGGGCGGCAGCCGTGCTAGAGGGAGAGAGTGAGGCAGCCTACTTGCTTGCGTCAGTGTGACTAGGCGCAGTTTGGATTACATCGTGTTGGAGTGCGGTCAGGCGAACGGCGTGTTGCTTGTGAACATTCAATCACAGTTTTCCGTTCGAGAAGTACCACACTCTCACCATAGCATGAGTGCAGCGTGCAACGTCCATAGATGTATACATTTCCACACGGTGAAAGATCCCAGCAACTAACGTTCCACAAATTATAATTTCCGATCTTCTATATTTCATACGTAGGAGGAATTTTCGTGATTATGATATTTTTATTAACTTCCAAATATCTACGCAAATGTTAGTTCAGTTCTACAGGACGTATCAACACTCATAAATGATTACTGGACAGAACTACAGAGATATCTTGAGTACTCCGTTGCCTGATTACTTGGACGACAAAGCACTAGCATTCCCTCGACAGCTGTACTTCTTGCATGAAAGTGCTTCGGAATATTTTAGTCTCTTTACCTTTGGGGACACGTAAAGTCTGTCGTTTATTCGACTGCTGTTCATTATGAATCAACTAAAAGTTCGGATGAATCCATGAGTTTTAGTACGCCCTGCATAACCGAACATAACAATTTCTTTTAACAATCTATTTTTTTTATATTCTATGCCTGTTACTCTATGTTTACCGTACGAGCTGTTATAATGGAGATATTCATGATTTTAGAGGTTTGACATAAGTATGTCTTATGGCTGGTAGTCGTCCGAAAATTAGTGTAACGTAAAGCGACAAAATGTGTGACGGAATTATAACCATAGCAACCGTGCAGGTAGTGATGTAAGGTATGGCTGGAGGGTCAGAGAGTGTTACCTAGCAACCGTGCAGGTAGTGATGTAAGGTATGGCTGGAGGGTCAGAGAGTGTTACCTAGCAACCGTGCAGGTAGTGATGTAAGGTATGGCTGGAGGGTCAGAGAGTGTCTCACCTAGCAACCGTGCAGGTTGTGATGTAAGGTATGGCTGGAGGGTCAGAGAGTGTCTCACCTAGCAACCGTGCAGGTAGTGATGTAAGGTATGGCTGGAGGGTCAGAGAGTGTTACCTAGCAACCGTGCAGGTAGTGTTGTAAGGTATGGCTGGAGGGTCAGAGAGTGTCTCACCTAGCAACCGTGCAGGTTGTGATGTAAGGTATGGCTGGAGGGTCAGAGAGTGTTACCTAGCAACCGTGCAGGTAGTGATGTAAGGTATGGCTGGAGGGTCAGAGAGTGTTACCTAGCAACCGTGCAGGTAGTGATGTAATGTATGGCTGGAGGGTCAGAGAGTGTTACCTAGCAACCGTGCTGGTAGTGATGTAATGTATGGCTGGAGGGTCAGAGAGTGTTACCTAACAACCGTGCAGGTAGTGATGTAATGTGTGGCTGGAGGGTCAGAGAGTGCTACCTAGCAACCGTGCAGGTAGTGATGTAATGTATGGCTGGAGGGTCAGAGAGTGTTACCTAGCAACCGTGCAGGTAGTGATGTAATGTATGGCTGGAGGGCCAGACAGTGTTACCTAGCAACCGTGCAGGTAGTGATGTAAGGTATGGCTGGAGGGTCAGAGAGTGTTACCTAGCAACCGTGCAGGTAGTGATGTAAGGTATGGCTGGAGGGTCGGAGAGTGTTACCTAGCAACCGTGCAGGTAGTGATGTAAGGTATGGCTGGAGGGTCAGAGAGTGTTACCTAGCAACCGTGCAGTTAGTGATGTAAGGTATGGCTGGAGGGTCAGAGAGTGTTACCTAGCAACCGTGCAGGTAGTGATGTAAGGTATGGCTGGAGGGTCAGAGAGTGTTACCTAGCAACCGTGCAGGTTGTGTCTTACAGCGATTTTCTTATTATCATAATTCCATGAAAGATGAGCATCGCTGATCTGAAAGTATTGTTTATGTGTTATGGTAACTAACTGGCAATAGCGGTACCTGTAGTGGTTGTTTTTATAAGCTACATATCTGCGTTGTTATTGGTTAGGAAGACACTGAAGAAGACTAACTAAATGTGAAGAAAAACGTGACGGAATGTATACCCACAGAAATAAAGAAGTTGAAACTCCACACCTTAGATACTGGTAGAACACATTCACGATATTTCCTGCCTGCCGTAAGAGTGGTGGTGGTGACTACTGTCTTAAGGGGAAGAACCCTGTCGTAAGAGGAGACTAAAAGGGGATTTCCTCTTGGGAGCTTGGGTTGGTGACCACCGGCTCCTTTCCTGCTTCCACTTATGTGTGTCGGGGTTTTCGCTTTCATTTCTCCTATCCAACTTCAATTGCCTCCTTCGGACGTCGGCGATATTAGGTTTCCGACGCCTTTCATATTCAAGTCTTCATGTCCCTCCCTTTCGTACGCCTATACCTCCATTCTTTATCGCAACTCTCCCATCTCTCTTCTGAATAGTGTTAATAAAGGATAGCTTCCCGATTTTACTTCTTAAAACAGTAATCACCACCACCACATTATGATGACCTACAATATAAATTTAAAACTTTTCAGCCTTTCGAAAACACTAGTTTAAAAATATATAACTCTACGACATACCAGTAAAATTATACACGCTATTAAACAAAGAAGAATATTTAATGCAGATAAGAATATCATAACCCA
The DNA here is from genome assembly GCF_040414725.1 of Anabrus simplex. Taxonomy (NCBI): domain Eukaryota; kingdom Metazoa; phylum Arthropoda; class Insecta; order Orthoptera; family Tettigoniidae; genus Anabrus; species Anabrus simplex. The sequence continues at coordinate 137,590,806 of NC_090273.1, forward strand.
AATTCCAGACCTTGAAGTCAAAGTAGCCTCATGTGGGATTAATGATGGGCTAAAGAAAGAAAAGAATAAGAAATGAAGTCAGAAAATTAGGTTTAATAGGACAAAGAGTGGCGAATTACTTAAATGTGTGTGATCATTGAGGTAGCTAAGTAGGAGGTGAGGAGAAATTCTGTATTCAGTAACTTTGTGTCATCGAGAGTAGAGGGGAAGTTGGCTAGCACTGTGAGAGGAATATTGTGCCTATTCACTCCGTACATTACAATGTATTTTTCTGTATGTATTGTGACCGTATAGTCACAGGAATAATTATTTCGAATTATATATTGAAGAAATTAGTTGGCTTGTAGCTTCCTTTGTGTGGATGTTGGCAGTAGCGTCATATTGCATAACACTTCGCGACATAGAGGCGCCAAAAGCTCTCAGTGGGTGGCTCAGAAAAACTCCCAAACTGCGCGCGTATCATGGAAAAAGGGGAAGAAGAATACAATTTTGCTGACTCCATCTTGAAAACAAACGCCAACGCACAGCGATGCCAAAGCGATGGGGCGATTTCAGGGGTATTTTCAGCTCAATAAAGGCTAAACTAACCAGAAAACTTACGGCAGAGTAATAAGAGGAATATTGGATGAATGGCAAAATTGAAAATCAAGGTAGAATAATCTCACCTACGAAAATGCACCTTCATAAGATTACGTAACCACCACGGCGTACCCACGCCTACAGTGTCGCCAAATACTATTAGCGAATACTACCACCACCCCGATTGTATTGGAATTAATTACTACAAATCCACCGATCATCCTGAGTTCCGCATCACATCTGGTATTTCGAAGTAGTTGGCCACACAAGTTGCCGCATCGCTGGGATTCGTAAGCCTTGTGGATCTGGAAAACTGAAATGTGTAGGAGGGAGATGTCTCCCAAGCATTCCCCACCCTAGGGAGCCCTTATATTTGCCTGAACATATGAGGGTGAGACCAGTCTTCGAGGAGTCTACGAGGTGACCACACGGCCGATTTTTGGTCTGATTTCCCTCTCTTTGTATGGTAAAATTTCTGTAAGCGGGAGTGTGAAAAGTCGGATTTCAGTGCGAATCTGCAGTAAAAATCTGAACTGTGTAAACATGATGTGCGCATCTATAATTTGATCACGGTGCGACATGAAGGATCGTGAGTGACATAAATTCGCACCGAGAACGGTGAAACAATGAATTGCCGTCTGTCGAACGTGGAACGTTGTTTTTCAATCAGTATCTCGTAGTGGAGGCACAGAGCTTCTTAATTATAATCTATGTTAGAAACTGTGTAAACGGCAGGCGAGTGAGTAGTGATAGTACGAAGAATTAGTGGTTATCACATAAACAAAATTGTATCAATGTTTATCGTGCTTCAGAACAGCGTAATCTGAGGAGCGCGCTGAACAAAGCAGACAAGACAGGGTTGAGAATAAACATAAGTATCCCACCTTAGGGTAATGCGGGAGGTTAAACTGTTTCGGTAATGAAACTGTGAGCTCGGAATTGCATATGTCAGATTAGGATAGACTAGCTGCGTCCTGTGCCAGGGTATCGTAGACATTCATAACTTTCTTTCTGGTTAGAAGAAAGGAAAATTTGCCTGTAACGTGAGTGGAGGAAGTTTTGTGAAAACAGTGTAAACAGTGTCATTTCAGTGTTCAAACCCCAACGCTATGGATTATTCCAGGAGCATCATGGAACGTCCTGAACCAGCGATCTCCCACTTCAACAGGATGGGCTAAGACATTCAAGGGAGCCCTCTTTCTGGGCTCGAACGACGTACGATGGACAACGGACCAGCACTGTTGAGTACAAAATTATGATCTTATGATATTGATATTCCCTGTAGATAAATCATATCAGAATATAGGAATAGCATGGGATGATTTTATATTGAATAATTAAAGTAGTAAGATTAGAGTGGTCGGTATTTTTTAATTTTTATTTTAACCTTTTAAAGTTGTTTGGGAAGGAAACAAATTAGGAATAGAGTATGATTTTCCCATTTAGTTGTCTTTATTGCATGAGCATGGTCGTATCCTTGTTTTATGAGTACTGTCAGAGGAGACGGGGGGAAAATGCTAATTAATTTCGTTGAGGTAATGAAGGAGCCTTCGTTCTTGGAGAGATATATGAAAGAAGTCAGGTTAAGATGACGCAAGAATTTTTGCCATATATCCTGTGAACCAGATAAAGTTGGATAGGTGAAGTACTCGATTTAATTTAAAGTAGTTGAATTTTATGCATGATAACTTAAGGCGTTGCTGCATAATATGTGTGTGAAGAGTCATGGCACCGAGGTACAAATGTCCACCCCCACCAACACTAGCTAGGGCCCCTGTTAAAGAAATGTTTTTTGGGATTGCTTAAATACCTTTTTGTTAGTTCATTTTATTTCATTTAAATTAATCAGTTTGGTCGGATAATTTTATGCCGATCTATTAAAGAATTATAACTTCATGTCAGGTACATAGTCCGTATTATTATTATTATTATTATTATTATTATTATTATTATTATTGTGATTATTATGACTATTGTTATTAGTAAATTCTGTGAGATTATTAAACTATAGTTTGCTAGCCCGTGGATTGTGGTAGTTTTACTATGAGAGGCACGAGGATGGAACTCCGGACTCCTATATGAGAGAGAGAGAGAGAGAGAGAGAGAGTAAAATCATGTAACGGCCCAAAAGTTGAGAGATTGGTCCGATGAAGAATACCTGAGCGGGTTAGAGCATAATTCTATGCACCTGTTTGTATTTGTTATTTTTGTTCGCGTGAATAAATTGGCCCACTGAATAGGCTTTTGTAAACATACTAATGTTGGATTTAAAGACAAAAGTATGTGGCCGGTGTGCCGGCGGTTGACAAGGAAATTTATGGCATCCCACCCCGGGAGGGTCGGAGCTCGCGTGTGTCAAACTAGGCCTGCTAAAAGGCAATTGTATGGCCGTCTTTCTCAAGGAAGTGTTTTTCCTCGAACCCTCTTGTGCTCTGCTAGTAAATGTTTTTTGTTAATCGATTACCACATTCTAATCAGGCTAAGTTGGGTGAATGCAGTAACACTTAGTTCATACACATGTAGAAGCGATAGATAGGGTCTTGATTTTTCAGGTTCCCCGACTCGCGAGACCTGTTAGTCTCCCGTTCGTACCTCGGACATGACAAAAGGGAGTCAGTCACACAAACGACGGCTAATGGTAAACCAGATGCAGTTACCATGTATGGGAAAGGTTATAATATGTGTTTTCTCTTCCAGGTGTGATAATAGTGTAAATAGGATGTTGTTTTGATGCTAATTGATTTGTTTAATTGAGACTTCGTGAAAAATCCTTTGGTAGTTCGTTTGAGTGGAGGGTTCAGGCCCTATGATGTGTATAGTTAGTCCTCAAATGAGGTGATTAGCAGTAACTAGAATTGTGTGCATTTCATGTTTTTGCGAGAGGTTGTAACGCCGTGAAGTTGTTTATCATTTTTATGATTTTTATAATTTCTTTAAATCTTATATTTCTCGTGTTATGTTCGATGTAGGTGGCCACTCTAATCTTAGAGTAAATTAGTGTAACTTGCTGTGTTTTAAAAATGTAGTTTGGGAATTAATCCCGGGAATATTTATATCCGTAAGGTCATAGTTTTCTTATATTTTTTTTGTAAAAAGTTTGGTTCATTATAATAGTGTTTACCGTACTCAGCAGGTAAAATAATCGTGTCCGTAAATTCGAAACCATGTTTATCAACCAAGAGTGTAGTAAACGCAACTCAAATTTCTCCGAGTTGTTTGAAGTTATATGTGAACACCCAGGTGCTTAATCCGAATAGGTGATTGTTTTGTGTTATAATATTCAACAGCGTAATGTCAATAGACCACATAAAGACTCTCCTAATGATGTGGATCTTCTTTTCACTTGGGTGATAGCCCGGACATTGTAGTCCGTTGCTGGTATTAAACTTCAATGGATGTAATTTAACTATGATGTTCAAGGTTGTAGATTGTAAATATGTTCAACGGGAGTGAATTAAATATTCAGAAATTTTATTCGTGCCTAATTCTTGCCGATAATTAGCACCCAGAACCTCTTCCGTTCATGTTATGCCTTTAAGTTAGTTGTAAGATAATTTATTTTTATCGCCGCGGACGGTCTGCGACTCTGAGTAGCCGGGGGTTCAGATCTTAGGAACGGGAGAGTTAGCAGCGACCTTGCTGCGCCGCAGGGCGTTGACCCCTCATGTGAGTGGATTACTTATTCAATCCCAATGAGAGGGGATCGTCACAGGCCGAAAAGGTCCCTTGACCATCGCCTTCCGTGGAGCATGGTGCCATGTGTTCATGACCCGACAAGGTCACCTCTTTGTTGGCATATGGTACCATGAGTCATGGGGGACGGTGGGAAAGGTCCCATATGGTGCCCTTCGTGTTGGCATTTTCGGCATTTCCAGTAGTTTTTTTCGGTTTTTTCGGTAGGCATTTTCGGATTTTAATTTTCTGAAAAATGGGCGCACGGCATGGTAATGCCAGAATTAAAATTTGTAGGAATGGCCAATTATGATAAGGAACTGATTTAGTTCATATTACTGGATGCACATGATTGGACCAATAGGTGAAAATGAATGACGAGTGACAGTAAATTTTAATTCGTATGTTTACGGCGAAGATTGTCGTATGTCATGGTTATTATTATTATTATTATTATTATTATTATTATTATTATTATTATTATTACGGCAATAGCCATGACGGTCATTCATAGCAATTGACGTACCCAGGAATTAATAAAGGATTCAATTGAATCCGGGAAACAATGGAGTGATTTTTCCCGAATTTGAGGAAAAACGAATATTGATACCCTTCTGGTAATCATGTACATGGGTATTAGTCAGGAGGTACTACTTGCAATAGGCCTCATTGCTAATGGTGAGTGTTTATTCATGTGACGAGTTAGATTCTCCGTGGAGTAGCCAAGGTGACCTCAGGCCTTTGAGCTGATTCTGAAGGTGCAGTAGATTAGGCTTCAGACGGAAAGTCTTGGGACGATATTACCCATTGTATCAGGTGTATCTGCCTCAATGCTGGAAGGATGACCTAATTTATTGGCATATACCACCTGTGTTGGTATTTTATTTTCGGATCGTTAATTTCTTCAAAATTCTATCGTTAAGTATTATGGCAACATTGTTTAATTTTGATTATGCTCTCGGTGCAACAGGGGTGTAAAAGTTAGGCAACTTCGAGTGCGCGTTTCCCTTTTGTGGCTACGTTTTGGACTTAATTTTATTAAATTGTAGAAATTTTCGAAGTTGAGTGGGGAAACAACCTTGAAGAAAACTTGGTTTCGAGTTAATTGACCCAGGTCCTAAGTTCGAGTCTAAAGGGTGGCTCATTTAATGAAAATTGTGTTCGTAATGGAATTAGAACAGATGAAAGAATGGATGCAGGAGATGATTCGCGTTAATAGCGAAAACATTTTGGCGAAAATCAATGGGACTAGTGAGGACATTCGAGAAAGTATTACGGAAAAACTGAATCAAAAGAGTGAGGATATTCAAGGAAACATTAAAGAAATGATAGATGAGGTACAGGAGGAATTGAAGGAAGGGAGAGAGGAGATCAAGAAACGGCTAGGTGACTTTGAGGAGCGGTTGGAGCAAATGACTGAACGTCAGAACGAACTAGTCGACCAGCTTAAAGTCGATCGAGAACGTTGTGAAAAGGTTACCGAGCAATTAGGAGAGCAAGTCGTTACATTAAAGAACGCGGTCGATATACTAGAAGAAAGGACGATTAATAATGAAATTATAGTTGAAGAGATGAAAGCGAAAGTGGCTGGTTTAGAAGTTCAGGTAGAACAAGCTGAGATGAGAAGAACCGCCAGGATGTCAGGCTCAGAACTTCAAGCAGGTCAGAAAATTGAAAACACGCACCCAAGCAGTACGACTAATGTGAGGGATGTCGAGACCGCAGTTGAGATGGAAAGACGAAACAAGACGACCCTACCTACTCAGATAACTAGCGAGGGGGAGAATCGCGCCAGTATGTCTGAGGCAACTCATGCTGCAACGATGACCGATGAAGGTAACGGCCTCCGAGGAGCAGAAATGGAAGGGAAGTTGAAGGTCGACAGAGTTGATTTAGGGCGTGAAGGAAGTCCAGCTGAACAGCTCACCCGACGAGTGACGGCAGACTTCAAAGCATATGCAAACCAACCTACTTTATACAGAAATGTTAGCCGACGGAAGAAAAGGAAGAAGGGTCTGCAATATAAGTTGAAAGGGCGTCATTCTAAATCGTACCGAGGGTCAAGTAAGAAGATGAGACGGCAAAGAAGAGAAAGGCGGCGGTATAGAAGAAGAAGGAGATGGCTACTGGTACGGCGCGCGAGGAGTAAGAACAAATTATATTACGAGAAGGACCGGTATTATTATGGGAAGGCCGGTAGAAAGCGGAAGAAGAATAGGGAAACTTTGAACTCTAAGCTCAAGAAAACGGAGCTAGGGATAGTAAAGTGTATCTCTCGTTATGGACTACAATTGCCACAAGGAGAATCGAAGACAGATTAGACCAAGAGTACTGGGGTCGAGGCTAAGTTGTATCATATGTAAATTTAATTTCGCCATAGATATAATTTCCTGTAAATACTCTATAATTGAATGCAAGAAACTTAGAAATTGCTCCAACACGAGATTGATCCATTGGACGAGGAAGAGGACGTTCAAGAGGATGCAATTGTCCACGTGATGTCAACGGTCGAGCAGGAGAACCAAGATGGCTAGTGTTGTGAGTATTGCCTAGGATTGTATCAGAAGCGTCAAGCCTTGGGAAGGATATGTTTCCTTCTCGAAAGAGAAAATGCCTGGTTGAATTTAGAGGCTCAAAGATTAAGTACACACAGAGTTGACGTTCCTTAAAGCAAAATTTTAAAACCAAGAAATTCGTAACTCCGTTCCAAATGTCTTGAAACCAATGGAGGGGCAGATGTGACCGTATAGTTACAGGAATAATTATTTCGAATTATATATTTAAGAAATTAGTAGGCTTGTAGCTTCCTTTGTGTGGATGCTGGCAGTAGCGTCATATTGCATAACACTTCGCGACATAGAGGCGCCAAAAGCTCTCAGTGGGTGGCTCAGAAAAACTCCCAAACTGCGCGCGTATCATGGAAAAAAGGGAAGAAGAATACAATTTTGCTGACTCCATCTTGAAAACAAACGCCAACGCACAGCGATGCCAAAGCGATGGGGCGATTCCAGGGGTATTTTCAGCTCAATAAAGGCTAAACTAACCAGAAAACTTACGGCAGAGTAATAAGAGGAATATTGGATGAATGGCAAAATTGACAATCAAGGTAGAATAATCTCACCTACGAAAATGCACCTTCATAAGATTACGTAACCACCACGGCGTACCCAAGCCTACAGTGTCACCAAATACTATTAGCGAATACTATCCCCACCCCGATTGTATTGGAGTTAATTACTACAAATACACCGATCATCCTGAGTTTCGCATCACATCTGGTATTTCGGAGTAGTTGGCCACACAAGTTGCCGCATCGCTGGGATTCGTAAGCCTTGTGGATCTGGAAAACTGAAATGTGTAGGAGGGAGATGTCTGCCAAGCATTCCCCACCCTAGGGAGCCCTTATAGTTGCCTGCACATATGAGGGTGAGACCAGTCTTCGAGGTGTCTACGAGGTGACCACACGGCCGATTTTTGGCCTGATTTCCCTCTCTTTGTATGGTAAAATTTCTGTAAGCGGGAGTGTGAAAAGTCGGATTTCAGTGCGAATCTGCAATAAAAATCTGAACTGTGTAAACATGATGTGCGCATTTATAATTTGATCACGGTGCGACATGAAGGATCGCGAGTGACATAAATTCGCACCGAGAACGGTGAAACAATGAATTGCCGTCTGTCGAACGTGGAACGTTATTTTTCAATCGGTACCCCGTAGTGGAGGCACATAGCTTCTTAATTATAATCTATGTTAGAAACTGTGTAAACGGCAGGCGAGTGAGTAGTGATAGTAAGAAGAATTAGTGGTTATCACATAAACAAAATTGTATCAATGTTTATCGTGCTTCAGAACAGCGTAATCTGAGGAGCGCGCTGAACAAAGCAGACAAGACAGGGTTGAGAATAAACATAAGTATCCCACCTTAGGGTAATGCGGGAGGTTAAACTGTTTCGGTAATGAAACTGTGAGCTCGGAATTGCATATGTCAGATTAGGATAGACTAGCTGCGTCCTGTGCCAGGGTATCGTAGACATTCATAACTTTCTTTCTGGTTAGAAGAAAGGAAAATTTGCCTGTAACGTGAGTGGAGGAAGTTTTGTGAAAACAGTGTAAACAGTGTCATTTCAGTGCTCAAACCCCAACGCTATGGATTATTCCAGGAGCATCATGGAACGTCCTGAACCAGCGATCTCCCACTTCAACAGGATGGGCTAAGACATTCAAGGGAGCCCTCTTTCTGGGCTCGAACGACGTACGATGGACAACGGACCAGCACTGTTGAGTACAAAATTATGATCTTATGATATTGATATTCCCTGTAGATAAATCATATCAGAATATAGGAATAGCATGGGATGATTTTATATTGAATAATTAAAGTAGTAAGATTAGAGTGGTCGGTATTTTTTAATTTTTATTTTAACCTTTTAAAGTTGTTTGGGAAGGAAACAAATTAGGAATAGAGTATGATTTTTCCATTTAGTTGTCTTTATTGCATGAGCGTGGTCGTATCCTTGTTTTATGAGTACTGTCAGAGGAGACGGGGGGAAAAGGCTAATTAATTTCGTTGAGGTAATAAAGGAGCCTTCGTTCTTGGAGAGATATATGAAAGAAGTCAGGTTAAGATGACGCAAGAATCTTTGCCATATATCCTGTGAACCAGATAAAGTTGGATAGGTGAAGTACTCGATTTAATTTAAAGTAATTGAATTTTATGCATGATAACTTAAGGCGTTGCTGCATAATATGTGTGTGAAGAGTCATGGCACCGAGGTACAAATGTCCACCCCCACCAACACTAGCTAGGGCCCCTGTTAAAGAAATTTTTTTGTGATTGCTTAAATGCCTTTTTGTTAGTTCATTTTATTTCATTTAAATTAATCAGTTTGGTCGGATAATTTTATGCCGATCTATTAAAGAATTATAACTTCATGTCAGGTACATATTCCGTATTATTGTTATTATTATTATTATCATTATTGTGATTATTATGACTATTGTTATTAGTACATTCTGTGAGATTATTAAACTATAGTTTGCTAGCCCGTGGATTGTGGTAGTTTTACTATGAGAGGCATGAGGATGGAACTCCGGACTCCTATATGAGAGAGAGAGAGAGAGAGAGAGAGTAAAATCATGTAACGGCCCAAAAGTTGAGAGATTGGTCCGATGAAGAATACCTGAGCGGGTTAGAGCATAATTCTATGCACCTGTTTGTATTTGTTATTTTTGTTCGCGTGAATAAATTGGCCCACTGAATAGGCTTTTGTAAACATACTAATGTTGGATTTAAAGAAAAAAGTATGTGGCCGGTGTGCCGGCGGTTGACAAGGAAATTTATGGCATCCCACCCCGGGAGGGTCGGAGCTCGCGTGTGTCAAACTAGGCCTGCTAAAAGGCAATTGTATGGCCGTCTTTCTCAAGGAAGTGTTTTTCCTCGAACCCTCTTGTGCTCTGCTAGTAAATGTTTTTTGTTAATCGATTACCACATTCTAATCAGGCTAAGTTGGGTGAATGCAGTAACACTTAGTTCATACACATGTAGAAGCGATAGATAGGGTCTTGATTTTTCAGGTTCCCCGACTCGAGAGACCTGTTGGTCTCCCGTTCGTACCTCGGACATGACAAAAGGGAGTCAGTCACACAAACGACGGCTAATGGTAAACCAGATGCAGTTACCATTTATGGGAAAGGTTATAATATGTGTTTTCTCTTTCAGGTGTGATAATAGTGTAAATAGGATGTTGTTTTGATGCTAATTGATTTGTTTAATTGAGACTTCGTGAAAAATCCTTTGGTAGTTCGTTTGACTGGAGGGTTCAGGCCCTATGATGTGTATAGTTAGTCCTCAAATGAGGTGATTAGCAGTAACTAGAATTGTGTGCATTTCATGTTTTTGCGAGAGGTTGTAACGCCGTGAAGTTGTTTATTATTTTATGATTTTTTAAATTTCTTTAAATCTTATATTTCTCGTGTTATGTTCGATGTAGGTGGCCACTCTAATCTTAGAGTAAATTAGTGTAACTTGCTGTGTTTTAAAAATGTAGTTTGGGAATTAATCCCGGGAATATTTATATCCGTAAGGTCATAGTTTTCTTATATTTTTTTTGGTAAAAAGTTTGGTTCATTATAATAGTGTTTACCGTACTCAGCAGGTAAAATAATCGTGTCCATAAATTCGAAACCATGTTTATCAACCAAGAGTGTAGTAAACGCAACTCAAATTTCTCCGAGTTGTTTGAAGTTATATGTGAACACCCAGGTGCTTAATCCGAATAGGTGATTGTTTTGTGTTATAATATTCAACAGCGTAATGTCAATAGACCACATAAAGACTCTCCTAATGATGTGGATCTTCTTTTCACTTGGGTGATAGCCCGGACATTGTAGTCCGTTGCTGGTATTAAACTTCAATGGATGTAATTTAACTATGATGTTCAAGGTTGTAGATTGTAAATATGTTCAGCGGGAGTGAATTAAATATTCAGAAATTTTATTAGTGCCTAATTCTTGCCGATAATTAGCATCCAGAACCTCTTCCGTTCATGTTATGCCTTTAAGTTAGTTGTAAGATAATTTATTTTTATCGCCGCGGACGGTCTGCGACTCTGAGTAGCCGGGGGTTCAGATCTTAGGAACGGGAGAGTTAGCAGCGACCTTGCTGCGCCGCAGGGCGTTGACCCCTCATGTGAGTGGATTACTTATTCAATCCCAATGAGAGGGAATCGTCAAAGGCCGAAAAGGTCCCTTGACCATCGCCTTCCGTGGAGCATGGTGCCATGTGTTCATGACCCGACAAGGTCACCTCTTTGTTGGCATATGGTACCATGAGTCATGGGGGACGGTGGGAAAGGTCCCAGTATGTTGGATATTCAGCCCAAAGCTGGTTAGATCCTCAACAGTTCCACCGAAAGCTGTCAAAATAGCCTAGACGTCACTGAAGAGGCCTACTACGGAAATGAGGAGTGAGGTAGTTTCCCGTTGCTTTCCTCACCAAGCCAGTAGTTGCTATTGCATATCAGCCTGCCAAGCCCATTGCAATGCACGCACCAACCGACCCTATGAGCGATATTTTCACACCATTCATAACAGGAACTGGCTGCATAAGGAATGTTATTACTAGCATCACTTATACTTCATATTGTCAAAGCCAAGGATGAGACTGAGACAGGTCAATGAAAGTAACAAATTGCTCTAGCTCATACCAGAAGACATAGTGCAGGGTAAACACTACATCTCGCCAACAGGGGCCTTATGTCCGACTCGTTGGCTGAATGGTCAGCGTATTGGCCTTCGGTTTAGAGGGTCCCGGGCTCGATTCCCGGCAGGGTCGGGAATTTAAACCATGATTGGTTAATTTCTCCGGAACGGGGGCTGGGTGTGTGTGTTGTCTTCATCATCATTTCATCTTCATCAAGACGCGCAGGTCACCTACGGGTGTCAAATCAAAAGACCTGCATCTGGCGAGCCGAACTTGTCCTCGGACACTCCCGGCACTAAAAGCCATACGCCATTTCATTTCATTATTATTTAAGTCAGAGGAGCCTTTCTTCTATGCTCTGTACGGTGACCTCGAGATTGTCGCAGGATGGACCGGGACTGAAAAATAAAGAAGTTCCTCGACCAACATGTTGGTGGAAAACGAACACGGGGGAGACCGAGGGACAAGATGGTTGGACAACGGCTCCAGAGACCTGGAGCTGTTAGGGATCCAGGGATGGAAAAGAATAGATCTTGACCGAAAGAACTTGGCCAGCTCTACTGGAAAGACCAGGGCGTCAGGAGAGTTAAGGGCTAAAGAAAAAATCTAATCAGAAAATTAATTTAGTAGGGCGAAGAATGATACATTTCCTAAACGTATTTGATCACTGATGTTGGTTTGATTAGAATTTTTGTGATGTAAATTTCGACAACTTCTTTAATGTTTAATATCATTCCTGTACACCGAGATATACAAGAAAAAATCACATTTTTATGTATATTTTTTGATTTAAAAGTAATTAAACATTAAATGAATTAACTATCAATATATTAAAAATGTTCCTGTGCGTTTATTTCTATACATATTGAGATTATACTGTTCAATTTGCTTGACAATTTGTTGGAAAGTTTATGAGAAAATGGTACCTTTGTTAATCATGGTGTCATCAAATGTATAAATTGCAAAGTTATGAAAAATGGTGAGGAGGTCCACATAACCATTGTTAAACTTACAAAATTTTAGTTATGTACATTAAACATGGTAGATTTGCACATGTATTTCGTGTACGTCCCCCATTAAAGATTTGTTTCTATTTTCCATGGGTAAACTTTTTAGATCTGTGGTGTTTTGAAATGGTGTGTGTTGTCGACCTTCAATGTCCTAATTCCCTAAAACGTACGAATAATAACTTTACAGTGAGTGACTATTGTTGTTATTTGAAGCGAGCTTTGTCTCCTCTGCTGTCTCTCATGTTCGCTAGATGTCATTACTGTTGCAATTAAAACATTCTAAAACGTTGTTGAAACGGTACAAATATACATGGCTCAAGCACAGTTGGACGCTGCATGAGAATCACTTGGACGCTACTTGGATTGTAGTAACAGTTAGTCAACGTCCACTTAGATGGGAGATTATATCCAAGTTGAGTAGGATGGCTGTCAACTTACTTTGATACAAGTGGAACTGCAGTATTATGAAAATGGGGTCTATTGTGAACACTGAAGGTGACCCCTTAAAGGGAAACGGGGAGCAGGTAGAAAGTGTACGGCTAGGGAAAATGTAGGATTTGCAGAATTATACGAGGCAGTGAAATTAGCGAGATAAAAGAGGAGGGATGCAGGGAACTCAGCATTCAGAAGGTCGTCCGGGATTTCTGGTAACTCAAATCAACTTGGGCACGTCAAAACGGGGAGTGCTGATTCACGCTAGTACTGAGAACGTGTGTGTAGAGTTTCGTGACATCAGCTGTAACGCTATTTGCTTTACGTTGCATCGACACAGATAGATCTCATAGGGATAAGAAAGGACTAAGAATGGGAGGGAAGCGACCGTGGCCTTAATTAATTTATAGCCCCAGCATTTAGCTGGTGGGAAAGCGGGAAATCACAGAAAACCATCTTCAGGGCTGCTGACAGTGAGGTTGCAAGCTCACAACTGCGCGCCACTAATCGCAAGGTCAATTAGCTGTAACGATGCCGAAGCGTATTGAACCTTACTGGGAGGGCTGCATAACAATCTTTCCCGATAATAAATATAGGTATTCTGCAATCCAATGAATGTGTAAGAAACTTGATTTCTTGATATCAAAGAACGGGATCAGTGCTGTGTTGAATAAAATGGACAAAGGCCGACTGGACTTAATTCCAGAGGGGAAACACAGCCGTACACCACAAGTTGTGAGGTAAGTGAAGACCCTTGTGTCAGATGGTAACCCTACCCCACAAAGGACTATCGCACGTAAGTTGGAGAATTGTGTTTCAACAGTTAACACCATAATCAACAAGGATCTGCAATTAGAAAAGAGGCATAAGCACCGAGTTCAAAATCCGTTGCCTAAAGACATTTCGAAACGTAGTACTAACGCAAGAAATCTGTATGAGGCTATTTGGCAGGGGATAGATGGAAAAATGTGGTGATACTAGACGAAGCATATGTGTACCTTAGTGACTGTAACAAACCCCGCTCGATTTACTGCCGACCTAGAAACAAAATAAATTTTTAGACTAGGAAAGTTTTCGAAGTGGTTTCATGATCATCGCTGGATTCTGCTACAATGGCAAGTTAACCATTCGCCGTGTCGCTAATAACGTGGAGGTGAACTCTACGTACTATCAGTAAAAGGTTTTAACACTCATTTACGAAACAGATATCCCAGCACTGTATGGGAGGGCGAAAAATCAGGTATGGGTACATCAAGAGAAAGCATCCAACCACATCTCTCATTCGCTCCTCTATTCTTAGTGAGAATAGAGATAGAAACTGCAATCCGCGCAATTCCTTTTACTGACATTTACATCAGATGGGTCACCCATTTGTGGATTTGGACTCGCAAAACCGGCGTTAGGAAATAGATGTCTACGCAAAATCAACGGCCTCTGGAAAACCTGTCAAGAGGAGTGGGAGAAGATAGACATGCTAGCTGTGCGAATATCTCTACTGCAATGGAAATTACGTGTCTGGCTTCCCAATTGAACATGGTCGGTGGTGGAGACATGACTTTTCATAAGCTGATTACTCTTAAAACATCGTCTTCAGAGATCCCGAACGACCTTCTATATAAAGGATAAGAATTAAATTGGAAGAAGCCTCAAGGGTCTCATGCCGAAGACTCGAAGTTTTTTCAATGTTTCTTTATGAATTTCAAGCTCCTGTACAAGCATATCCACGACCACTTCAAAACACAATCCTCCTCCTTACTTACCGTCCAAGTCATTAACCGTGGAAACCAATTAGGGCCAAGTGCAGTTATCTGAAGTGAGCTTTGCTGCGATCCAAGTATACTTGTACAGTGTCAACTATACTTAACCCATTGATGACTGTTGGACAACAGGTAGATCAAAATAAGGATGAAATGGGGTCTGTCGAAGCTAAAGCGCTATAAGGTCGAGGAATCGAGCCGCAACATTGTACTATCAATAGTATGTTTCATTTTGTCAACACGACCATAAAAATCAAACAGAACTTTTCTTGAATAACTAAAAAATTGTACAACAATCTCACGCTAGTTCTACATCAAAGAGATCAGTTCTGTGTCAGTTAGAAGCAAGGCGGGTCACGATACCAAATTACATTTCCTCGGCTGTCACCAGTAACGGGATTAAATGTGGCAGCTCTGAAGACACTCTCTCTCCATTATGTGTGAGTGTGTGTGTCTACGAATGGCACCAGCAGCCTGATTATATCCCTTGTTCACATAATAACCAGAATTATGAAGAAATTAAATAAATTGCAACGAATACTTTTCTAGTGCCGACCCCGCGGTGTAGGGGTAGCGTGCCTGCCTCTTACCCGGAGGCCCCGGGTTCGATTCCCGGCCAAGTCAGGGACTTCTACCTGCATCTGAGGACTGGTTCGAGATCCACTCAGCCTACGCGATTAGAATTGAGGAGCTATCTGACGGTGAGATAGCGGCCCCGGACTAGAAAGCCAAGAATAATGGCCGAGAGGATACGTCGTGCTGACCACACGGCACCTCGTAATCTACAGGCCTTCGGGCTGAGCAGCGATCGGTTGGTAGGCCAAGGCCTCTCCAGGGCTGTAGTGCTATGGAGTTTTTAATACTTTTCTAGTAATGTTGAGTTGTAATCGTTTGTTTTTACAAAATGTAATTCTTACTCTATTATTATTATTATTATTAGCGTATGGCAAGGAAATTATATACATAATATACAATATATACACAATAACAAAAAACATTGATTCACTTCAGGCATTAGTGTTATCTCTTATATCTGAATGTCCAGCTTATCAATCCACTGTAGTGCTTCCACTGTTGGAGATAGGAAGTCTTCCAAACTAATTTAATTCTTGAAATATTTTTATAGAAATCATATTACTGTCACTTTGTTCTGTTTAGCGTAGACCAGGGCCTCTCAAACGCTCAAAATCTCACGCGTGCATATCGAGGCGCAGAGACTCCGTGCACTGTGCATCGTTACGACTCGACTCAACTCGGCTTGACTCGGATGGTGTAGTGCGCTGAGAGCGACGAAGCGTTCGGTGATAGACGGCTTGTTTATCAGTGAAATAGATAGTTGCAAGACAACAACATAATAATGGAGCAACCTGTTTCAAAGAAAACAAAGACTTCCGGAAGTCCATTTCAATCGAACTGGGAACTTTCGTATTTCTTTGTCAGTCGTGACGATAAAGCCAAATGCTTAATTCTTGGGACAATAATTATGTGATAAATTAACCAAAATATCTATTTTTCAATACAAAGACTTTGCTGAAGTTCTACGAGAATTTTTCTAAGGAAGATTTTTCTAAGCTGCATCGAGAAGCAGCTAAGATTATTTCTATGTTTGGTTCCACATGCATATGTGAAAGGTATTTTTTTCCTGCTTTGACTTGTACGAAAACTAGATTGCGTGCGAGTAGGCCTATTTCTTGATTGTAATTTAAAAAAGGCTTTCAAATTGCTGGCAGCCGTTCCCTTGTTCCAGGTATAACTGGTACCATTGCAAAGATAAAGGAAAAGAAGAGCTAGAGAAAATGAATTGTCTGCTGAAACCAAATTGAAAGAAGAGTATTTTAACACCGGTAACGTTGTCCCATACAACAGTGTCCCCGCTCACCGCACATAAACATTTCGCAGTGAGGGGAGGATCAGCGGGGAAGGTGGAGAAGGCGAAGACAGGCCGAACAGGTGAGACAGGTGTAGGGGAAGTGCAGTAGGGGTTTGTAGTGATGTGCTTGAGCCCGGCTCGAGCTGCTCGAACAGATGACGTCAGAGCTCGAGCCTGTTCGAGCTTTGCTCGAGCTTTTGCGCGCGCCGCAACCTAGCGCCTTGCTGTTACTGACACCCAACAAACTTGAGAAGGATATGTAAGAGTATTTATGCTGGACAGTACCGGTTCGTCCTCTCTACTGTTACTTCCGTGTATTTTGTACATAATATAATTTCAACCCATACCTATATATTGGAGACAATCAAAATTTGTGTTTGTGCGATGATTCGTTACACATGCCTCCATCCGAATAAACCAATTCTCTACTAAAATGTGTTGTTTGGGCCGTATAAAGACAAAAAAAGGAAACCATTCACGTGTCGTAATAGTTACATATTTAAATGGTTACAAGACTAAAAATGTATATTTTACCTGCAGTTGTTGTTGACACGTTTCTCGCTCGGGTGTATGGCTCAATGGTAAGCGTATTAGCCTTTGGTTACAGTTGGTCCCGGGTTCGATACCCGGTAGGATCCGGATTTTTAAAACCATAAGATGATGTCTTGTTTTATTTGTTCCAGATGGGCTCGAAAACTACTGAACCGATTGACCTGAATTATTGTAAATGATACAGCTTGAAATCGCGAGTCACGTTTGAGTTTCATATAGCCTATATTTCACGCTATCAGACAGTAACATTGCTGCATCATAATAATTATACATGTATTTGTGTATACGATTGATGAGATGTCAATCCTTTCTTACTCAAAGTCTTCTATACGAGCAACAAGGGTAATACTCTCCCAAGGAGTGGATTCAAACCCCCCAACATTGAGGACAGAAGGAGAAACTCGCCTGAAGCGCTGCCAGCTGTCTTAGCCGCCCAAAGCATCGCATTGTAAGAATAATATTAACGTATTCATAATTTTGCACGGTCTAGAAAGCCAAGATTAACAGACGAGAGGATCTGTCGTGCTGACCACACGACACCTCGTAATCTGCAGACCTTCGGGCTGAGCAGCGGTCGCTTGGTAGGCCATGGCCCGTCGGGGCTTTGCGCCGTGGGGTCTGTTTTTTTTTTTTTTTCATAATGTTGCGTCCAACGTGCAGTTGTTACATGGCACACAAGTACTGTCTTGGGAGGAAATACTTCTGTTAATACGGGGGGAATATTACGGGTACATCCGTCGTCATTTTCATTGCATATTTTATAATCTAAGCCTTCTAATTGTATGGCCAACCTTTATTTCTCATAAGATATACGCCAATGACTGAATGAAGTAATATGTGAAAGCACGCACCTTCGTTATAAATATTATACACACACATGTGTGAAAGGTGCTTCACTTCATATGCTGTTTGCTAATCTGCACGTTCTATCTGTAGCCCGAGACAGACTCCGCCTTCGATCACGTGACTGCTCGAGCTTGCTTCGAACCTCGGCGCGTATCGGGTCGGCTCGATCCCGCTCTCTACGCGTGTGATGGGCAAACGATACCCGTGTTCAAGCGAGATCGAGCCGACCCGTTACGGGCCGAGGTTCGAGCCTGTTCGAAGCAAGCTCGAGCTGTCACATGACCGAACGGTGAGTCTGACTCGGGCTACAGCTAGTGATAGGCAAACGACACCCGTGTTGTAGCGGGATCGAGCCGACCCGATACGAGCCGAGGTTCGAGCCTGTTCGAAGCAAGCTCGAGCAGTCATCACGTGACCGAAGGCGCAGTTGACTCGGGCTACAGCTAGTGATAGGCAAACGATACCCGTGTTGTAGCGGGATCGAGCCGACCCGATACGAGCCGAGGTTCGAGCCTGTTCGAAGCAAGCTCGAGCTGTCACATGACCGAAGGGTGAGTCTGACTCGGGCTACAGCTAGTGATAGGCAAACGATACCCGTGTTCAAGCGGGATCGAGCCCACCCGTTACGGGCCGAGGTTCGAGCCTGTTCGAAGCAAGCTCGAGCTGTCATCACGTGACCGAAGGCGCAGTTGACTCGGGCTACAGCTAGTGATAGGCAAACGACACCCGTGTTGTAGCGGGACCGAGCCGACCCGATACGAGCCGAGGTTCGAGCCTGTTCGAAGCAAGCTCGAGCTGTCACATGACCGAAGGGTGAGTCTGACTCGGGCTACAGCTAGTGATAGGCAAACGACACCCGTGTTGTAGCGGGATCGAGCCGACCCGATACGAGCCGAAGTTCGAGCCTGTTCGAAGCAAGCTCGAGCTGTCACATGACCGAAGGGTGAGTCTGACTCGGGCTACAGCTAGTGATAGGCAAACGATACCCGTGTTCAAGCGGGATCGAGCCGACCCGTTACGGGCCGAGGTTCGAGCCTGTTCGAAGCAAGCTCGAGCTGTCACATGACCGAACGGTGAGTCTGACTCGGGCTACAGCTAGTGATAGGCAAACGACACCCGTGTTGTAGCGGGATCGAGCCGACCCGATACGAGCCGAGGTTCGAGCCTGTTCGAAGCAAGCTCGAGCTGTCACATGACCGAAGGGTGAGTCTGACTCGGGCTACAGCTAGTGATAGGCAAACGATACCTGTGTTCTAGGAGGATCGAGCCGACCCGATACAGGCCGAGGTTCGAGTCTGTTCGAAGCAAGCTCGAGCTGTCACATGACCGAAGGGTGAGTCTGACTCGGGCTACAGCTAGTGATAGGCAAACGATACCTGTGTTCTAGGGGGATCGAGCCGACCCGTTACGGGCCGAGGTTCGAGCCTGTTCGAAGCACGCTCGAGCTGTCACATGACCGAAGGGTGAGTCTGACTCGGGCTACAGCTAGTGATAGGCAAACGATACCTGTGTTCAAGCGGGATCGAGCCGACCCGTTACCGGCCGAGGTTCGAGCCTGTTCGAAGCACGCTCGAGCTGTCACATGACCGAAGGGTGAGTCTGACTCGGGCTACAGCTAGTGATAGGCAAACGATACCTGTGTTCTAGGAGGATCGAGCCGACCCGATACAGGCCGAGGTTCGAGTCTGTTCGAAGCAAGCTCGAGCTGTCACATGACCGAAGGGTGAGTCTGACTCGGGCTACAGCTAGTGATAGGCAAACGATACCTGTGTTCTAGGGGGATCGAGCCGACCCGATACGGGCCGGGGTTCGAGTCTGTTCGAAATAAGCTCGAGCAGTCATCACGTGACCGAAGGTGCAGTTGACTCGGGCTACAGCTAGTGATGGGCGAAGGATACCTGTGTTCTAGCGGGATCGAGCCGACCCGATACGAGCCGAGGTTCGAACCTGTTCGAAGCAAGCTCGAGCTGTCACATGACCGAAGGGTGAGTCTGACTCGGGCTACAGCTAGTGATAGGCAAACGATACCTGTGTTCTAGGGGGATCGAGCCGACCCGATACGGGCCGAGGTTCGAGTCTGTTCGAAGTAAGCTCGAGCAGTCATCACGTGACCGAAGGCGCAGTTGACTCGGGCTACAGCTAGTGATGAGCGAACGATACCCGTGTTCGAGCAGGATCGAGCCGACCCGATACGCGCCGAGGTTCGAGCCTATTCGAAGCAAGCTCGAGCTGTCACAAGACCGAAGGCGGATTCTGACTCGGAGTACAGCTAGTGATGGACAAACGATACCTGTGTTCTAGCGGGATCGAGCCGACCCAATACGAGCCGAGGTTCGAGCCTGTTTGAAGCAAGCTCGAGCTGTCACATGACCGAAGGGTGAGTCTGACTCGGGCTACAGCTAGTGATAGGCAAACGATACCCGTGTTGTAGCGGGATCGAGCCGACCCGATACGAGCCGAGGTTCGAGCCTGTTCGAAGCAAGCTCGAGCTGTCACTTGACCGAAGGGTGAGTCTGACTCGGGCTACAGCTAGTGATAGGCAAACGATACCCGTGTTCTAGGGGGATCGAGCCGACCCGATACGGGCCGAGGTTCGAGTCTGTTCGAAGTAAGCTCGAGCAGTCATCACGTGACCGAAGGCGCAGTTGACTCGGGCTACAGCTAGTGATAGGCAAACGATACCCGTGTTGTAGCGGGATCGAGCCGACCCGATACGAGCCGAGGTTCGAGCCTGTTCGAAGCAAGCTCGAGCTGTCACATGACCGAAGGGTGAGTCTGACTCGGGCTACAGCTAGTGATAGGCAAACGATACCCGTGTTCTAGGGAGATCGAGCCGACCCGATACGGGCCGTGGTTCGAGTCTGTTCGAAGTAAGCTCGAGCAGTCATCACGTGACCGAAGGCGCAGTTGACTCGGGCTACAGCTAGTGATGGGCGAACGATACCCGTGTTCGAGCAGGATCGAGCCGACCCGATACGCGCCAAGGTTCGAGCCTGTTCGAAGCAAGCTCGAGCTGTCACATGACCGAAGGCGGATTCTGACTCGGGGTGCAGCTAGTGATGGACAAACGATATCTGTGTTCTAGCGGGATCGAGCCGACCCGATACGAGCCGAGGTTCGAGCCTGTTTGAAGCAAGTTCGAGCAGTCACGTGACCGAAGGCGGAGTCTAACTTGGGCTACAGCTAGTGATGGGCAAACGATACCCGTGTTGTAGCGGGATCGAGCCGACCCGATACGCGCGCGAGGTTCAAGCCTGTTCGAAGCAAGTTCGAGCAGTCACGTGACCGAAGGCGGAGTCTAACTTGGGCTACAGCTAGTGATGGGCAAACGATACCCGTGTTCGAGCGGGATCGAGCCGACCCGATACGCGCCGAGGTTCGAGCTCAAATACGTCAACCTCTTGTCGGTAGATTTAATGGCACGCAAAGAACTCCTGCGGAACTAACTTCCGGCACCTTGGCGTGTCCGAAAACGGTAAAAGTTGTTAGTGGGACGTAAAGCCAATAAAATTATTATTCTTTCTTGGCCCTTATATTTTTCTAGCCCGATTTCCCCAGCGCTTTAAAACGAGGATGTGAGGGGTGTTTAATTCCTGTTTGGGGCCATAACCATAGAAGTAACGGACCCCATTGTTCGTTATTGGCTTTACGACCCACTAGCTACTTTTTCGGTTTTCGGCATCGTTTTCCTTAATTGCCCATCTTCTTCTTCGTCTTAATCTGCTTACCCTCCAGGGTCGGTTTTTCCCTCGGACTCAGCGAGGGATCCTACCTCCACCGCCTCAAGGGCAGTATCCTGGAGCTTCAGGCTCTGGGTCGGGGATACAACTGGGGAGAATGACCATTACCTTGCCCACGCGGCCTTTCTTGTTATGCTGAACAGGGGCCCTGCGGGAGGATGGGAAGATTGGAAGGGATAGACAAGGAAGAGGGAAGGAAGCGGCCGTGCCCGTAGGTTGGGTACCATCACGGCAATAGCCTGGAGGAGAAGTGGGCAACCACGGAAAACCACTTCGAGGATGACTGAGGTGGGAATCCAACCCACCTCTACTCAGTTGACATCCAGAGGCTGCGTGGACCCCGTTCCAGCCCACGCACCACTTTTCAAATTTCATGGCAGAGCCGGGAATCGAACCCGGACCTCCGGGGGTGGCAGCTAATCACATTAACCACTCCACAACAGAGGCGGACTAATTGCCAATCAATTAATAAATTGATGGTTTCATAACGTAATGCTTACGCACGTAAAATCGGTATAAACTGTATACCTCAACAGTAAACTATGTAGACCCTGTCTAGGCGGACTTTCTAAGCCTTTCGCCAGTCAAATGCGAGCGGGCGTCCACTGTGCTCTTCATGAAAAGCAAAACGGAACCTATTAAGAATATTTTACATGCATATGTCGACGTCGTTTACGTGGAGGTGTCTCCCCTTCGTTTGGAATGGTGTCATTCGACGAAGGACGAATATTATGAATTTTTAAGTATCTTATCATCGTCGATGTATTTTTACTATCGTTTTAATATTTTATCACATCGAGTGCATTTTACTCGTTTGTCTGGAAGCTCTTCAAAGTAGTCCCAAGTCCATGACCTTTTTCTACCGGCCATTGTCTGCTCTGTCTGAAGTAATAACAAATTCGTCTATTATAATAATGTATTTTCTTTCTTTCTTAATCTGCATACCCTCCAGGGTCGGTTTTTCCCTCGAACTCAGCTGGGGATCCCACCTCTACCGCCTCAAGGGCAGTGTCCGGGAGCTTCAGACTCTGTGTCGGGGGATACAACTGGGGAGGATGAGCAGTACCTCGCCCAGGCGGCCTCACCTGCGTAGCCTTAAGTTAGGTACCATCCCGGCATTTGCCTGGAGAAGAAGTGGGAAACCACGGAAAACCACTTCCAGGATGGCTGAGGTGGGAATGGAACCCACCTCTACTCAGTTGACCTCCCGAGACTGAGTGACCCTGTTCCAGCCCTCGTGCCAATTTTCAAATTTCGTGGCAGAGCCAGGAATCGAACCCGGGCCTCCGGGGGTGGCAGCTAATCACACTAACCACTACACCACAGAGGCGGACATAATAATGCATTATTGGGAGATAGTGGGTTCGAGCCCCACCGTCGGCAGCCCTGAAGATGGTTTTCCGTGGTTTCCCATTTTCACACCAGGCAAATGCTGGGGCTGTACCTTAATTAATGCTACGGCCGCTTCCTTCCCAGTCATAGCCCTTTCCAGTCCCATCGTCGCCATAAGACCTATCTGTGTCGGTGCGACGTAAAGCCAATAGCAAATAAAATAATAATGTATTACTAATTATTAATGAGAAAATAATAGCTCGTAGCATACGAAAAACATGTTGACTATCGGTACTTGAAAGTAATGATTAACAACATTAAGCCTGCAAAACACGAAAAAGTTATACAAAAACGTATTTCTAAAGAGCAGACAAAATGTAAATTGCAAAGGTACATATTAACGAAATAAATATTACCAATCTGTTGTTCGTACTGCCAGAAAGACTTAAACAAATGCTCTTTCCGTTCACTGAGAACGTTGTGTTCACCCCCCCCCCCCACACACACACATAAATATACTGAGTGTACCTAGTAGTAATCTAATAGGACGAATTTTCCGTCCGCGCTCCGCTTAGTCGATGTGTGGTGTCGCCTGACAGTTCGAGCCTACGTAGCGTATCGGGCCGACTCGAGCCTGCTCGAACTTCCGTATCATTCGCCCATCACTAGGGGTTTGCACTCTGGTCAACCTACTGAAGTCGTCTCCTGCACCTGCGCCCGTGCACTGCACGGCGCATGCACTCTGAGAGGCCCTGGCGTAGACCATTCACATTTGCTGTAGAAAATGAGGCAATAGTACTGAATGAAATTTAGATATAGAATCCTAAAACTGGACTGTTTAAAAAGTCAATTACGTTTTTCGAAAGATCGGACACCTTCAATATTTCCCCTCTGATTACTGTTAATGGAGGATGTTTGCCTAGTTATACTTCCACTTAAAATCAATATTCACTACCACCACTTCCCCCATTCTAGACACAGCATTGCCAACACTTAACTTTTAACTTTATAGCCACTGAGAGTGAGCAGTGAGACTGGACCGAACTGCGTGCAGCTGTGCAGCACTGGAGAGCTGACAAGCGAGTCGGCTTCAGGACCGGCACGCTTTTGAAGTACTCCTTGTAGACTTTCACTGACAAAGCAAGCATGCTATTGATCTAGAGCTATCTGCTATTGGTAACACAAGAGTCGACTGTAGACAGTCGGTTAATGTCTGGGGGTGTAGTACTGTTTGACGTTTGACTGGCTGGTCATTTACGAGAAAATTGAGAGAAATATACCTAGGAACCTGGTTCAACAGCCGAAATAACCTGAAGATGGAAATGAATTAACGTATTGTCAGTACACCTAAGACATACTGTGGCCTAAAGGAATCCATGTCATCACGAACAAAAAGCAGAGCAAAGTCATCCCGTTACAAGTTATGAAGGCCCTTGGAGGGGTGGAAGCTAAAGGCTTCCACTATCCGTAACCTTGGTAATTGGTGTGGTAAAGTGGTTAGCTCTACTTTGGTCGCCTTTACTCCTTAAATTAACCAGGGACCCGTTTTTGATATAGGCTCAGCTAACCTCAGGTCCATGTACACATACGAAAGTGGAAATCTCGTTTGTCGTCACGAATATTGTCAATAAAAATTAAGCTCAAAGAATATAATACCATCTAAACACCAGGACAGAAACAATGAGCTCAAGAATAAGTGTTGAAGGAAAATTGCTTATCTTGGAGCGAAAATTCATAAGAAAGGTCTTCGGACCAGTGCAGGATGATAAATGGTTGGAAGCATAGGAAGGACCAGAAACTGTACCAACTCATGCATCAGGCCAATGTGGTACAAAAAATGAATGCAAGATTACTGATATGGGCAGGACATGTACAGCGCATGCTCGAATAAGAAGAGGGGAACCCCTCTAGGGACACCAGCAACTTGACGTCGGTGTGGGGGCTTGTGTGCTCGTTGATGCCGAGGGCTGTGCCAGGTCAGGGTTACGCCTCGGTGTAGAGCCAGACTAAAGAGGTGTCTACCGAGATTCCTGAGAGGTGTCTGTGCTCTTTATTCTCAATTTCTATTTCTTTCCTTCCTAAACCAAACTCTTGAATTTTCAATTCTCGTACTGTGTAGGCAGTCTTTCTGCCTTGGTAAACGCACTGTGGTGGTAGTGAAGCACCCACTGTAATCCCCGCCTGTCGTAACAGGCGACGAAAGGGGGTTCCAAAGGCTCTTAACTTGGGAGCGCTGGTTGCAATAATCGGGCGCTTACCTGAGTCCTGACATTGTTCCCACTTGCTTGTGCCGGGCTCCTCACTTTCACCGTCGTTTCTTGGTCAACTCTCGTTCTTTTCCGACTCCAACGCTGGATTCCTAAGCCTAGGGAACTTTCATTTCCACGCCCTTTGTGGCCTTTCTTTTGTTTATTGTCGATACTTTATTTTTTCGAAATGATGGCCTCGTTCGTTTTTTTCTCTCTGATTAGTATTAATAGAGAGTTGTACTTACTCTTAAAACAATAATCACAACCACCAAATGAGGGAAACGGGATGGAACACAACAAAAATGCAGACCAAAGAAGCGACGGGAATATGGAGTGAGAATGGATTTACAACAGTTCGGAGAGCTCGAAGACTGAAAATAGAAAGCACTCAAAACCGTATGTTTTTTATAAACGTCAGTTTAATTGGCCTACACCTCTCCGTTCCACTCTTCCCACTCTCTGAACCTCATCGATACCCGCCTCACCAAAGTTTTATTTCATTCAATTTTATATCATCTCCATCACTTTATAAACTAGTGTCACTTTATCTTCTTTCGCAGTTTCTTCTACTCCATATATAAACATATTCTTCGTTCCTGGTTTCCATACCCTACTTCACTCTTCAGGTGTGTCACCTCTCCGTCCAGCAACTGCACTTTCTTACGCATTCCTTCCATCTCCTCCCAATTACTGTCAAGTTTTTCCTTTATCTCTTCCACTTCCTTCGTAACGCATTGTTTTAAGTCCTTTAGCTCCTTTGAATGATTGCTATTCATTTCCTTTAGTTGATATATCTGGCACGCATTCTTCACCACGTCATTTATCGCCTCAATTTCCTCCAACTGTACCAAGCCCTGGGTTAATTTCTACACCTCATATTATCAACAACGCTACCCTCACCACCGCTACCAGTATCCCTGCCATCTTTCCTATTTCTTCTCCCTTAATCCTCTTACATGATTTCGTTGTATTCTTCCTCCTACACTGCTAACTTCCAATCCTTAATTGACACAGCTCCAACGTAATCCCCATTCCTCAGCACTCGCTCAGCACACCCGTTCACACTGCTTACTCAGTCAAGACTGAAAAACCGGATGTTCTGGGGGCAAATTGTGAGGATGGTCTCCAAGGTCTTTGATAACTGGAATGAATGAAAGTTTCTAGTAACCAGCCCATCGAAAATATGATAACACTATTCAGCAGTGTAGACCTTAACCTTCAGCTCCGAGTTCGTATGTTGCGATGATATGTTTACCTGCCCTTCTGTATATTTTTGAAGGCTGGGGCGCTCAATCCTTTGCCAGAGAAGCGTATTGGAGCTCTTGAAATGTACTTGTACACTAGAATGCTTCGAATATCCTGGGTAAAAGGGATTTTCCCCCACGAGAAGCAAAGCAAAGTCACCTCCGTACAGGCCATGAAGGCCCTTGGAGGAGTGGAAGGTAAAGGCTTCCACCATTGTTAACCTCGGCACGTGATGGGGTAGAGTGGTTGGTTCTACGCCCGGCCGCCTTTGCCCCCAGGAATTAACCTGGTACTCATTTTTGGTGTAGGCTGAGTGAACCTCAGGGCCATATGCACCTCCGGAAGTAGAAATCTCGTTCCTTAAATTTTACGACTTCCTGACGGGGATTCGAACCCACGTCCTTCCGGGCGAACCGAGCACGCCTTTACCGCCTCGACCAGGCAGCCCCTTCACTACGAGAAGACTTCCTGTATTACACCACGCGTTGTGCCTTCATTTCTCGTTATTTACTCACTATTTAATTTTAAAAAACCCTATATATACACAGTATATACAAACCGGTATATAAGACAACCATATTTTAATTTGATTATGTGCTAAACTTAAAACTAACTTAAAATTAACGCGACGTACTACCTTTCTTCGAGCTCACATGCAGTCGAGTGAGTGCGACGGTTGTTTCTCCAATCAACAATCTTTATGTCCACGTGCATAGCCTATTAAACTCTTGTGAAAAGCGGTATAACTTCCCTGCATCTTTGAGATCCCGCACTTGGAAAAACCCAACGGCCGTAGCCGTGTTGAAACACCGGATCCCGTGAGATCTCCGAAGTTAAGCAACATTGGGCGTGGTCAGGAGTTGGATGGGTTGCCACGCGCTGTTGGTGGGGAGGTAAGGGAATGGAGGAGCGGAAAGGAACTCGCCACCCTACCGCACGTAAACTCCGGCTCAGGAACACCTCTGCGGAGGTTCGGACCTGCCTTCGGGCAGAACAACCCTTACCTACTTGGAAAAATGAAGGTTTCGGCACAAGAATGGGAAGAGTGGTAGTGAGTATTGTTTCTTAAACGAGGATTCTAAGGCTGGGTGGAAATCTGTTATGCTGACCTCTGAAGTATAGTGGGCAGCTCAGTCAGAGATAAGTAGCTACGTGCCTTGTGTACTGATCTACTCCGGAGCCATATTGTGAAACAGTGAGGTACAAGCAGCCAGAGTGTCTCCCGATCGAGATAGATAGCGTCCTGAGCAGCAGCAGAAGAAGAAGAATCCCTCTTAAGCCTAATCAGTAGCAAATTTGAAAGAGTCTTGGTCGTTCGAAGAATCAAGGTATCGGCAAAAGAATCCCCGATCGAGAGGGGGGTTTTAACAGAGTTTAGTTAATTCTTCTAGCTCGAGGACTGAGTATTTTAGTTCGTCTCAATACACGTTGCCACCACAGAAATACACATTAGTTAATACATCCCTTCACAGTTGGTTGGCGCCACGAAATGCATCCGGCCGTAAAACTGCGATCTCAGATAACTGGAAAAAGGTCAGGAGAAAGAACTTATTGGCCAGTGATATATTAACTGCCCCTCTGAACACTGACTGGTATTCTGATAATAAACCCTAAATATTAAGCACGTACCATCCCTGTACCTTCCTCATTCTGACCACTCTGAACTCTCATTTCGAGGAAATAAAAAACTTTACAAAGCTTTTCCCTTCACGTAATTCCCTAGAACAGAGACTAACTTTTGTGTACAATGTATTGGAGATTTCCTGGAAACCATTTGTAGATTCTGTCTCCCCTGCTCGCATCGCATTAGGGATTACTCTTCCGGTGTTCATGAATCGTTTATGTCAATCTTTAGCTTTCAACTTCTTCCTTGCTACTTTGCCGTACACTTCTTTTAGAATTCCTAATGTTTATGAAGGAGATTTTTGAGGAGAAGCACTACATTTTACAATACTATCTTTTCTTCTGTTGCCATTATTTAAATTCCAAACTAGAAAGTAGGGACTAATTCAGAATTGTAATATAAAATGTTAATTATGACCATGAATACTTCAAACTTATTTTCTCTGCCACTCTTTCATGGTTCTAGTTTATGGGACCCTCACTTGACAAGAGACAAGTTTCAAAGGACGATGCAGCATGATTTGTTCTTGGTGATTTCCGACAAAAGGCCCGACTCCTTGGCTGAATGGTCAGTGTTGAGACCTTCGGTTCAGAGAGTCTCTCGTTCGATTTCCGGCTGGGTCATTTATTTTAATCGCGTCTCATTAATCCGTATCGCTTGGGGACTGGGTATTTGTGTTTGCCCAGACCACGGAGCTGAAAGGCATAACGTCACTTTCTCAAAATTGACTTTTTAAATTGTTTATTAAATTAAAATTGGCTTCTCACTTACATATATATACCCTGAGAAGCTTCCTCGTGATATAGAACATTAATATTGTGTTTTTGTTATCTTCTGTTCGTATAATAGTATCTTTTTCTCTCCTGAAGTGTAGTGAAAGCTGACTTAATGCTCTGCAGCTGCGGCCGATTCAATTGTAAACAAGGGAATAACAATTGTTCTGCTTGACCTTCGTAAGATCTTGAAATCTTAAGCTAAAAATTAGCATTGTGCTTCGTAAAACTCAACAGTTTATTGGATTTGAAGGGAAGCTAAAGACGGGTGCTGTGTTCATAGATATCACGGCTGCTTTTGGCACTGTATCGAGGTATGGGTTACAGTGACTCTATATGTACAGTGTGGCCAAGGCCAGTCCAGCCGCTATGTTTTAGCCAAGTACTCAATCAGCTGATAGACGAAGGAGAGTGATATTATTATTATTTCAATAAAGAATAGACTAGGTCGATGTTTTAAGATGTTATTTATTTTGCTTATGCTGTATGTATAAAGGCCTATCAGTATTTGTTATATTCATAGTCTGACTATCTGAAGTAAGACTTCAAAATTTAGAATTGTACCTGGTTTAGGCCTACAAGTCACAATTATTGAAGAGGTTAGAAATTCTGTGTTGGTAGCTAGGCCTGTTCTAACATTTATATTATAATACATGTGGCATAAAATAGTATAGTCATTGTCTTGAATAAGGTGTGTGATTACTGTAAAGTTAACCTACATTTATTTTTTTCTATTTGCTTTACGTCGCACCGACACAGATAGGTCTTATAGCAACGATGGGACAGGAAAGGCCTAGGAATTGGAAGGAAGCGGCCGCTGGCTTAGTTAAGGTACAGCCCCAGCATTTGCCTGGTGTGAAAATGGGAAACCACGGAAAACCATCTTCAGAGCTGCCGACAGTAGGGTTCGAACCTACTATCTCCCGGATGCAAGCTCACATCTGCGCGCCCCTAACTGCACGGCCAACTCGCCCGGTCATTTAAATTTTAAAAAAAATATAACATTACCATATATCAGGTTACATTATTTTACATATCAGAATATATAACGCAGTATCATACAACTATACATAGAAATGTACTTTTTATATATGACTTATCGGTATGTATATAATCTGAACACGCGCAGAAGATAGAAAATAATATATCAATAAAATATACTGTACCATTTTACTCGTGGTACTAACAGAAATAATAGCGAAGACCTGGTACTCTTTAGTGACGAAAACAAGCAACTGCCATGGTCCCCGGGTTGTGTATAGTGCTCCTTTAACGATGGCTACGGTTTGATTCCCGCAACGAGGAATTAAATATTAGAATCACTATACAACAGGCCTATCGTTTGAGAAAATACTACTTATTGCTCGGTGAAAACAAGTAGTTTTCTTGGTCCGGATGTACTTGTATTCAGAACTCAATTATCGACCATCTGCTGTTCGATTTCCGTAATGTGCAACTAATTCTGTTAGTTCGGTTAGATATCTGCGGTATTTGATACTATCGGTTTTGCTAATGCATTGTTGTCACTTTTATCAATAGCTTCTTCTTTTTCTACCGCTCTGTCCACAACTGTGGGGTTGTGGGTGGGAACTGCGTCACATATGTGGATTTGGTCCTGTTTAACGGCCGGATGCTATTCCTGACTCAAATCGTATATGGAGGGATGTAATCACTATTGCGTGTTTCTGTGGTGATTTGTAGTGTGGTATGTTGTCTGAGTAGCAAGAGGAGAGTGTTGGGACAAACGCAAACACCCAGTCCCCAAGCCCGAGCTATAAAAATACCCCACCCGGCCGGGAATCGAACCCGAGACACTCTGAACCGAAGGGCAGTACGCTGACCATTCAACCACGGAGTCCGACTATTATTGTTATCATTATAATGTATGAGAAAATTCAACTTGATGCTAGGCGGCACTTAAGTATAACCACGTCCTTTAATAGATGAATAGCCATAAAAGTTTGAATTCGAGAATATATCAACCATAATACCTCATACGGTGAAAATGAATGAGACTTACAGTGAATGATCGGGTGTGACCTTTCCTGTAAGTTTTGTTAAGTACAGTTTTCAGTTAAAACAGGTATTTTCGGGGATACTTGAAAATTTGTGAAAAATAATATAATCGTGAAAATCTCTGTTACTTTCCTTAAACGGTAAAATCGCACAAAACGTAAAATGTCGAAAATTATATTCTAAACAACTTTCTTTATGTACAGGTTTTCGATACGGGAATATTAACGGAGAAATCTGACATTTACTGTCTTGGTCTCTATAAAATTACTAACCCATTTTGTTATTATTGTTACCTACCATTATAATGCACGAAACAACTCTTCTCGTTGTTGGGAGCGTCTTATAACGTGCTGAAAACAAGCAATTGCCCAATTTCATTTTAAAAACCATTCCTGATTTGTTTCTGCAACCTTAAGCATAACAGCCTGGCGTAATTTTCTTCAAAACTCAGACCTCAGACATATGTAAATTTACACACATTTCTTAATTAATAATACTAAAAAATCTTCCATGTTTAATAAGAACATATTTTCGGTGTATTAAGGTTAAAACAGGTAGTCTGTATTTCGCTGAAATTTCATAAAGAGTGATCTTACCCTGTGTTAAATGCATACGTTTAAATCAGCCGACGGGACATTTGGCTAAAACATGACGGAGCCAATCAGAATGAAGCACTCGTTGGTCACACTGTACATATAGGGTCACTGTAGGATGGGTTAATGCATGAACTCCTGAAAACCTTGCAGGGCCTCTCAGGGTGCATGCGCCATGCAGCGCACGGGTGCAAGGTGCAGGAGACGACATCACTAGGTTGACCAGGGTGCAAACTCCCACTCCACTTCCCCTACACCTGTCTGACCCGTTCGGCCTGTCTTCACCTTCTCCATCTTCCCCGATGATCCACCCCTCACTGCGAAATGTTTATGTGCGGTGAGCGGGGACACTGTTGTATGGGACAACGTTACCCGTGTTAAAACACTCTGCTTTCAATTTGGTTTGAGCTCTAGCTCTTCTTTTCCTTTATCTTTGCAATGATACCAGTTATGTCTGGAACAAGGGACCGGCTGACAGCAATTTGAAAGCCTCCTTTAAATTACAATCAGAAATAGGCCTACTCGCATGCAATCTAGTTTTCGTACAAGTCAAAACAGGAAAAAATACCTTTCACATATGCATGTGGAACCAAATATAGAAATATTCTTAGCTGCTTCTCAATGCAGCTTAGGAAAATCTTCCTTCGATAAATTCTCGTAGAATTTGAGCTAAGCCTTTGTATTGGAAAATGTTTTTGATTAAATCACATAATTATTGTCCCACAGATTAACCATTTGGCTTTATCGTCACAACTGGCAAAGAAATACAAAAGTTCCCAGTTCGATTGAAATGGACTTTCGGAAGTCTTTGCTTTCTTTGAAACAGGTCGCCCCATTATTCTGTTGTTGTCCTGCGCTTATCTATTTCGCTGATAAGCAAGCCGTCTATTACCGAACGCTTCGTCGCTCTCAGCGCACTTCACCATCCGAGTCAAGCCGAGTTGAGCCGAGACGGAACGATGCACAGTGCACGGAGTTTCTGCGCCTCGATATGCACGCGTGAGATTTTGAGCGTTTGAGAGGCCCTGCCTTACAGTATAAAAACACTACAAATCTAATCAATCGCATGCTTTCGGATAGAATAATTCGAGTGGTCATGAACAATACCCTGAGCAAACCAAGGAGTCTAAATAATGGACTCCCGCAACGTTCCACATTAGCCCGTTTGCTATTCAGTGTTTATCTCGCAGACATCCCCAAAACGGTATCAAGACAATTTGCCTATGCCGATGATATTTACATAGCCACGCAACAGACAACATTCCACAGCCTTGAGGACACGCTAAAGAAAGATCTCTCCGTACCGAAAAAATTCTTTCAAAAGTGGCGCCTGACACTTAGCACAACCAAAACAGAAATATCTCGCTTTCATCTGAGTAACTTATTGGCTCATACCACCTTGAAAGTGACTCTCCGTGACAATATCTTACCGTACAACCCAAACCCAAAATATCTCATTGTAACACTGGACTGAACACTGTCATACAGTAAACATCTCTCCAAACTTGCAGCCAAACTAAGCACATGAAATAACATCTTATCTAAGCTATCTGGCAGCACATGGGGATCCACAGCGGAAACTTGTCGTACTTTTGCCGTAAGTCTGGTTTATATAACAGCTGAATACTGCTCTTCCGTCTGGCTGAATAGCCCCCACACCAACAACACTGACTCCATGCTGAATCACACAATCATCAAAACAACCCCACTGTACTGGCCTCCAGTACTTGACAACAGCTTCCTCCAGATCTAAGCCGCATGAACAATCTCGTCCGAGAAGCAAGTAAAATGCAGGCCAATAAATCACTTCCAGTTCACCAAGAGATCCATAGAATCGCTTCAATCTGGTTGGTATCCAGACACCCTCCACTACTCCTCACTCAAAAACTGATGCATGAAAACCACTGTGGACTGCAAACTTGTAATGCAGATGGAATGCCAAGGCCCCCGACGAATGGAGATAGATCTTTGACCCTACGCAGCCCCCACCCGGATTTCATTCTATGCGGAGTGTATGGGTCCCGTTAAAAAAGAGTGGGCATGGATTAAGTGGCTCTGCGATGCATTCTTGGGGCCTTCTCCAAGCTGTAACCGTGGTGAAGAATTCCAGACAAGGCGACACATCACCTTCAGATTCCCACATAGAGCCTTCTGCGAAACTATCGACAAGCTCCTGACAGCTTCAACAACGGCTATTCAGTTGCTGCAACACAACTGGACACCCTAGTTTAGTTTTCATTGTTCACTTGTTAATTTATATATTAACTTTTATTTTACATAATTTCTGAGTTTTTGTATTTATGATTCTTTTTTCTATTTTTTCTGTATTGCACATGTCTCTCTCAATTTCTACTTTATGTTTTACCTTTGCATTTTATATTTACTCTGTTTTGCAAATTATTTGTTGCCTTCATAATGTTACTCAATTTGTGTGTGGCCTAACTTGTATCATAAGCTACATAAATAACAGTTTACTGGAACGCACAAAAAAAATGTTAAATCAAATGACCATTGTCTCTTCTGTTTCGTTGCGTTACACAACATTATTGTACGTCCCTTCGTACATGAAATTATCATTATCTCTCTTCCATTGAAAGAAAAATACATCAGCTAACGGTGCTTAATTTTTTCTGTCACTTCACAACGGTGCTCAGTACCGCCATATGTTTTCCGAAGGAAGCAAAAATGAATTGGATATTAATCAAACTCCCGGGCCTCCGTAGCTCAGACGGCAGCGCGTCGACATCTCACCTATGGATACCGTGGTACAAATCCCGGTCACTCCATGTGAGATTTGTGCTGGACAAAGCGGAGGCGGGACAGGTTTTTCTCCGGGTACTCCGGTTTTCCCTGTCATCCTTCATTCCAGCAACACTCTACATTCTCATTTCATAGCATCTATCAGTCATTAATAAATCACTTTGGGAGTGGCGATCCCCATCGTACTAATAGCCTATATATGATTCATTCATTACATCCCTGACCAGGTCAATGACTGGAAAAAAGGTTGTAGGTTTTCATTCATTTACTAATCAAAATATTCATATCACATTTCTTATGTTGTGTTGGTGTATGCCTTAAAATCAAACTTCTTTGTCTGCTTTTCTTTCGTGTCTGTGGATGTAATGCATTCGAGCACATGATCGAAATTTCCGTAAACTGCCGTTCTAAAGTTATAGTTATTCTCCTGTTAACCATTTCATGTCGTCAGGTAAAGAAAAAGCAAGAGACAATCTTCATCTTACTCTTTCTTCTCTGTTCACAAATGTCTACTGGAATACAATAGTTTAGCGGTTCATTTTCTCAATCTTCAGCAAACAAGCGGATCTAACGATATCCGCATTGCAATTAGTACCATTAATACCAAAGTACTGGGTTTTTAGATTAAACCTCTTTTGTTGTTTTAAAATAATTTAAAAATCATACATTTCTTTTGTATTGACGAGGCATAGTTATTTAGAAAGTGCGCACGTGGTTCACAAGTTAGAGAAGTGAAATTAATAAAACAACTCATTATTTTTGTATCGGTGAGAAATAAAATTATTTTCAAGTATCTCGTGAACTTGCGAATAGAAAATCAAGTGAATTTGAAGAAAAAATTGCAAGTATCGACAGATTTAGTGCAATTCAAGAAGGAATATATTCTGACCCTGATGGGCACGATTAGTGAACATTAACTGAGAAAAATGACTTCTTCCAGAGAAACCAGTGGATTGATGCAAAAATTAAAATGCCAGGTTGTAAGATGTGCCAAGTGTTTAAAAATTTAGGACCAGGAAAAACAGATATAAGTGAACATGTTTTTAGAGTGGGCGAGTTGTATAATCAATACTAGCACAGATCGGTAGTACCGAATTTGTCCGACGGTCAAAACATACCTAAGATACTTTTCTCCCATTACAAAAGGTCGCGGTTGATCTGCTCGGACGGGTAGTTGGCAGTTAGAAGCAGGACTTCTCAAATGGGTTATAGAACTAAACCCCATAACTTCAATAACTGCCTCAGTTCACTAGACTCTGTCAATTCTCAGACAATCTCAGAGTAGTGCAAGACTAGTAGAAGTGTCCAATGCTTTCCATGTTAATTGAGAGTGGCTTTAAGTTAGTCATTTTTGAGGGATTTAAGTGTTCAAAATGTGACAAGACACAGTCGGGTCAGAAGTGGCTAACCTAACCTAACCTAAACTAACCTAACCTAACATAACCTAACCTAACCTAACCTAACCTAACCTAACCTAACCTAACCTAACCTAACCTAACCTAACCTAAACTAACCTAACATAACCTAACCTAACCTAACCTAACCTAACATAACATAACCTAACCTAACCTAAACTAACCCAATTCAACCTAACCTAAAGGCCGCTACATATATTTACTATATTGTCCTGTGCCATTTAATTGGGAAAGTTAGTATAATATATGAGCTGACTATAAGGCTTATTCGATCCTTGGTTTTGATATTATAGCGTGGTACAAGTTCGATCTTATTCCCTAAGCTAACGTTCAGACCAGTTTGACCCCACTAATTGGTGCATCTGCAAATTTCTCTAACCATCGCACCAATTCCACAACATCCACACGGATAAACAAAGGAAATAATTTACTACGTTGAAGTCCTGAAATAACACCACATATAACAACATTTAATCAGATTACTCCTCCCATCTCTCGTAGATTATCTGAAAAAGAATACATTTACTAAATAATATGAATCACACGCAACTGGTAATAATATATACCTGAAATAAATAACAGTAGGATGCAAACAGACTACTCCAACAGGCAATTGCTTTGAAGGTATGTGGCTTTAATCTCCACTTCGTCTCCTTATATGTATGTCCTGAATGTCATCATATAACATAGCAAATCCAAATGAAAAAGTTTTGAATATAATTAAATGAAATTAAACAGATGACTATAGCATGTATACAATCCAATATTCCCATAACAATTATTTGTCTAGGTGACCGTAATCTCTGTCAAATCCAGTGACCCTAGGACCTAGGGAAGGTTTTCATTCCCCTCCCTGAAGAGGAGGGGCGGGCCAACTAGAAGGTGACGCCTTCTCTCTGGCCAGAAGATTCGCCGGGTTTGGTGGAAAGCTGGAGTTTGTGAGAGGAGGGATGGGGCTTTGATTCGGTGAAGGAGTGGGGAGGGGTTTGGATCTCTTGGCTAAATGTTTTATTGGTTTCTAGTTTGTACAGTTGAGTTAAAATTTACGTATTTTGAGTTTTTACAATTTGCTTTTGCACTGTTACAATGAATGTTTTGTGTTTTTAAAATTTTATTTAGTCAGTGACCCTGTCTTTCATGGAAATATGGTGATTATTTGTAATGCATTTCCACTTAATGTACAATATTGCCAATAGAGAGCGTATCTCGTAAAAGATTCCTATATTCAAGACACAATAATCCATATCTATGCTGATTCTCATGACTGACCTAAACTCTCTGGTGGTAACTGGTGCGTTGAGCAAACACTCATATTTTAATTCAATATTTATTAACTTGTTAAAAGTTTCAAACAATTTCTAGCATAATATTTTCATTAAGACTTCTCTTCGAAGATCTTATTTCCGTCGTAACTTATTTTAATTCTCCATTATTCGCAGTTAACTGATATAATGTTTCCACACTTGATATTAGTGTCACAAATTACATTAAAATGCATACAATTCTCTGGTTAATAACTGTCTATATCCCTACTGGACGATATTGTCATGAAGACTCTAACCTCTACTGTGATCTTAGACAACTCTGGATAATTTCTGGCTATCGTTTGCAATTAAGGTCACTATTGTACCAGACATGAAATATTCATATTGAGAATGAGGATGACCGTCCCTTAATTCCTCTACAGTATGAGATTTATAACATATTTATGGCTCAATATTCCCTATGGATTATTTACCACTTTCCGGAGATCTGTATATCATTCCTATCTCAAATATGCATAAGCAACCTGCGACACAATAATCAATATCTATGCTGATTCTTATGACTGAACTAAACTCTCTGGTGGTAACTTTCGGATATCCATGCAGCTCGATAGCTGCAGTCGCTTAAGTGCGGCCAGTATCCAGTATTCGGGAGATAGTAGGTTCGAACCGCCTGTCGGCAGCCCTGAAGATGGTTATCAGTGGTTTCCCATTTTCACACCAGGCGAATGCTGGGGCTGTACCTTAATTAAGGCCACGGCCGCTTCCTTCCCACTCCTAGCCCTTTCCTATCCCATCGTCGCCATAAGACCTATCTGTGTCGATGCGACGTAAAGCAACTAGCAAAAACAAAAAAAAAAGATATCCATGCGTTGAGCAAACACTATATTTCAATTCAATCTTTATTAACTTGATAACATTTTTGAAGGATTTCTAGCATAACATTCTCACTCGAACACATGACATCTAATGTAAAAGCTAAGTACAAATTGATACCCCTTCTGATCTGTACAAGCTACTTTGTATTATGCATCACATTCGCTTCCTAACTCTACCTTTAATCTTAGAACGAAACTGCGTGGCAATAATATATCAAGCAAACTATAATGGACAGTCACGAGTAAACTATTTACAATGAATGGAATTTTCTGTAACTCTAGTTCTGAATATGCCGTGTCCTGGAATATTGCCGTGAATTGCACAACATTGCATTGTATTTATACATCATATATACAGGTAATAATAAATTATATACTATTCATTAGGTGTTCTTACATTAAATAAACTCATATTAATATATACAGCAGATGTTTCATGACATAACCTCAAAAATATGTTCGTACATAATTACGTAAATAATAATAATACTAATAAATGCAAACAACCTGATAGCCACATCTCACAAGTCATAATAATAATCACAATAATAATAATAATCGTCACCGAGCTCGATAGTTCCATTATTTACCCATGGGTTAGAAAACTGTTTCCATTACAAGCCCATTACACTTGCATCAAGTTTAGACTCCGACGTAGAGAAGAGGTATACACGGATAATGAATGGCTGATGGAGCCAATAAAGAAACGACGAGTGAAGTTCTACGGACATCTTTTCAGGATGGATACAATCCGACTAACGAAGCAGATTTTTAATTTATTGGACAAGACCTAACATTTCGCATAAATGCTTCACGGAAGCAAGGAAGGACGTCGAGAGCATAGGACTGAATCAGGAGGACATCTCTACCCGATCAAAGTACAGTTTAGTAATTAACAGCTTCAAGGGCTTCCACGATGGGCAAAAGCAGAACGGCGGTTGGACAGACGAAAGGCCGCCGGAGAATGAATACAACGCTTTTTGGCTGCAAAGAAGGCTTCTAGGAATGCCTTATGGTTACTTGACGTGGTCACTAATGGCCCTGCACGAAAGAAAAGGGGAAAGAAGGTAAAATCTACACTTATCTCTCGCAGGTACTCCCGTTGCATAGTACTGTGGTGAAAGAACTTAAACCGGTTGAACCTGTGTGCAAAATTAGATTTTGTGAACAGATTTTGAATGACGCAGGTCCCAATCTCATTCTCTTCTCAAAGGAAGTGTGGTGTCATGGTCGTCTCTACCCAAAAGTCGGAAGACTGAGACTTGCCAGCATGTACATCAGTCATACACTTGCTACTGTATCAGGCGGGGACACGAAGTGAATTTTCAGTCTCCCAGTGTCTTCTCGTTTATTTCACAACATTCTTCAACTAATATTTTGCTGTTTTATGCTTTACACGTTGAAACAAAATCTGTAGTAACGTTTATATTATCCTTATTAGTTTAAGGCAAATCTTGACCAAACCCTCACTAGCAATTTTATAACTGGCGTCAATGGGCTCTGCCATTGGCTTGTGACGTCATTGTCTAATTCAACACAGCGAGGTATTACGACCAACTATAGGACAATAACGAGTCCTAAAGCAATCACACTAATCATAATTTCAGACGGGACAGAAAATGAAAAGGACAAGAATATGAGCAGGAAATACAAATTATGAAGGCAGTGAAATTATTGACACTGTTAAGAATAGATTGCACTGCTGTCACTCTTATAATAATTTATATTTTTACGTGTGAAATAATAAAAATAATAATCACATGTTATCATACATACCCAGATAAAATGTTGTGATCTTAAATAATGAAGAACCTGAACATTGTGAAGCATAGATTGCGCTGCTGTTGTCACTGTTAGAATGAAACATTTTTCGTTAGATATTTCAACATTGTGCAACGCAGATTGCGCTATTGTCACCTTTTTAATTATTCGTTTCTCCTACAATTTGTTAATAAGTAATATATTTGGCTGAACAATTCTATCATACACATACGTAAGAAAGTTCAACGTATATAGAAAAACAATGAAGGGAAATTGTACATAACTCAATGGAGAAGAGTTTCCTTACCTAATACTCAATTTCGTGCTACGCCCTCATTTTCCTCGTTTTCTACTAACATTTTATTTATTGGCATAGCAACGAGTCCATCCCCCCCCCCCCGCCAGTTTCAATTGGGAGAAGTTGCAAGTCACTAAGTTCGTCCGTAGCGAAAAACGAACATCTAACAACGGTACATCCACTTGTGAGAGTTTTGTAAAGATTTACCGTGTTTAAATTGTAAATAATATAAAATAGGAAAGTATTCCCTAATCTAGGACATATGAATGAGTGTGCTTTATTGTAGGATAACATGAACTTCTTCCACGGACTCCTCATATGTCGCTATACTGTTATCATACTGGTAGTGATTATGTTCATGCATCCTAGTGTGATAGTTTTGAAGGTTTATAGGCCTACACTGTAATGATGCTATGAACTACGGCCTAAAATTCTCCATCACATAAACCTCTATTATTGGACCTACTGAAAGGTCTGTTATTCTACCGCTCCCATTCACATTGGAGTAAATTCTAATGCACTTTAAAACTAATCACCCTTAATTTTTCGTCATGAAGAGGTACCTCATGGAGCAGATCAGAAAATTCGGAATTCCAATGTTCGTAGTTTTGAGAATTTACTTATCACGCAAATGGCACCATTGTTCGCGTGTACTGATTACTCAACAGTGGCAATATATGAAACAGAAACAACATAGATTACTTATTACGCTACGTTAAACATGTGTTCGTCACCCATCTTCTTCTGGCCGTTACCTGTCTTATTCTTCATTCGGCCGTCTTGCAGCATCTTCTGGCCGTCTTCCAGCGTCCTGTGGCTATCTAACGCCGCCTTCTGGTCATCTTCCGTCTTTTTCTGACCGTCTTCCATCTTCTTCGGACTATCTTCTGTCTTCTCCTGGCGGTCTTCCGACTTCATCTGTCCGTTTTTCACCATATTATGATCTTTTTCAGTCTTCTTTCGGCCGTCTTCCGTCATCTTCTGGCCGTCTTTCATCTCCTGTATCCACCTCACCCAGCTTTCTACTATCCCCTTCTGGCTTTCTTCCATCTTCCTACAGCCTATATACAACTTCGCCAACGTCATTTTCTGCCATTCTTCTGTCTTCTTTTGCCCGCCTTTTACCTCCTTTCGATTGTCTTCCATCTTTTCCTCTATCGTATTTTGATTTTCTTCCATCTTCTTTTCATTTTATTCCATCTCCTCCTCCATCTTCTTTTACATTTCTTCAATCTTCTTTTGATTTTATTCCATCTTCTCCTCCATCTTCTTCATCATATCGAAGAGCGAATTCCGTAATATTACAGTTCCTTGTTCACTTTACAGTCAGGTATTGAGCCTGAGGAGGTTAACGTTGAAAATAGGAACATTTACACTCCTACAATCGAATTTTACAGGGAAAAGTATGATTTAGAAG
Source organism: Anabrus simplex (assembly GCF_040414725.1). Taxonomy (NCBI): domain Eukaryota; kingdom Metazoa; phylum Arthropoda; class Insecta; order Orthoptera; family Tettigoniidae; genus Anabrus; species Anabrus simplex. The sequence continues at coordinate 137,632,089 of NC_090273.1, forward strand.
AGACGAAAGTATTGTTTAATGCTAGGATCACGTGGCACTACGGTTTTTATGAATTTCTAGAACAGACTCGACTTACAGAAGTCTTTTGCTAATCGCTACTTTAAGAGGATCTTTGTCGATTTTAAAATCACATCTGTATTCACAGTTTTTTTTTTTATATTCCCATTAATATCCTTATAACCATTGTATTGTTCGTTAATTATTTTTGTATGTCCAAATGTTTAATGTTGCAGACTATAAACCAAACCAAACCAAACCAAACCCCATGGCACTACAGCCCTTGAAGGGCCTTGGCCTACCAAGCGACCGCTGCTCAGCCCGAAGGCCTGAAGATTACGAGGCATTGTGTGGTCAGCACAACGAATCCTCTCGGCCGTTATTCTTGGCTTTCTAGACCGGGGCCGCTACCTCACCGTCAGATAGCTCCTCAATTCTAATCACGTAGGCTGAGTGGACCTCGAACCAGCCCTTAGGTCCAGGTAAAAATCCCTGACCTGGCCGGGAATCGAACCCGGGGCCTCCGGATAAGAGGCAGGCATGCTACCCCTACACCACGGGGCCGGCTTTGCAGACTATAAATTGTGTTATTAATCTTTGATTTTTAGAGTTATTTATCAGTTGATATTAATGTTAATTTGTTTTGATGTAGTTAAACTTGACCTTGTGGCAATCGAGAATGTCTGGAGAGGCACTGAGTTCCTCAATAAATACAGGGTCTTTCACTCAAAGTGGGGCCAGCCGGTCGGTCGGCGCAGCGCAGTGGGTAGTTGGGCGAGCTGAATGTAGACGAGGACATGGCAACTCGCTAACAGTGTTGCCAACTCGGCGGATTTTCCGCCAAATTTGGCGTATTTTTAAATAGAACAGTGGATAAATCTTCCATTTAGCGGACGTTTTGGCGGATTTTCAAACTTATTTTAGCGATTTTCAGCGGTAACAATATCGCCTTTCATCACCAGGAGAAATAATATAGTACTTACTACGGCATAATAGTCTAATTATTCCCGTTGTATTGAACTTACGCTGCATACTACGACTCGTTTTGTACACAAGCTCTGACCCACAGCCTCAGCCAGAATTTGTTACAATCGTTACTGTACTCTTGATGAGCCGGGTAGTGTCGTGTTTGATAACGTGTTTCTTTTGCCATCAGGTTCATTTTAGTGCGTCAATATGTCGAAAGAAAGGGTTGAAAAGTAGTCAGATATTTCTTAAAGAGTGGTTAAATAATTAAACTTTAAAAGACTAGTTGGTTGATCTTCCCAGTGATTCCAAATACCGACGCTGTATCTATTGGCAGTGCAATATAAATGCGAAATAGTTTGGCATTAGTTCTTTCGGCATTTATCAACAACAATGAAAACAGTAATGAAAATGAAAATAACTTTCGAAATAGATTTAAAAAGTTCCGTATGTGCTTTGCTGCTGTGAACTGCCAGCATATTATTTGAAAAAGAATGGTACCATGTGGGTTCATATGAAACCACAGGACCTCAACCCAGCACATCTGCTTCAGAGCATATAATGCGGGGAGGAGAAGAAGATGAACTCCTGTTCTGAAACTGGTGAGTGTTGAGTTAATCCCTTTTATTAAAACAGCTGGTATATGCTATTTTGCTACAGTTCGACATTTAGCGGATTTTCAACTAAAATTTAGCAGAGAAAAGATTTATGGGTTGGCAACACTGCTCGCTACGCTTGGGACCGGGAGAGCGCCGGTATGAATCGCATGTAAACAACAATTGCACATTAAAACGCATAATCAAAGTAAAATAATTTCTTACCTTATCACAGAAGATGTTGAAAATGTCCTCCACCTTCGCCTACACATTCCTGGTTTCATCTAAGAAAATTTCCATTCATACGCATTAGTTCATCTACCGAGATAGCCTCACATTCTCACGTGATATTTTGTTTGAGTTCATATAGAGTGTGGAGGTTTCTTGCATAAACCTTATTTTCCAATTTTCCTCATAAATAAAATTCGTAAGATCCAGGAGGAGATGCACACTCAAAGTCACTTTCAAGGGTAATGGTCACAGAGATCGTGATTCATGGTTCAGAGAGATCTACATCCCAGAGGGGCGACTAAGCGAAAACGTGAAGGAACTGCCTACCTCCCTTTCAACCATATTACCACAGATCGAATTGCCAAGGTCCTCCTCAAGCACGATATAAAAACCGTGTTTGGCACCGTCACTAAAAGTGCTCTCAGTTGAGTTAAGAGCAAGAACAAAGTGTCCCCACTATTACACTCTGGGATGTACACAATTCCCTGTGCTTGCGGCAAATACGCCGGTGCATTGCTACTCTCTGAGCTTCCTGACAATTCATCCAGAAAATTCTGCTATGCCGACGACTTGGCTCTAGCTGTACAAGATCAGGTAATGGAGACGACTCAAGACATTCTGACCAATAACATGTCTTTACTGGAAGACTACTTCAAAATCTGTAGACTTCAACATAGTATGAGTAAAACAGAAGTGTCTTGCTTGGCGAACGTGAAACTTAATGTTAGTTCCAAAGGCAGAATTCTTCGTGATAATTGGAAACCAAAATACCTTGGTGTCATCTTGAACTGTACACTATCCTCCAAAGAACATCTCCTGAACTTAGAACAAAAGCTGAAGTCTCGAAACAACATCCTCCACAAACTGTGTGGAACTACTTAGGGATCTTTAGCAACCAGCTTGCGATTTTCAGCCTTGGGTTTGGTGTATTCAAGTATTGTGCACCTGTTTGGTTTAACAGTTATCACACAAGACTTGTTGACATCCAACGTATTACCACAATGCGCATCATATCTGGCGCAATCATATATCTACTCCAATTCATTGGCTTCCACTGCTAACTGGTATAATGCCACCTGATCTACGCCGATCTAATGCCCTTATGAAGGAATTCCACAAGATCTCCAGAAATCCTAGACTACTCGTGCATAGTGGCCTGCCACTTTTGAATCTTAATAGACTAAAATCACGTCATCCGACTCTGCGTGATTCTGCTGACTTGGATACAAAGGATTTTAAATCTCTTGATGAATGGAAAGGTCGATGGGAAGCAGCAATTGTTGTGCGCCTGCGTACCTTCTTCACAGGTCCCAGACTTCCAAGCGAATCCCACCTACCAGGGAAGACCTGGACTGCTCTGAATATAATCAGAACAGGACATGGCCGGTGCAGAGCCGCTCTCTATAAGTGGAAAAAGCTACCTAATCCAGACTGTGACTGCGGAGCTCCACACCAGACTATTCATCATATCGTCAGGGAATGTAAGATTCGAGCCTATAGCGATGATGAAGATGACTTCCTGCTGGTAACTCCAGATGCTGTACGCTGGATTGAAAAACTTGATATTCAATTGTGAAGCAAAAATTATTTTGTTTCTCATTCGTAAATACGTATATACTAGCTTAACCCGGCCACCCTTCGCTGCGACTCAATCTGATATGAAATTAATGGTTAAGTAAATAAATGTATTTAGCAAACACGAGATCAATCACAGTTTTGAACATCCGAATTAAATTATTGTTGTCATGTAACATTTTTTGCAACGACTCAACAATATGCCTTCTAATTCCAAGCCTGCATTCAATTGGTCACTTTCATATTCGATGAAACAGATTTTGAGAAATTTATGATTATTGCTGGGAAAAGGAAGCAAGGAATATTGATCTGTGATAAATTTGTCCCCAAATTTTAAATGTCGGCGTAAAGTGCTTTGCTATAAATTTAGCACCGAATGAAGTCATCTGAAAACAGGAATTGTAATTTCTTACGTTTCGAGGAAACGTTTTGAATCGTCAGTAATTCCTTTTAACAAACTTTTCACTGGTTATTTTGGCTGCTCAAATTAAGATTGCTTCACGTTTCCGGTGTTTCTTCTTTAAATTTCATTGCTGTGCAGTGCGGACAAACTTTGTCCATTTTTCTGATTTCAACCAATTTACATGAAGTATTGTACCGAATATCCGGTTGGTATGAAAACGCAATTCGGTGATATGAAGCTCGATCATTCAGATATTGCAACTGTATACGTCTTCGCTGTTGATCTATTTTTTCTTGGCGTTGTTGAGATAATATTTATTGTTTTGCACTTCTTCTCGATTTAAATCGTATCAATCAATCAATCAATCAATCAATCAATCAATCAATCAATCAATCAATCAATCAATCAATCAATCAATCAATCAATCAATCAATCAATCAATCAATCAATCAATCAATCAATCAATCAATCAATCAATCAATCAATCAATCAATCAATCAATCAATCAATCAATCAATCAATCACCACTGATCAGCATTTACGGCAGTCGCCCAGGTGGCAGATTCCCTATCTGTTGTTTTCCTAGCCTTTTCTTAAATGATTGCAAAGGAAATTTATTGAACATCTCCCTTGGTAAGTTATTCCAATCCCTAACTCCCCTTCCTATAAACGAATATTTGCCCCACTTTGTCCTCTTGAATTCCAACTTTATCTTCATATTGTGATCTTTACTACTTTTAAAGACACCATCCAAACTTATTCGTCTACTGATGTCCTCCCACGCCATCTCTCCACTGACAGCTCGGAACATACCACTTAGTCGAGCAGCTCGTCTCCTTTCTACCAAGTCTTCCCAGCTCAAACTTTCCAACATTTTTGTAACGCTACTCTTTTGTCGGAAATCGCCCAGAACAACACTTAATAGATGCCCTTCTTCCACTTCTTCTACACAGACTAGACACTGATTTTCGTTATTTCTTTCTCTCTCTCTCTGACCTTTATTTTCATACATTCCCATTAGCCACCACACCATTCCTCTCTGTTGTGTGTTAGGAAGCCTTCCTCCCCTTATTGCCATATTGTGTATAATTTTACAAAATTCCAGCAGTGTCCTTTTTAGTTCCACATTCTGCCATAGTCTACTTCTCAATATCCTTCACTTTAACCATTACTTTCTTATTGAATTCCTTATCTTTATACTGGATCTCTTTACCCCAGTAGCTTCCCTTTCCTATTCTGTCGAGCATCCTCTTCACTTTCGTTAGCCAGTAATCATCCTTTAAGTGTTCCATCTCCTAGAACGTATTAGAGCATTCGAGGCTTAGGAAGTCCTTCAGTTTCGCGCCCTTCTTGACCTTTGTCTTCCTTTGGCCGATACCTTCATTTTTCGAAGTATCAGATCCCTTCTATTTTTCCTTCTCATTAGTGTTATAATGAAGATGGTTGCTTAGTTGTACTTCCTCTTAAAACAATAATCACCACCACCACCACTAGTAGAATTTATCAGGCAATCTAGCTCTCTCTCGCATTGCTCAGACGGCGAAAAGCGATAGTTTGCTGGCCAAGGTCTCACTCAGCCTCGCCACAGCTGCGGTTCTGCGCTAATTCGGTCACACTGTATTTGAGGTACCGTGAAGTAGAGAGTGTGAAATCTTGATATGACGTTTTCTTGCGCTGTATTTTCAATAAAAATGTGTAACATAACAATTGAATCACCCGTTTGTAAAGCGAGCCAAATGGCTATTAAAAAAAAGAGTTGTTGGCACTACTAGGGAGAGTTTCTTACTAGCTGTGAAAAGAATTGTCAGGCATCGAATTTGCTTAAATGCCCTTCAAAATGCATTTAGAAAATCGCATGCGGCTGCAAAGTGGGACAAGTTACTGCAAAAAGGGCTATTTTATCATCATATAGTCTAGGTCCTCTTTTCGGGAAATAAAATTCAAATGTGAACGCTGTAAATGTGTAAGTTGTCAAACTACAAGGCAGGCAGAGGCATTCTAAATTTTTCAACGTGGAGATCCCAAAACTCTTATCAATAGAGGCAGACTTTTCAAGAATCATGTCATTCCTGATCTGATTCCGAAGGGGGTCAAAGTTAATACAGCTAAAGTAAAGGTCATCAGCAATCCCCTAGAATAGCACTGGGTGAATCATAGCCTCGAAATGTTTCTGTAGCAAGAGTGCTTGCAAATGAGGAAAACGACCCTGAAGATCTTGATTTTGAACTTCTGGGTGATAACAATACAGAAAATGTTGCTTGAGGGTACTTCTATTTGTAAACACTTGCATTTCTTAAATTGATTCTCAGACATTGACTTCGTGGATGTACTTTTCAAGGTTTAATTAAGATATTTTTCCTGGGAACAACGTGTATTAGTGATTTTTGTTTTGTGAAATTATCGTGAAATACTCAAGTGACTATACTATACTATGTGCTTGCGACTGTGTCAGAATAAAATAAAATTTGAAATAAAAGGTCTCAGTTAATAACATTCTATTTTTAAACTAACTAGTAGAAGACTGGAACATTCCTAACATGGCCGGTTTCGCAGCACATTTCGCACTCATTATGGCCACCCCGGCTTTCACAAAGCTGGCTAACTCCATTCTTCGGTTGCAAAACGGGGTAAATGCAAATTTCGAATAAAAATATTAATCTATCCTTTGACCAGAGATTTCACAGTTTCAGTAATTTAAACCGCTTATTTGTTAGCTATAGTTTAAAGGAAAATTTCCATTTTTAGGTTAGCTATGATAGTAGAAATCAGATGTTCCTCATTTACGAAAATTATTTTAAAACAGACTTTGCAAATGGGCGACTCATTACTGTAACATTATTACTGAATTTACTGAAAATTGATTATTGCCAGTGCATTTAGAAAAATTAATTGATTATTCACGCAAGTTCCTTTGAGATATATCTGGTCCGATGTTTCGAATGCATGTAGTCCAATTTTATAGACATCGTCAATTAATAACAACATATAAGGATGCCAGCTATATTTGGAAATATTCCCTTCGTTAAGTTATATGCTTCAGTCTACTCCACAGATCTATTTAGACCAGTTAGGGAATAGATAAGGCGGTAATCCATAGGCAAGCGATCATCCGTTCAGTCCTCTGGGATTTCATCGCTCTAACGCCGATACAGAGGACTCGGAAACTGGTGCTGATTAGATTCGAGTGGAAGTGAAATTCCTTGTTGCGTCGCAACCAGTCAGCATAATCTACCCTTGTGTACTACGTAAATTTGATTACACCAGTGCTTCACTGAGCGAGTACCAGCTGTTGTGGATACTGTCAATCGCTAAACACATCATCTTGGCTCCCCAGTTTGATTTCTCATGCATTTTGATAGGAAAAGATAATACTTAAGGACTGAACTGAAATTATTTCAAGTGCTTTTTGACTTTAAAAATCCGAATAGTTCCAGAAATATGCAAGTGTAATCCGGCTTTAGGTCTGTTAGTATTTATCGATCGATGCAATATTTTGATGTCTGTCTCTTACACAGGCAAGAGCAAAATGTAAGTTTCCACTGACGTTTCACTCTCATTTATGGTTGTGAATAATAATAATAATAATAATAATAATAATAATAATAATAATAATAATAATAATAATAATAATAATAATAATAATAATACCGAGCTCGAGAGCTGCAGTACCTTAAGTTCGACCAGTACCAAGTGTTCTGGATATAGTGGTTTCGAACCCCACTGTCGGCTTCCATTTAGATGGTTTTCAGTGGTTTCCCATTTTCACACCAGGCAAATGCTGGGGGTCTGTACCTTAATTAAGGCACATCTCTTTTCTTCCCACTCCTAGCCTTTTCCTGTCCCATCGTCGCCTATCTGTGTCGGTGTAACGTACAGCAAATTGTAAAATAATAATAATAATGATGATGATAATAATAATAATAATAATAATAATAATAATAATAATAATAATAATAATGCCGGGATGAATGTTTCAGGCAGTTGAGGTGCTGACCTTCTGACCTAAACTTACCAAATTTATTTATTTATTTATTTATTTATTTATTTATTTATTTATTTATTTATTTATTTATTTATTTATTTATTTATTTATTTATTTATTTGCTGGGGGAATCGAGCACCACGTTAAGTCTTGTTATATTTGGCAGTGAACTTTACTTTCTTTTGTGCCCAGAATTCCCCCATTCTTTCTGACTGGGCCTGCTTGCGTTCCTCTGTTTAAGGGTCACCATGTCTTATTTTCGATTGTTCGTCTCAATTTATTTCGTTCGTAACTGTCTTTTTTCGGAAATGGCATCTGTCAAAGTCGTCTTCCGCTTTGATCTGTAGCATTGGAAGGTCTTCTTTGGTGTTTCTAAACCAAGACAGGTGAAGGATCTGTTTGGTCAACCTTTTTTCCGTCCATTTATTTATTTATTTATTTATTTATTTATTTATTTATTTATTTATTTATTTATTTATTTATTTATTTATTTATTTATTTATTTATTTATTTATTTATTTATTTATTTGTGTCTGTACAAAGTGGCGAAATTAGGACTCTTGACCGCCTCTTACACTTAACCACATACAATTTTTATATTTTTGCAAAATTAATTTAAAATATCATGGTAATTAATTACAGTTTATGAAGTAAGACGAGTAAATCAGATGAGGAGGAAGAGTAATACAATTAATTAAGATTACTATTGGTGAAAAAAATTATGGAATAAATAGAGAGTGGTAAATAACAAAGAGATATCAAATTAATATCTAAAAAAACATTCGATCTTGGCTCAGTCCGATGGTATATGAAGGTGCTCAAATACGGCAGCCTCGTATCGGTAGGTTTACGGGGACGTAAAAGAACTCCTGCGGGACAAAATTTCGGCACCTCGTCGTCTCCGAAAAACAGTCAAAGTAGTTTGTGGGACGTGAAGGCAATTGCAATAATAATAATAATAATAATAATAATAATAATAATAATAATAATAATAATAATAATAATAATCGCAACCATCGAGGATAACTTCCTTTACAGAAGTCGCTCTACCCCCTATGGGTGAGGGTAGTAGAATAACATCCACGTTATCCCCTGCCTACCGTAAGAGGGACCCCTGGGCGTCTTAACTTGGGAGTGTGGGATCGCGACCAGGGTGACCTTAGCTGAATTCTAGCAGTCTTCTTTTCCGACACCGAACGGTATTACTTATGGAGGACTAGGGATCTCTCATTTTCACGCCCTTCGTAGCCCTTGTCTTTCTTTGGCCAATACCGTCATTTTTTTCTTAGTGTTGGATCGCTTCCATTCCTTTGCCTCTAATTAAGTGTTAATAGAGGACCCCCTGTGGTTATGGGCTGTAAAATAACGCCCATGGTATCTTCTGCTTGTCCGAAGAGGTGACTAAATGGGGCCCCAGGGGCTCTAAAATTAGGACCATGAGCTTGTTGACCACGTGGCCCTTAGCTGAGTACTCGGATTGTTTATAGATAGGTTCCTCACTTTCATCTATACTATCCGACCTCCGTTAGTCAACTCTTGATCTCTTCCGACCCCCACACTATTAGGTTACGAGGGTTAGGGTTTATTTCATTCTTAAGCCCTTCGTCGCTCTTGTCTTTCTTAGGCGAGTACCTTCATTTTCCAAAAAGTTGGATCAATTCCAATTTTCTCCTCTGATTAGTGTTAATAGATAATGGTTGCCCAGTTATACTTCCTCTTGAAACAATAATCACCATCACCACCACCTCTGTCGCTCTCAATGTACTGTTGCTAGGTAACATCGCGTAACACATCTTCTGACTCTATTTCGTTACGCACATTTTCTTATGTTCCCCAGCTCTAAGACATAACAATACAACTTACCCCATTACAGTAAGTGTTGAAAATATTCTACCTTAGTCTGTGGACAAGTCTTGCAGTGTGTAATGATTTTCCGGTACACTCTCGGAAATTCAACCTCGTGAATCTTCAAAATGTCGGTAGGAGTTGCATTTAAAAATCTACAGCACCGAAAATACGCTGTTCAACACTTAATTCAGAAGTCATGAAAGGCAATAAACCGATCAATTACTTTTTAAAAAGTACCCACGCATAACGATATACGGAAGCGTATCGCAGACTGAGAATCAATAGTCATAACTAGAGTCCGGATTATTAGGTACTGATAGGTTAGAATGCAAACTTACTTAAGCCAGTAACAAGTATACCCTACACTGTACAACGCTTATGCTATGCGATTTGCATAGATATTAGGAGTACAGCCTATAGAACTCCTTGAATGTATCCTACTCTTCCTACATTCTGGTACAACGGGTTGCATCACACTTCCTACAAACCAAATTACTTTGCACTCTAACCTATTACCACTTAAAAATCCGAGGTATAGTCATAACATTAGTTTGGTGGTGGTGATTATTGTTTTAAGAGGAAGTACAAAATAATGGGCAGCCATCCTCTATTAACACTAATCGGAGGGAAAAATGAAGGGATCGGCCAGAGAAAGACAAGGGCCACGAAGGGCGTAAAAATGAAATAATCCCTAGCCCTCGTAAAGCTAATACCGTCGGGGTTGGAAAAGAACGAGAATTGACGAAGGGAGGTCGAATGAGATAGACGAAAGGGAGTAGCCTGGCACAAGTAAGTTGAAACAATTCCAGGACTCAGCTAAGGGCCCTGTGGTCAATAACCCATCCTGCCAAGTCGACAGCTCCTTGGGCCCCTTTCTGTGACCCCTTAGGGAAAGTCAGGTGATACCGTGAGTGTTTTTCTACCCCCCTCCCACATAGGGGGCATTTTTATGGTCATATTCACTTTTAGTTGATACTCTTTGGTCGCTGTCTGGTTTCTCTTGACAAGAGACGATCTTATCACTGTCGTCGGCATAACTAAGCTTTCTGATTATTTTGTCTCCTACCTCTATTTTCCTTTGAATCTTAAGGACCTTTCACTTCATGTGCTCAAACACTTGCAGTTGATTTTGAAGGCGCAATAATTCAAAGTGTAATAATAACCCTATGCACATTTTCGATAGATTTGCTGAGATCTTGATATTACTGGGTGGCTGTATGGGTCAGGGGTCTATTGCGTCATGCAGTCGGCCGGACACGGCGCAGAGAATAATCGGCAATTCGACTGAGGCTCCCACTTTTGTAAGAGCTCAGAACATGCGTCCGCTAATTAGGGGAAAATGTTGAAGTAACATTCATGTTTGGTGGTTACTTCCAAACGAACAGAACGTGATATGGTTCAATTCACGACCGAAGAAAATGCTTTGACCCGTGAAATTGTCGCGAAATCTCTTCCTAAGCCAGGTGTTCACACAGTCCGCGCTCTTCTGCGCTGAACGCCTACGTTACAGCTAAGCGAAGCGCCAGACAACGCGCAGTGTTGGTTAATTGCTTAGCGTTACCTAGCTGGTTCTGAAGCTATGGAAGAAGAAATTATTCATGCAGTGTTTCAAAGAGAAGAAATATGGAACCCAAGACACAAAAACTATAAAAATGTAACTGTTTTGCAAAATAAGTGGACTTACGTATCTACAACAGTTTTATCGCATTCCTACAGTAAACATATACAGTAATATTACTTCTACTGTCACACTTTACTGGGCTTAACATGGTGACAGGATGAAATTGGGTATGGATTTTAGTGTCGGAAGTGTCCGAGGAGAAGTTCGGATTGCCAGGTGCACGTCTTTTGAATTGACTCCCGTAGGTGACCTGCGTCGTGATGAGGATGAAATGATTATGAATACACACATACACCCAGCCCCCGTGCCAATGGAATTTACTAATTATGATTACAACTCCCGACTCTGCAGGGAATCGAACCCGGGACTCCTGTGACCAAAGGCCAGTACGGTAACCATTTAGCCATGTAGCCAGACACTTTATGACAAAGTGCATAGAATCTATAATTTTGCAAATGGAGGGTGGCAACATGAAGAATATCACTCTGCGTGCTAGTAGTGGGCTTGGAAGTAAATATAATATTTGTCACAAATTTACTTCACTTCTGTTACGATGATAAATTGTGTTTGCTAATTGTAACAGTATTGTAAAATAATATTTATAATTATGATATGAAGAGCGTGATTTAGCCGGAAATTTAATTTCCACGTGTTTGCTGCACGGCGCTCCTGGACAATTGGGAAAATTGAATTTCTCCCTATACTTCTCTGTTACTTGTCGCCACATTTCAGTTGTAGGGTTTGGAAGGTCAAAGGTATTTTTTGCCATTCTTAAGTAATCATAAAATTTATCGCGATAAAGTCTTGCATCTCTGTACAAACGATGGAATTCTCCGAAAGTAATTCGTTCTTCATTAAATTCATGAACCCACTTTCGATTCTTCTTTCTAATTTTTAATTTCAGGTAACTATTATCCATCAGTAAACTGTTTCTAGTGTACTTGGATAACGGCATTAGTTTGTGACCACGCTAAAACGCCTCGCGCCAAACTAAGCTGAGAGCACGGCGTAGAGTTTTCGGTGTGAACAGCAAGCACGCCTTGCGCTGTGCATAGCATTTCACGCTACACGCGACACACTATGCGAAGCGCGCTCGGTGAGCACGCGGCCTTAGAGTTCCACCACTGATTAAGCTATTCCTGATGCTGTATAAAAGTGGTTCAACGAGGAAGCCACGTAGTTCATTTTGGAGGGTTAATAGTATCTTGTTCATTGATGAGACAGCTGCTTGAATAGCAGGGAGTGATTATCTGTAGACTCTCTCGGATTGTCGCTGTCGTTTTGAAATAGACTCAATTAGTAAGGTATAGTTACGTCCGACTCGTTGGCTGAATGGTCAGCGTACTGACCTTCTGTTCAGAGGGTCCCGGGTTCGAGATTCCCGGCCAGGTCGGGGATTTTAATCGCTTCTGATTAATTCTTCTGGCTCGGGGACTGGGTGTTTGTGTCCGACCCAACACTCTCCTCTTCATATTCACACAACACACTACTCTACCAACCACCACAGAAACACGCACTAGTGATTACATCCCTCCATATAGGGTTGGCGTCAGGAAGGGCATCCGGCCGTAAAACAGGGCCAAATCCACATGTGCGACACAGATCGCACCCGCGACCCCACAGGTGTGGGAAAAGCGGTAGGAAAAGAAGAAGAAGAAGTAAGTTATAGTTACATGTTACTGTGCCGGGAGGTACACCTCAACTCCGCTCATTCAAAAGAAGCGCTTTAATCAATTCGATCTATCCAACAAAACGTGAAACTGCTACTGCATGAAGTTGGGACATTAATCAGAAGATGTCACTACTGAATAACTTAGAAGTTTGGCATTTCTATGTTTCCTAGACTGATTGGATTTATTTTGTTTTTCTTTGGTGTTCATCAAGAAGTTTGGACATTTCTCCATAGATGTCTTTACAAAAAAAACTCTGGACATGCACTCTGGTGCAAGGTGGAAGAACTTGTAATTTAAATAAGTTTTGTGTTTCTAGGGTTTCATAACTGAATCAATGTTCATTTATTTTTGAGTTGGCAAAACGTCTTTTTTTAATACCGTCAGTTTTGAATCTGGCCAATTAGAAACTTCTGTAATTATTTTTCAGCCTATCACAGGCTTCTTATCGCTTTTTGAATTGTCCAATCAAAATTGAGAGGGTGTGTCCGTATTAGTCCGGAATCCTCTCGAACCTTCCCTTCGGCTATATGTTGCGGCCTTTCAAGTTTCCTTGTCTCTTGATCGCCGTATTTCTGAGAGAGTGTGTGTTAAGGCAGGAGGCGGAGCGCCTCATTCTTCGCCAGGCAGACCACCAGCCAAGGTAATGACCATCAGTCTTATTTTTCTGTAGCTACCTCCGCAGACTTATACGAGGGGAAGGTTCGAATTTCTAACTATGTAACCAACGTTTTCTCAAATTTCATAAAGTCTTAACTCTAAATCGGGGATAGTGAGTGTGTTTCCCTCTCGAGTTCCCCTTCAATTTGGTTTGAGGTGACTACGATTTCGTAACTGTTTTTCTTTCCTGTAATGTCTTAACTTAACCTTCTTTCGAGTCGCCTCAGTAGCTTGGGATTAGCCCCTGTATCGACAGGCAAGTGTACGCCTCCATTCAGTTTGTGTTATGGCCATTAATTTAACTTGTTCTTTTTTCCACAAAGGCCAAGAAGGTTGGGTAATAGATACCCCTGTGTAAAAGAAAATGTAAATTGTAAATTGTAAATTGTAAATTGTGCCTAGAGAGGTTAGAGATCGTAAAATTCGGTACAATGTTGCCTTAAGCGGGCTGTTAAAATGTGGTTAATGTTGGAGACCATGTAAGCTCTTTTCTAAGTTTTCTGTAATAGTGAGGAGCGCCTCTGGGAGGCTAGAGATTGTAACTTTTGGAGCAAAGTGCTCTTGAATTTGGGATATTTCTATCTTTGTCGAAATAATACCACTTTTGAAATTGTAAATGTGTAAACTAGGGGCTTGAAGCCCAAAATTTGTTAAATTCACTACTTTGGGGTTCTCTATTTTAATCCCCAAATTTGTCATTGCTATTTCACTAAGCGAAAAGTTGTAAAGTTTGTGATTTAAAGAGAAATATAGCCTTTGTTTTGAAGTTTTCTGTGGATCCGTGGTTGAGTGTCGGCCTCCGGATCCCAAGATTGCGGGTTCAAACCCGGCAGAGGTAGTCGGATTTTTGAAGGGCGGAAAAGAGTGCATTCGATACTCCATGTTGTACGATGTCGGCATGTAAAAGATCTCTGGTGATACATTTGGTATTTACCCGACAAAATTCATTAAATCTCAGCCATAGACGCCCAAGAGAGATCCGGTTTACTCGGTCTGCCATCTAGTGGGCCTAGAGTAAAACGGAACGTCGAAATTGACGAGCAGACAGCCAAGTGGCGTCAAATCTAAATGTCTGCACACGGTAGCTGAGGCCATACGATTATTATTATTATTATTATTATTATTATTATTTAATTTTTGATATCGTAGATAGACCCATTCTACCCAGCACCTTCTTTCACCTCCTTCTGCGATCCACTGAAAATGAAAACCTACAACCTGTTTTCCAGTCCTTGACCGGGTCAGGGATGTGATGAATGAATCGTATATAGGCTGTTATTACGATGGGGTCGCCACTCCCAAAGTGATTTAAATTAATGAGTAATAGATGCTATGAAACGAGAATGGAGAGTGTTGCTGGAATGAAAGATGACAGGGAAAACCGGAGTACCCGGAGAAAAACCTGCCTCGCCTCCGCTTTGTCCAGCACAAATCTCACATGGAGTGACCGGGATTTGAACCACGGTATCCAGCGGTGAGAGGCCGACGCGCTGCCGTCTGAGCCACGGAGGCTTCTGCGATCCACTAAAACACGGTAACAGTTACAATTACTGTACATTGTACTTACTCGCAGTTAAAGGAAGGTAGTGCTCTTGCTCATTAAGACCAGCTGTACTTCTACGAAATTATCTAATAACTTTCCTTAATGTTGTTTTGATACCTTTTCATGACGTTTACACACAGTCAAGTCAGTGGTGCTTGGTAACTACAAATTCGAAATTATCTCACACACGGCTCGTTTGCGGACCCATGTTTACTAAGACTTTTTTGCTTCTAGTATCGTATACTTACAGCTGTTTCAATTTTCAGTATGAATTATCATACACCCTATATACAAAATATGAACTGTACAATCCTATGTTTTAGATATTTACATTAACAACATAAATGTTAGGCTACTAATATGAAGAACATTTATAATATTTCTACATTTTATACTGAGTTAGTTACAGTTCAATGAGAGAGGAAATTGAGGGTAATTGCCTATGTTCAGTGACAACGCTAATAAATTATATATTCGAACTTCTTTATCTGATGCCGATCGGAATCAAGGTACAATGGTCTCCTCTCAAATTGTCTTGTACAGGGTGAAGTGAAATTCGCGCACTCGGGCGTCGCAGCGCGACTCCGCACATGCCATCAATAAAAAAAAAATGTCTCTCGCAAAAGTTCATCCTGCGAGTATATCCGGGAGAAAAATGTCGTTTAAGTGTGGCAATCTGGCAACAATGTAAACACATGCAGGATAACTACCTCTGTCAGCTCGTATTAACCATGCTGTACAGTTGGTGCAGTGGATAGAGTTTGGGTTAGCATGCAGGATGTCGAGGGGCCGATCCTGCGTTGAGGCGTATGTTTTTTATTTCGTAGATGTAGTCCAGGTGGTATGGTATCTGGCACCTTAATCGTCAACAGCGACTGCAGCGGGTCCCTTAAAAACAATTTGCACTTACATACTACGATCCTAGAAATGGATGAACATTCTTTTTCATTGGTCAGCTTTGAAAGACGTCCTTTCCACGTCGTGGGCGTGAATTTATTCGCACCCCTTCATCTACTAGATGCGTTACAACGTGTTCAGCGTGACTAAATTTTGTAATTGTAGGATACATCTGAACTAAGAAACGGTGTCTTACTGTATTACAGTATTAATGACCGATGGAAATTTGCAAATAAAAAGGCGCCACAAACCAGCATCGAACCCTCGACCTGCTGCATGCTAATCCAGAACCTATCCGCTGCACCAACTGTACAGCACGCCTAATACGTGCTGACAGAAGTAGTTACCCTACACGTGGTTACAGTGTTGCCAGATTGCCACTCTTAAACGTTCTTTTTCTACCTGATATACTCGCAGGACGATCTTTTGTGAGAGACATTTTTTTATTGCTGGCATGTGAGGAGTCGCGCTGCGACGCCCGAGTGCGCGAAATTCGCTTTACCCTGTATGTAAACTTAACCTCATTTCTCTGTAATGCTTCAAATGACTTCTCTAATAACTATCTCTGGAATGAGAAAATCTGCTGGGCGAGCAGAAAATGACATATGTAGTGCTTTTACTACAATTTTATATGCACTGGTTGAGAAGAAAGAAGTCACTAAACTAATAACGTAGATTATTCCTGTTTACTTCAAAATTGGGACTCAAACAGTTGATTTTATGAAGTACAATCCAAACAAGAAATCACTAGAAATGAGATATTATTTATGTTCGAAGCCATTCTTCTGTTCATGAAGTGGATAAGGTGAATAAATCAATTCAAAAGACTAATAAAAACAGATTTCTACTCTCCTCTTGGACATAAAAATTGTATAGGATAATACATAATACATATGTCACGAAAAGGTTTCAAAGACTTTTTGTCAACATCCAACCCCTGTACTACTGAATTATTCCTTTCTGCGTGATGATTCTTAAATTCACTCAGATTTTTCATGAACTTACTTAGAAAACATCTCGTATAGAACTGGATGCAGAATTTACAGTGAAGCTAAAATTCAGTGAGAAGTCGGAAAGAGCCATATAATCGTACGGATATTTATGCTTTAGAAACAACAACTGTCCGCCTCTGTGGCGTAGTGGTTAGCGTGATTAGCTGCCACCCCCGGAGGCCCGGGTTCGATTCCCGGCTCTGCCACGAAATTTGAAAAGTGGTACGAGGGCTGGAACGGGTTCACTCAGCCTCGGGAGGTCGACTGAGTAGAGGTGCGTTCGATTCCCACCTCAGCCATCCTGGAAGTGGTTTTCCGTGGTTTCCCACTTCTCCTCCAGGCGAATGCCGGGATGGTACCTAACTTAAGGCCACGGCCTCTTACTTCCCTCCTCCTTGCCTATCCCTTCCAATCTTCCCATCCCTCCACAAGGCCCCTGTTCAGCATAGCAGGTGAGGCCGCCTGGGCGAGGTACTGGTCCTCCTCCCCAGTTGTATCCCCCTACCAAGAGTCTGAAGCTCCAGGACACTGCCCTTGAGGCGGTAGAGGTGGGATCCCTCGCTCAGTCCGAGGGAAAAACCGAACCTGGAGGGTAAACAGATGATGATGATGATGATGAACAACAACTAAAATACAGAAATTAAGTTCTCTGAATTCTGAAATGTGTCCATCCTTCCATTTATGCCTGTACAAGATAGAAAATCATGTAGCACTCTTTCACGCGAGAAATTGTTCCATCAGAGGTATTTGGTTCGAGGTCCACTGAGCCTACGTATTACAATTGAGGAGTTATCTGAGGGTGAGATAGTGGTCCCGATCTTGAAAGCCAAGAATAATGGCCGAGAGGTCTCTTCTTACTTAGCTACTGGGTGGTGTACACGTGCTTCGGGACGGAATTCTACACTGTATACAGAATTTCAGGTGAAGTAGGGGACAGGTTGTGAGTAAGATTTTATTAAATTGCATAGTATTAGCGTTACCTCAGAAACGGGATGGGAAGGTTGTCGTACGTCTTCTTTTTTTTTTCTTTTCGCTAGTTGCTTTACGTCGCAGCATAAATCAGATATAAAAAGGGATAAATTCTTAAAACTAATATCCTACATGTAAAAAAAAAAGGCAGTACATAAAATTTGATTTTAAAGACATATCGGATAAGAATTTTAGACTCTCTACCAGGACATCCATAACAATAGAATGGTTGTAAGTAGCAGCATCAAGTTTACAGATGATCCTTACTGGTGCATAAAATGTCTCCAAAGTGCTTCCTTGAAAGTGCGAATAGCGCTTAACCCCCTGATATTTTCGGGAAGGAGTTTCCACTCACGGCAGGCAATTACTGTGAATGATTTATCATAGATGGTTAGAAGTGGAAAGGAAGCGGCCGTGGCCTTAATTAAGGTACTGCCCCAGCATTTGCCTGGTGTGAAAATAGGAAACCACGGAAAACCTTTTTTAGGGCTGCCGAAAGTGGGGTTGGAACCCACTATCTCCCGAATACTGGATACTGGCCGCACTTAAGCGACTGCAGCTATCGAGCTCGGTACGTCGTTTCTCATGTGGAGACCGGGATAGAGAGTTTTCATTGTAATGGCAGCCCCTTTGCCTACTAACCATTCATAGTCGAGTTGGGGAGTTTTGATTATGATGGCAACCGCCCTTACATACCGCCAGTCTCCATCGAGTTGACAGTTTTTATTATAATGCCAGACACTCACTTTCCGCCTGCCTTCATATATACCTGTACTCAGAAAGACAGTCTCTGTGGTGTTACCGAAGTCTTAAAGGATCTACCAATGGAAAAACCTAACTTTACAGCAATATTTTCTCTTTCATGTCTCCTTCGATGAACATATTCAAGACAGTTTAGTTTAGTTTAGTTTAGTTTAGTTTAGTTTAGTTTAGTTTAGTTTAGTTTAGTTTAGTTTAGTTTAGTTTAGTTTAGTTTAGTTTAGTTTAGTTTAGTTTAGTTTAGTTTAGTAATGTTTTATTTTACCTGGCAAGATTAAGGCCTTCAGGCCTTCTCTTCGATCTAACCAGGAACTGAAATATACATATATTGCATTGTATTACTTACAATAACTAGATCTAATACAAATTAATAATAATACAAAAATGGTGAGATTACATTAAGATGAAATAAATTAAGATTAAATTAAAAAATTACGATTAAATTAAGATGAAATAAATCAGATATAAAAAGGGATAAATTCTTAAAACTAATATCCTACATGTAAAAAAAAGGCAGTACATAAAATTTGATTTTGAAGACAAATCGGATAAGAATTTTAGACTCTCTACCAGGACATCCATAACAATAGAATGGTTGTAAGTAGCAGCATCAAGTTTACAGATGATCCTTACTGGTGCATTAAATGTCTCCAAAGTGCTTCCTTGAAAGTGCAAATAGCGCTTAACCCCCTGATATTTTAGGGAAGGAGTTTCCACTCACGGCAGGCAATTACTGTGAATGATTTATCATAGATGGCAGTTCTATGGGTAGGTAAAGCAAGGATGGAATTATTAGTGGATCTGGTGTTATGACTGTGATAAGAGGATAAGTATTTGAAATATGAAGTAAGGTAAAATGATTGTGAAGAATGAAGGATTTTATGGAGATGGCACAGTGCGACGGATTTCTAGTCGAGGCCAAGATAGATGGTTATATGAAGGAGTTACGTGGTCATAGTACCGTAGGTTACAGACGTATCTCACACAAGCATTTTGACCACGTTGTAATCTGCTCAATAACTTGCCTCGAGCGTCTCTAAGACATAAGGAGAGAGCGGGCATCCTCGCCTAACTCCTCTTCTTATTTTGGCATTTTTCTTTGTCCCATTGATTTCAAAATCAGTGCTCTGTATTCTGTATAAATTTAGTATGTAATTTGTAGTGTGTAATCAATGAAATAATAACTGTACTAAACTGACACTTTAAACCTCACTTTCTTGGAACTTTGATGACAGCAACTAGAAACTTTTCAAGCCAAAGTAAGGTAAAAAAAATCCCTGCCACTCTCGGACCCGAGAGTCCTTTGGTTTACCGTAAGCTTGCAGGAAGCCTTTCGGCCATTATTCTTGGCTTTCAAGATCGGGAGCACTATCTTACCCTCAAATAACTCCTCGTTTGTAATTCGTAGACTCAGTGCACCCCAAACCAGGCCTCAGGTCCAGGAAAACGTCTCTGACCAGGCCGGAATTGAACCTATGGATTACTGTAATAGGGAGGCACGCTACCCCTACACCCCGGATCTGGCTATGAAACTATACCGCCATTGTGTACTCCATCCCCCTGAAGAAGTCGTTCATCATTTCCTAATCTGTTCCGACGCTAGAGTTGGACGTAAATGGAAAACTGTTCCTGACTTTCGTGGTTCTTAAATATATGGCAGTTTATCACTGAGGATCAAAAGTTTGTGTTTTTACCTATAAAGTATTATTCTCTGACAAGAGCAATGGGTCTCCGTTTATGGTGCAAGAGACTGAAATCCAGTGCTATTTACTGATAATATCCAGAATAGAAAGTGGCTGTTTTAACAAAATAGAGCTTCCCTGTAAACACATGAAAATTTTTGACTAGGGAAAAGTTTAAAGTAGCTGATATTCTTATATGGGGCTACACAATGGAGCCTTCAGCAAAACAGTCAGTAAACTTTTAAACAATTTTCCTTTAATTAACTTGTTCTTCTATACTTGGAGCATCAAGATGACAACAAGGTTGCTTTTTGTTTATAATCCTTCTTCCACAAGTTATTTAAGACAGGCATGTTGGATGCTTATTACATTACACGGAAGCCTAAGTAAACAAGAAATTTTGTTTCATCATCCCACACGAAGTCAGTGGTGCAGAAGCATTATCTATCCTCTCGTCTCCTAAACTCTGCAGCATTCAAATCTTGAGTATGTATTCCAAGTTCCCTCAAAGAGGAGACACTTAAGCCACACACAACTTTATTTAATTTCCCTACACATTATGCTAATTAACGACAGAAAGTCTAACTCGTTTCCACAATCATTGGAGCTCTCTTGTCGTGCACGAAGATTAGACTCGGCGACGGGGGAGAAACCCATTGGCTTATCCATCTATATTCTGTTTGTTGAGCAGTCATGGCTGCTTGCATAATATCTGAGAGACAACAAACTCAGCTTGTAACGAATTAGGTCCTCATCTTTATCTAAGTTATATAAAAAATAAGAGTTTTGTCTGTACATTGCTGAGAATTTAAAAAGAATGGTATTTCTGTTTCGGTTGTGTCCACCGTAACAAGGAAATGCACATTTTAATTTTCCATCATCTCTTAACTATCCGTTTCTCTGTATGTATGTATGTATGTACGCGCATACACAGGAAATAGATGAAGATAATTTAATGAAAATCGGTAGATAAAATTGGGGAATGAGGAACTACAATATAGGCTATAAATAATGTTATTAGTGCTGAGTGAAATGGTAGTTTAGGGGAAGGCCTAAAATATAATTATCAAATATCTATGTTATTAGTGGACCTATCGATAAATACTACATTATTAAAGTTATACAGAATTACATTTCTCTTACATTTTTCCTTACGGGCTGTGATAACAGAGTAATTCCTGAACTTCGAGATTTTTGTTGCTAAGTCCATATTTGCATCTAAACACGAGAAAATAGGTGAACCGAATTTAATCGATAAAATAGTTTTATTTTCTCTGGAAAGTTATGGAGAAGGCGCCTAAACTTTAACTTTTTTTGCTAGTTCCTTTACGCCACACCGACACAGACAGGTCTTTTGGCGACGATGGAATAGGAAAGAGCTAGGAGCGGGAAGGGAGCGGCTGTGACCTTAATTATGGTACAGCCCCAGCATTTGCCTGATGTGAAAATAGGAAACCACAGAAAACCACCTTCAGGGCTGCGGACAGTGGGGTTCGAACTCACAATCTCCCGGGTGCAAGCTGACAGCTGCGCCCCTAACCGCACGACCAACTCGCCCTTACTTTAATTTTTAAATACCTGCGTTATTGGTCCTATAGGAAAGTAATACACAAAATTTATATAGACTACAATTTCCGATCATTTATGTCTTGTACAGTTTTACTGTACCGACTGTGATAATAGAATTGTTGAATTTAGGCTTTTATTGCTTAGTCCATATCAACGCGGAGCATTGCTAATATTAAAAAATATTGTTCAGTCGTGGTAAATGGCGATGATTTCATATAATTGTCTTAAGATGTAAAACTGCTTGGTCATCGGTCCATCTTGACAAGGAAAATTGTGAAGATTATTATAACAAAGTGAGTAATGATAATAATAATAATAATAATAATAATAATAATAATAATAATAATAATAATAATCGTATGGCCTCAGCTACCGTGTGCAGAAATTTCGATTTGACGCCATCTGGCTGTCTGCTCGTCAATTTCGACGTTCCGTTTTACTCTAGGTCCACTAGATGGCAGACAGAGTAAACCGGATCTCTCTTGGGTGTCTATGGCTGAGATTTAATGAATTTTGTCGGGTAAACACCAAATGTGCCAGAGATCTTTTACATGCCGACATCGTATGACATGGAGTGTCGAATAGACTTTTTTCACCCTTCAAAAATCCGACTACCTCTGCCGGGTTTGAACCCGCTATCTTGGGATGCGGAGGCCGACACTCTACCACGGATCCACAGAGGCAGCTAAAAAATGAGTAAAAACTTTAAAGGAACGATCCCTTGAAGAATAAGACAAAAGAGAGCCATGAAAGAAGGAAGGACTCTTTACATTAGACGATCTAATATCACAGAGACGGAACAAAACTAAATGTGAAGGCCTAGCATATCGAAAGCTCATAAAACTAATTATTATTAACAAATACATCGCAATTGGGAAATATCCCTGTGGGAATGGCCACTTACAGTAGAGTAAAAATAACGTTTAAACATAATTACCCAGCTACTACTACTACTACAATTGTACAACAAGTAATTCCACGGAAAGAAAATATTATAAAAATACTACCAGTTCAACATGCCAACGGCTGTAGCCGTGTTGAAACACCGGATCCCGTGAGATCTCCGAAGTTAAGCAACATTGGGGGTGGTCAGGAGTTGGATGGGTTGCCACGCGCTGTTGGTGGGGGCCAAGGGGACGGAGGAGCGGAAAGGAACTGGCCACCCTACCGCACGTAAATTCCGGCTCGGGAACACCTCTGCGGAGGTTCGGACCTGCCTTCGGGCAGAATAACCCTTACCTTACCTACTAGTTCAACATTGTAAATCCAGCATTGTCGTATACTAAATTCATACAAAACTTAAGTATTTCTAGTGCTTAGTACTAAGGCTTACAATATAATAGGTTGAGCTTACTACTAGCTTAGCATTACAAGTGATAATAGAGTAAACTTGAAACATAATTAAACAAAAATAATAACTACAACCACTAGAGTACAACAAACAATTCCAAGGAAATAAATAAATATCACAATACTTCTTGTTAAACAATAACATTATATTGGCCATTGTTGTGATGCGATTTGTCTCTTCTGCTACCACTCAACTCCGATAGATGGGATTACTGCTGCGTCGCGACTAAAACAGCGTGCCTGAATATTGCCGGAAAGTAGCTGGGGAGTTACATACTATATGAATGTCAGCGACGGGTACTACTGCTAGTCTAATTGTATATCCCATTCTCTTACTTACAGACAAATAAAAATGAAAAATGTTGGCGGATTGTAGTTCCGATATGGTTATACTTCGTTTTCATTTTACATATTATGTAGTTTTCTTCTATTTGCTTTACGTCGCACCAACGCAGATATGTCTTACGGCGACGATGGGAGAGGAAAGGCCTAGGAATTGGGAGGAAGCGGGCGTGGCTTTAATTAAGGTACAGCCCCGGCATTTGCCTGGTGTGAAAATGGGAAACCACGGAAAACCATCTTCAGGGCTGCCGAGAGTGGGGTTCGAACCCACTATCTCCCGATTACTGGATACTGGTCGCACTTAAGTGACTGCACATATTATGTAGAGAATGTAACATTTTTGTACTAAACAATATTAAGGCGACACTCCGGAGATAAAACTCGATATTATGGTCATTTTGGAGTTTTTTCTATGATTGAAATTGAACGGACTGAGTTTTTTTTTTTGTCACAAAGTTATTCCGCTGAATTCAAGCCATTCATCACTCTGATAATGCTTGTTCGCAAATTGTAATTTTACATTTAAATCCCATTTTCTCCGATATTATTCTGTCAAATGTAACAAGATTTGTATGATATATGTATCACAGCCATATTAAGAAACCTGCTTGTGGAATTTTTGATTGAAGAAATTTTCAGGTAGTAGGGAATTTTAAGTCCAAAATTTTCAACATAAATTTACAGAAACTTTAATATGATACGTACAGAAAAATCGATACGTAGTGCTTTTAAAAGAAGTATTATCTACTTATTTACGAATTTACATTAACATGTTAATTAAATTGCATGAAAAAATAGAATTAAAAATTTCAAAAAATATTTTCAGAAAACTATGAATATATATATAATTCGTGATATCTCTACTTTTATGTAGGTGACATTCCCACAAAGTTTCGTGAAAATCCATGCATTAGGTAAAAATATATTTTTATCTCCGCAGTGTTGCCTTAACTTTATTTAGTAACGATTATTATTTTGCATTTTTAGGCCATGACGTCAACAGTAAATTGGCTACAGCAATAAATTGTGTAAAATACTCCAAGTCTTACAGCGCAGCACGCCTGGTGGTATGACCGTTAAGGAGTCAAGGCTGTATGACCCGACACCTTGGTTAGCCCGTTCGTGTCCCGTTAGTCAAGGAAACCTTCACCATCAGAATCAGAATCTTGACCGGCAAGGTAGGAGACATCAGACTGCGTGCCGAAAGCCTGAATTCCATTCCAACCCTGTCCGTATTTTTCACATGAAGTGATGGCATGTTACGCTGTTGATGGTGATTTGTTGGTCTGATGGGGGACATTACCCCTTTAGCAGGCGCCTTGGTGTTATTCGACAGGAGCATGCCATGTGCCAACCCAGGGTTTCACCTTCTCCCTTGTTCATCATCTTCGTCGTCGTCGTCATCATTATCATCATCATCACCCAACCCACAAACGCTCAGCTTGCACATGGACATCACATAGAGCCGAACATGTCCTCGGACTCATCCGGCACCAAGAGCCACACTCTAAATCAATACATAAATAAAACGAAGTCCGCCCCTGTGGTGTGGTGGTTAGTGTGATTAGCTGCCACCCCTAGGGGCCCGGGTTCGATTCCTGGCTCTGCCACAAAATTTGAAAAGTGGTACGAGGGCTGGAACTGGGTTCACTCAGCTTCGGGAGGTCAATTCGGTAGAGGGGGTTCGATTCCGACCTCAGCCATCCTCGAAGTGGTGTTCCATAGTTTCCCACTTCTCCTCCACTCAAATGCCTAGATGGTACCTAACTTAAGGCCACGGCCACTTCCTTCCCTCTTCCTCGTCTATCCCTTCCGATCTGCTCATCCTTCGCAAGGCCCCTGTTCAGCATAGCAGGTGAGGTCGCCTAGGCGAGGTACTGGTCCCCCTCCCTGAGTGTATCCCCTCCGACTCAATACTCCCGCTCCAGAACACTACACTTGAGGCGGTAGAGGTGGGATCTCTCGCTGAGTCCGAGGGAAAAACCAACGGTGGAGTGTAAACGGATTAAGAAAGAAAGAAAGAAAGAAAGAAAGAAAGAAAGAAAGAAAGAAAGAAAGAAATCTAAACCCCATGGCGCAACATCCACGAAGGGTCATGGCCGACCAAGTGACCGCTTCTCAGCCCGAAGGCCCGTAGATTACGAGGTGTCGTATGATAAGCAAGACGAATTATTTTGGCTGTTATTCTTGGCTTTCTAGACCAGGGCCGCTAACTCACCGTCAGATAGCTCCTCAATTGTAATCACGTAGTCTGAATGGACCTCGAACCAGCCCTCATATACAGGTGAAATTCTCTAACCTTGTCGGGAATAGAACCCGGGGCTCCGGGTAAGAGGCTGGTTCACTACCCCTACACCGCGGGGCAGGCTACATAAATAAGTAAATAAATACCATACAACCCTCTGATTCTAAAAAGTGGGCAACAATATTTTTTTTTAATTCGTTATACCAAACTTTTAGGTTGATTCAGCACATTTATGTTTGTTTATGAGATTTCTGAATTTTTTGTCTTGCAAGATTTCTTCATTTATGCCAATTTCCTGAAGTTCTTTGTTTATTTCTATAAGCCAGTTGTGAATTTTTAGTGATACTGCGAGATTTAGTATTTTCTTTGTTAGCCTATTGTTATCCATCCTGATCAGATGACCATAGAATTTTAATCTTCTTTTTCGAATGGTGTCTGTGATTTTTTCTGTTACTTGATAGATTTTCTGTGATTTCCTTTTTCTTCCAAATAGCATTTTCACATTTAGGTCCTAGAATTTTCCTGAGAATTACCCTCTCTTGTTTTTCGATGTTTTTAATTTGTGATCTGCCACCAATTATCAGAGTTTCTGATGCATAAAGAGCTTCTGGTTTGACAGCTGTGTTGTAGTGTCGTAATTTTGCGTTTTCGGATAGGCCCTATAGGCTTTTTTGTTGTATCTGCTCCAGACAATTGTGTATGCTTTTCGTAATTTTGTAATTCTTTCTTTGTTTGCTTGCTGATGTATCCTGTTTGGTTGTATAATTTCGCTTAGGTATTAGAGTTTAAAGAAACACCAAATAGACATGTTGTGGACTGTCAGAAACTCACTGGAAAGGATGTGGGCATTTTGAAACAGATGACCATGTAATATACATTGCCGGGGCAAATGATACAGGTCAGAATGGCGTCGCGTTTCTTGTTGATAAGCGGATATCCCAATATGTTGAGGAATACAGACCTATTAATGGAAGAATACTGACTCTCACTCTCAACACTAAACCATATAAACTACACCTGATCCAGGTATATCTACCCACCACCGCTGCAGACGACCAAGAAATCGATGACTTCTATGCAGACATGGAAAATACAATAGCATCACTTAAACGAAAAGCTATTACCATCATATTGGGAGACTTCAATGCAAAAGTAGGACAACCACTTGCGAGAAACTATAGGACAGTATGGCCTAGGTGCTCGTAATGAGCGAGGCAACCGGTTGATACAGTTTGCAAGCGAAAACAATTTTTCCATTATGAATACCATGTTTAAGCACCACAAACGCCGTCTCTTTACGTGGACCTCTCCGAATGGGCATGTTAAGAACCAAATTGATTACATCCTTGTCGATAAAAGATGGAGAACCTCCTTCCGTAATGTGAAATCAAAACCTAGTGCCGAATGCGGATCGGATCATCGTTTACTCTGGGCCTACCTTAGAATCAAACTGAGCAAACCAGTTGTCAAAATAAACTCCAAAAAGTTAGTGGCCCCTGAGCCAGTTGCTTTCCAAGAAACACTACGAAGCACTGGGCCACCTGACCGAGAGGGAAATTGTGACATGGCTTGGAAGAGAATTGAAGAATGGATCACAGAAGCAGCGAGCAAGGTCCCAAAGATGAACACTATAGTGAAGCGACAACACTGGATGACTGACGAAACTTTGGCACTAGTTGAAATGAGACTTAACATCCGGCTCACAGTTACAGATCCAGAACAACAAGGACGACTAATGAAAAAGCTGAACAATGATATCAAACATGCTTGTAGAAGAGACAAGAATGAACACATTAAGAAACTGTGTGCAGAACTAGAGGCGCATGCGACCAAAAATCACAGCACAGAACTGTACGTAAAGGTAAAATACTTAGCACGAGAGTTTATGCCTAAGACTCAGATTATTAAAGATGACCAAGGGAATATCATCACAAATGCAGCGGGCATCGCCAAAGTATGGAGAGAATACTGCATCAAGCTGTTCACTGATGAGCCAAAACCAATGCCAGATCACCAGAACCCAACAGACTTTGAACCAATGATCCTTAGAGAAGAAGTGGAACATGCAATAAAAAAGCTCCGAAACCGGAAAGCACCAGGCCAAGATGGAATCACTGCTGAAATCCTAAAGAACATGGGTGACCTAGGTGTCGACATCCTACACAAGCTATGTCAGAAGATATGGACATCTGGAAATTGGCCGGACCAGTGGTGCCACTCCGTCTTCGTACCACTCTTCAAGAAAGGTTCCCCACTTGACTGTGCAAATTATCGAACGATAGCCCTCATTTCCCATGCAAGTAAAATCATGCTCACGGTGCTGAACGAGAGGCTGAAGACCTTCTTACTTCCACAAATCTCAGAGGAACAAACCGGGTTTGTTCCAGGCAAAGATCCTAAACATCCTGCAGCTCATAGAGAAGACAAGGGAATATAATATCAAGATGTTCCTGTGCTTCGTGGACTACAAGAAAGCCTTCGACAAGGTAAAATGGTCAAAGCTCTGGGCTATACTCACTGAGATGGGGACGCCAAGACATTTAGTGTACCTGATCCAACAACTGTACTCTTCGAACACTGCGACAGTGAGAGTTAATGGCGACCTCTCAGACGTCTTTTCTACTTGTGCTCGTGTGCGACAAGGTTGCATTCTTTCCCCCCTCTTATTTAATGTATACAGTGAGTATATTATGAGGGAGATTATCGAGGACTGGAGTGACGGCATCACAGTTGGTGGCAGGAAAATTAACAACCTCAGATATGAAGATGACACCGTGATTATTGCAACAGATGATCATGAATTAGAAACCGTCATGCGAAGGCTAGACGAGCGAAGCAGAGAATATGGTCTTGAAATCAACAATAAAAAGACCAAAGTGATGATTGTAGACCGTTTTAATAACAACAGACCTGCCATAACAAGAATTGCGGATTATGAGGTTGTCAGTCGCTTCAAGTATCTAGGATCTATTGTCACAAATACTGGAGACTGTGAACCTGAGATCCGCAAGCGCATTGCAATTGCGAGAAATTCAACAGTAAAACTTACTCGCATATGGAAGGACACCTCCATCACTTCCAAGACAAAGCTCACCCTCATGCGAACTCTGATCTTCCCTATCGCGACCTATGCAGCAGAAACTTGGACGATGAAGACGGCGGATCGCGGCAGGATTGATGCTCTAGAAATGTGGTGCTATAGGAGATTGCTGCGAATACCATGGACAGCACACCGTACTAATGAATCGATCCTGCAACAGCTCGGCATCAGAACAAGACTGTCGACCCTTATCAACCAAAAACAACTCGGATATTTTGGTCATATTGCCAGAAGACAGGAGGCAATGGAAATACTTATCATAGAGGGAAAAGTCGAAGGCCGAAGACCTAGAGGACGTGCGGCGTTATGATGGATGGACCAGATCAAGAACTTAACCAGGATGAGCTTACAGCAAGCAAGTCACCATGCCCAAAGCAGAGACTCCTGGAGGAAGATCACCAAAAGGATTGTCGCGTGATGCCACTACACCCTTACGAAGGGTTGGACTAAGAGAGAGATTTGAGTTTATCTACTTGGGAGATTTTACCATATCTAATGATTGGAGGATGGTTGTTAAATCCTAATTTTGTAGCTTTCATATACTTTCTCTTTGCATATGAAATTTGCAGACCTCTTCTTTCCGCTATTTCATGAAGTTTTTCTCCGGACTGGAGTTATTCTTGTTTGTTGTTTAAGAGGATCGCTAAGTCATCTGCAAAGGCGAGGCAATCAAGGTGATTTTTTTTGAGAAGTCTACCAATATTGGTCTCTTTAGTTTCATTTTTCCATTCCCTAACCGTTTTTATTCCAGAACTATATTTAATAGTAGTGGTGATAATCCATCGCCTTGTCTGACCCCTGTTGTAAGTTCGAATTGCTCTAAAATTCCTCCTAAAAATTTAACTTTAGGTGTTGTGCCTGTTAGAGTTTGCTTGATCAGTTCCCTTGTTTTCTCTGTCGATTTGAACTTTCTCAAGTATGTTTAAAAGAGTCTGTCGGTCTCTTGAATCATAAGCTTTTTTGAAGTCAACAAAGGTAATTATTGTTTGTTTTGTTTTACGAATTTTAATATAGTTTTTAGGTTTAAGATTTGTTTCTTTCCGAAACCCTGCTTGATATTCTCCAACGAGGTGGTCGGTTTGTTTTTCTAATCTATTCAATAGGGAGGGCTTCATAGAAAAATGTTTAGACGACTGATAGTAAGGACATCCCTCTGTAATTGTATATATATGATTTATCACCATTCTTGTGGAGTGGGTGAATTAGTGCACATTTCCAATCTTCTGGAATCGTCTCAGTATTCCAAATGTTCTGTATGATTCTTTGAATTGTGTAAGCCATTTTATCACCACCTGTTTTCAACATTTCAGCAATTATCCCATCTTCTACTGGTGCTGTATTATCTTTCAGTTCTTGAATTATTTGCTCGATTTCTTCTAGAGTGGGAGGTTCTGAGTCTGAATTTGGTGTAGGTTTTTCAAAAGTTTATTAGTTTTGTGGACTTTCACAATTCAATAGACTTTTAAAAGAAGTCTTCAAGAAGTTTGCAGTTTTCTTTGTTATTTTTTCTAATGATCTATCTGGACATTTGTAGCAAAGACTGCGCGCTTGGTAATTTTTGACTTATTCTTTAAAATCCGTGTAGTAGTTTCTGGAGTTGATTTTCTGGAAGTCTTGGCCTATTTCCTTCAGACGGGTTTGGTCTTGTTTTCGTCTTTCTGCTCTAATAATTTTGGATGTTTCCTCCTTTACTTCAAGTAATTCTTGCCATTTGATTTCAGATTTATGAGAGTTCCATATTTGCCATGTTCTAATTCTTAGTTCTATTGCTTTGTCACATGTGTCATTCCACCATCTGTGTTTCCGTTTTCTAGGTGGTGTGCCACTTTTTCGGGATGACTTTCATGCTATATTTCTTAGATTATTCTAATCTGAGGGGACATTTGATGGTAAATTTGCAAGGAAAATATCGAAATTTAATTTGAAAAATTCTGGGCCAATTTTTTGCGTTTTCGATGTTTTCGCTTTGGACCTGTTATGCTGAAACTTCACTTTAGCTAAGGAAAAGTAATGATGTGATTATATCATTCCTTTTTTTGATTTTAACATTCATGACTTATTTTTGGTTTTGCCTGGTGATGGCTGCATGATCAATTTGAAATTCGGCTAGATTCTGATTGAGGGTTCTCCATGCCATTTTCTTTCTGGGTAGGGCCAAGAAGTGTGTTGACAGTTTTAAACTGAAGATTTTGCAGAAGTCTATTAATCTTTCTCCATTTATGTTTGTTCTTTTATGTGATGGATATAATCTTACTATGCTCCTAAATTAATTTTCTTCATCAATTTGTGCGTTGAAGTCTCCCAACAGTATTTTCACGCGGTGTTTTGGTATCTTATTTTAAACTTCTTCCAGCTGTTCCCAGAATTCATCTACTTTGCGTGTATTTTTCCAATCGTGATTATTTGTGGGAGCATGGGCATTAATTAATGTGTACGGTTTGTTTCTCGATTTGATCGAAAGGACTGAGATTCTTTCAGAAGGAGACGTGAAACTAAATACGCAATTGGTAAGGCTTTTCTTGACTGCAAAGGCTGTGCCGAACTGTAGTGGAGTTTTGGGGAAGGATATTGCTGGCTTCTCTTTATAAATTCTGTAGTTCTCCGTTTCCATGTGATTTTCGTCTGCATATCGAGTTTCTTGTATTGCAAGGATTTCAATGTCAAATTTGTCCAATATGTCTGTTAGTTGTTTTAATTTGCCAGTTTTAAGTAATGTGTTGATGTTTAAAGTAGCTATGAAGTGTTTTCGCTTCTGTGGAAGAGATTTAGGAAGTTCCTGTTCATTCCCGCATGATGTTCTCAGTCTCCCAGAATCCGATGACCGAGATGGACTAGTACTTATACTAGGACCTGGTGTAATTGTTTTGTCAACTGACATTTCGATCATGCTAACTAGTTGAAGAGAGTGGGGAGATCGATCGAAGTAGGTCTTAGGGATACAACTAAGGTACTGAGCCTTAGAGGTTGCCTCAAGATGTTTCCTGGCTGTTATAATAATACTACTACTACTACTACTAATAATAATAATAATAATAATAATAATAATAATGCTTTTTTCGCTAGTTGCTTTACGTCGTAGATAGGTCTTATGGTGACGATGGGTCAGGGAAGGACTGGGAGTGGGAAGGAAGTGGCCGTGGCCTTAATTAAGGCACAGCCTCAGCATTTGCCTGGTGTGAAAATGAGAAACCACGGAAAACCATCTTCAGGACTGCCGACGGTGGGGTTTGAACCTACTATCTCCCGAATACTGGATACTGGCCGCACTTAAGCGACTGCAGCTGTCGAGCTCGGTAAGTAATAATAATAATAATAATAATAATAATAATAACCAAATTGTGCTGGCTCGTAGATACAGATGTCACAGAACGATGTTGACTTCTGACAACAAGAAGGACTACATAAAGTCAAAACATTAATAGCAATAATTCTGTGGCTTGGTTCTAAAATGGCCAATGTCGTTTTTTTATTCGAAATTGAGATATTAACTGATACAAACGCATTTTATCCTGGCTTGCAATATGTTAAAAGGGCCAATGTCTCTGTCAAGTACTAAACGAACAGTTAACGTTCAATTAAATAAGCCCTTGCCATTAATGTTAGATTACCAATAAAGATTAGAGACCTGGCAATGTTTAAAGAATACGATAGAAAAAATTAGCGTTTAATAAGGTGACTTCCACAAAGAAAGTATAAAGTTATTTAAAGTGAGTCGTTGAGAAAAAATTGGAAAACTGTAAGCAAAACTTCAAATCGTCGTTGCCGGGACGAAACCTCCTATGTGTTAATATTTTTGGAGATATACTGACCCGCAGCACATACATTATGAAGAGCGAGAATGCCTTGACAACTGTCACACAATATTGCACCTTAGATGACAGAACCTTACCGGCCAAAGTTCTAAGCTAAATTATTTCACATAGGAGGTTTTGTCCCGACAACGACGAAATGCTCATAGCTCAAAAACAGGTTTTTGACATTGCAACTTTTGGAACCAAGCCAGAGATATTTGCTGACTAAAAATCCAACGGCAAGAAACTTGAAGATGAAGAATACATGGGCACAGGAAAGCTGACAGGCCCATAGTAGAAGAGTGAGGAAGTTGTGGGAAATAAGAACAAGAAGTTTACGATGAATAATACTTATGATATACTCTAAGTGCTCCTGAAATGAAATATCGTATGGCTTTTAGTGCCGGGATATCCCAGGACGGGTTCTTCTCGCCAGGTGCAGCTCTTTCTATTTGACTCCCGTAGACGACCTGCGCGTCGTGATGAGGGTAAATGATGATGAAGACAACACATACACCCAGCCCCCGTGCCAGTAGAATTAACCAATTAAGGTTAAAATCCCAGACCCGGCCAGGAATCGAACCCGGGGCCCTCTGAATCGAAGGCCATTACGCTGAACGTTGAGACAACGAGTCGGACAAAGTGCTCCTTATAGGAGCTAAACGCATGTATATAATAATATAATCAATTATTCTTTAGCTTATGAAACATGTTGTTGAGTAAAATATTTAATAAATATTGTGGCTGGTAACAGTTATACTTATTCATAAGCATTAAATTCACAGTCATGAGGCAAGCGAATTCTAAGATGAGGCGCCGATGATCCGAAGGTCAGGACGCTGGAGCCGGATTGCGCTGATGTCTTCTAACGAATGCGTTATAAATGAGAAAATGACGTTATCGCACTATTCCCACTGATCCACGTGTTTTAGTTTTGAAGAGGTCCAAAATGCTTTTCTTTGTTAAACTGAAGTGTTTCCAGAACTTGTAGAAGAAGGCTCGCACAGTAGCACGAGCTCCAAGCATTAGCCCTATTACCTCGGTCACATCAAGATTGTATTTCCCTATATAGTAAGGTATGGTTGGATTATATGCGTCCTCTGTCTCATGGTAGCTTCCTGAGTCCGGCCCAAATGATGTTCAAATCTGATAGCCCAGACCAACAGTCCAAAGTCAAGCTGATAATGATTATAGCTTATGACAACAAAGGAGTATTAGCAACAGAGGACCACTGTAACAGGGCGATACCAACTAGACTGTGGCGATTCTATAGTTGGGCCCAAGAGAGTTGAAGTCTGACATTTGAGCGGCGAAAGCAGTAACTACGAAGTAAGCTGCGTTGTCATAGTTACCGGTACCTCAGTCTGCGGCATATCACTCTTTCATACAGGCTGAATATTTAATCAACTACGTTGGCCTAATGCAATTCAATAAACTTTGACCCGTTCCTAAGCTCGTGCTAATAATTCCGGCATTTATGACAGAACACGTCATTGCCGATAAATACGAGATTTCATATTCACTAAACTGACAAAACCTCAACAAATGCACATGACAAATAGAGAATAGAACTATACAAGTAGCCACTGATTAACTTACAAAAAAATAAAATTACAACGAAAATAATGTTCAAGAAACAAGCACTTAAAGTATTAAAACCAGCAACAACTAACACAGCCAACACAGTACTACTCCAAATTATATCACAAAAGCGACTGAGAGCAAGTCAACCCACGTGGCGATAGCGTTCTTAAATGTGGCATTTCTGTTACCGTTACCATAGCAACAGACTATTTTCGAACAGCGTTAGTCAACTTTTTCTCGCCGGTGGCGCTAAACGTCAGACTTCAACTCTCGTCGGCCCAACTATACACAGACTTTCTGTGAAATGTTTTTTTTTTCGGTCAATTTTAAGGTCCGACACGTTCGCATCTGGAGTGCTTATTCTGCACGATAATGCAGGACCGCTCACTACCGAACCAACACGCAGTGATTTGGAGAATTATGGATGGGAAATCCTTCACCATCCACTCTAGTCCTGACATGAGTCAACCAGACTTCTTCTTGTTTCAAAAACTTAAGAAATCACTCCGAGGGAAACGTTTTCAAACCATTGTGGAGGCTTCTGGTGCAGTGAACCGAGTAATCAGACCTATCAACAGAGATGGCGTCCTAACGGGAATACAAGACTTGCCGATAATAATAATAATAATATAATAATGTTATTTATTTTACGCCCCCTAACTACCTTTACGGTTTTCGGAGACGCCGAGGTGCCGGAATTTAGTCCCGCGGGAATTCTTTCACGTGCCAGTAAATCTACCGACACGAGGCTGTCGTATTTGAGCACTTTCAAATACCACCGGACTGAGCCAGGATCGAACCTGCCAAGTTGGGGTCAAAAGGCCAGCGCCTCAACCGTCTGAGCCACTCAGCCCGGCAAAGACTTGCCGAAACGCTGGACCTTTGTTATTGAGAAGAATGGAGATTACATTGAATGCATGCAAAGTCATTTTGTGAAATAAAAAAATCCACAGTTTTAGCCATTCAGGCAAACATCTCAATATATGAGCTACTTATATGAGCTACGAATTTTACGTAAATAATATATAATAAAGTATGAGAATATATAAATTTAGGCTATGTATTCCTAAAGCTTACAATCCTTTTCTAAATCATCGTTATCCGGTAGATTAGACCACGGCCGCCTTGATGCGTCGCTCTAGCTAGCTCCTTACAGCGCAGGGAGGGATCCAGTCGGCAGTTTGCCTTTTTCTACCACTACGAGCGCTAATGTTGGCAAATGTGAGTCAATGCATTGTTTCCCTTAAACACCACTACGAGCGCGAAGGTGAGTCAAAGCAGAATCTCACTGAAGCCTTTATAACTAAGTGGATATTTGTAAAATGAAATCAAAGATCACCTGAGGGTAATGAACCAAGGGACACATTACAGAAATAATTATGTAAATACGTCAATTTGGCTAGGATTTGAATCAAAAGAAAACGAGAAAAGAAACAAGCAATTTTAGGCGGTTTTTCCGGAACTGCATTTAAGCCGGAAGTGATAATGAAAATTTGTCTTTTTAGTTTGATGGAGCCATCCAAGATTCACAATTTAAAACCTTTCCCGGCCCTTTAACCCTTCAACTTTCGGCACAATTGAGGCAATTGCTTAATTTTATCCCTACTTTGTCTATCTGCTAGGAAATGCTGTCAACATTAAAATCTTCCTGAAGTATAATTTTAGGGTTGCAGAATTTTTGAAATGACTTTCATATTATGTAGCCTTGCTTGTTCTCATGTCTACTCGCTTGGAACTGTCTTTACATGATATACCATGGATTTTTCATGGACGTTAAAACCTTCTGCGACGAAGGACCTGATTTTATTGTGGCGGGAGTCCCGCAGTGCATCCGGTTCTTTTTTTTTTGCTAGTGGCTTTACGTCGCACCGACACAGATAGGTCTTATGGCGACGACAGGATAGGAAAGGCCTAGGAGTTGGAAGGAAGCGGCCGTGGCCTTAATTAAGGTACAGCCCCAGCATTTGCCTGGTGTGAAAATGGGAAACCACGGAAAACCATCTTCAGGGCTGCCGATAGTGGGATTCGAACCTACTATCTCCCGGATGCAAGCTCACAGCCGCGCGCCTCTAAGCGCACGGCCAACTCGCCCGGTCATCCGGTTCTTATGACTGAGTTAATTTTATTTCGTCCATTGACACCGTGTGTAGCACCAGAGATCTTTAACATTCCAACAGCAGTGAGTCGTTTCCTAACACAGTATTTGGAAATTCATAACTCATGCAATACCTGACAAAGCTCAGTAAAGTCCAGCGGATTATGTGCATTTACATACAAATATTCCGTGAAAAAACCCACCGAGTTTAAAATTCCTCATCGTACTGTAATATATTTGGAGTGGTCGGGAATCGAACAAGAGGGCTTCTAGTGGCAGGCAGACAGGCCACTCCTACATCACAGGACTGGCCAACGAAAGTGAACTGGCTAAATGTACATAGTTTTCAGAAAAATCAATTTACCATGCCCTTGAATTTAATATAATTGACTTGTTTTTTTGGTTGCCAGAAGTAATAGGGGATAAATCTTCATACAGACAGAACTGAAATGAAATTGACGAATACTGGAGTAATGCCAGGCCAGAAAACTCCATCCATTTGCCGGCAGCATAGCAAGCACTGCTTTACTAAACGCACTGCAGTTTTTTTTTTTCTAATCTTGACTTGTGATCACTGGGATGAGTCTCATCACAATGCCTCTTCAAATTAACATTTCCAATGCCATGTAGATATATATACGTATATACAAGGGGAGTCAAGAAGTTCGAGGTTACGACCGCCAGAGTGCTCTGCAAATAACTCCCCCCCCACCCCACTGCATACCCCGCCCAACCGATACTAGCGCTAAACAAAAGAAGGCGAGTGCCGAGGTCGTCTTTGTGACGTTCAACCTCTTTTGTCATTCAGAAGAGGGAACTCTGGGATTAAAAGATATATAGATATATATACATGAGAAAGATGTAGATGAAAATATCACAATACAAGATAAATTGTGATTTTTTGTCTACTTGCGTTGTATGTTCAAGCCGTGATAGAGAAGTGTCATGGAGAAAAGAAAAGGAGAGACTTTCATAATTTGGACTAAGGTGAGAAGAGGAAGATTAAAGCAGATGAAACAACACATGGAGATATTCTTGATAAGAAATGTGTCTACCAGCGGTGTCCATTGTTTACGCAGTATAATAGGTTCTTCTTTTGAAAAGATTTGCATCCATTCACGTCAGGATGCTTGCAACATCGATCTCCCCTATGTTATCACCTCGTCTTGTCTTCCTACTGCTCTCCGTGTGTGATGATGTAGCGACAGCATTTCTATACGGTAAAAGGTTCGATTGGTATCTTATTTAGGAGTCCTAAGTGTCTATGACGGTTTAGTAAGGAAATTTGTACAAATTTTATGCTGAATAGTTTCGTGCACATTCTCGAACAGAACCATACCATTGGCTACAAGACCCGCTTCATTTATATGAACTGTCCATAACATTACAAATCTACCATTTATTTAAATTTACAATTTAAATTTATTACGTGTATTGAAATGAAATGGGATATGGCTTTTAGTGCCGGGAGTGTCCGAGGACATGTTCGGCTCGCCAGGTACAGGTCTTTTGATTTGACACCCGTAGGTGACCTGCGCGTCGTGATGAGGATGAAATGATGATGATAACGACACATACACCCAGCCCCCGTGCCAGCGGAATTAACCAATGAAGGTTAAAATCCCCGACCCGGCTGGGAATCGAACCCGGGACCCTCTGAACCGAAGACCAGTACGCTGACCATTCAGCCAACGAGTCGGACAGAATAATTTATTGATTGAGTGCAAGTCATTTTATTTGAGGCCCATGGTGGGCCTACGCGTTTGGGTGTGTGTGAATTACTGTACCGACACGTAGCCTGCTCCTGTCAAATAATACTCAGGGGTCTGCTCGAGGCTTAACGTCCCCATCCGACGGACGAATCACTATCAAGAGCGCCATGTGCACTCACTCCATTTGGACATTGCGGAGAGGTTTGGAATTTAATCCAGGCTTTTGGCAAGCAATCTAATGATTAGAAATTGTATACCACCTTTTCTTCTACCCTGCCGGCCAACACTCTGATGGTGAATATTTCTGGCCAACGCGACTCGAACCGGCTAACCACGATGGCTGACCATATTTCGCACCATGAAGATCATTGGCCAACAGGCGGAAATTCTGCAGACACAGATAAAATAACAATAGGCCTATAATCGGTAAATTTCATAGATTTGACTCCCTTTCAAAATTTCTCTTTGATATCCTTTACCTCATGTTCTACATAATAATAATAATAATAATAATAATAATAATAATAATAATAATAATAATAATAATAATAATAATAATAATAATAACTTGAAATTAAGACATTATAATACCAGGGGGGAGTATTCCGGCTTCCCGCGCATTTGGTGGCAAACGAGTCAAGCCTACCGTGACGTCACCGCGAAGATACAGTGACCTTTGAACTCGCCACTTGCCTTGAAGTCTTGGTTGTGTTGAGTTTGTGGGTGATAAATAGTGAGGTCTATGTTATAAAATCGAACTTACCGGTGTAAACACTTCGTTTCTCATTTAGCAGGCGATTGGTTCCTTTAGTGTTCTACGTATTTAAGTAAAATGAGTAAAAATGGAACTGTGCCGTTGCTGTGTGTAATAATTGGTACAAGATGGCGTCAGTGAAGGATGTAAGTGAAGATAGCTCCCGGTTCTCTTGCGAAATAATCGGGAATAAGTGTGGTGTAAACAAGAAGCGCGTGAAGAATGGTATCCAGTGTGAAAAGTGTATATGTAGTGCTGGTTTTGCTAAAAATAAAGATACTTGGATTTGTGTTAGCTGTGGCGAGAGCAATTTGAATAGCGGTAACAAACCTAGGCCTACAACGGTCAACGAATCGCCGGCGTCTCATTCCTTGGAGGATGGAGGTAATGATAATGTTCTTGTAATTCTCTCTTTATTGCAACAGGATTTACAAGCATTAAAAGCGGAGAATGAGATTTTAAAGGAGAAGGTACGTTTACTGGAATCGAAAGTACCGGTACCAGTAAACACTCAGAACACAGGTGGCTCCGTGAATTCTAACGCGTGGTGTCAAGTTGCTTCAGATTCTAGGAGGAAAAGTGTACAGTTAAATAAGGACAACTTTGTAATTGACACCAAAAATAGATGTTCAGCCCTGAGGGAAGTAAGCGATACGCAAGGTATCCGTATAGGAAGCAGTCAAACGTATAAATCCGTTACGAGAAGCGGCAAAGTTAGGCCTAAAATCCCACACAGTGCACCGGCGAAAGTGTCGAACATTCTTATATTTGGTGATAGCCAGGCGAGGCGAATTGCGGAGAATATGGTCAACGAAGATATTGCAGCATCGGCAGTCATCTATGCTGGGGCCCCAATGAAGAAGGTATTGGAAAACACGGAGCAGGCGGCAAGAAATCTCGGAAGTCGTGATGCAGTAGTGAATCGGCGGGACGAACGACGTAGCTCACAACGACGCTAAGAATGTTATTTCTGAACTTAAATGTACACTAGGTAAGCTGACTCACACTGACATCTTTGTAGTGAACGTGCCCCACAGGCATGATTTGATTAGGGACTCGTGTGTGAACATTGAAGTGGACAAAGTCAATACAGATATGGTTAAAATTTGTAAACATTTTCGTAATACACAGGTAATTGATAGCAGCAGTTTCGAGAGACACTGTTACACAAAGCATGGCCTTCATCTAAACAATTCAGGTAAACGAAAGATAGCAAATATTGTTCTAAATTTTATTAATCATAAGATATGTACTGTAAAAAAGGCAACTTCCTTGAGTTATAATACTGACCAGGAAAACTAGTACTTCAAGCTGGCTCAGCCAACTAGAAAATGAAACTCAGGAAAGTAAGGAATTTCAAGTTACCCAATTGCAACAGCCAAGTTTTAGGGAGGAAGGGGGTCTGAGATTGCTCTTGGTAAACTGTCAGAGTGTAGTAAATAAACAATTAAAATTCGGTACATTGATGGAATCTTATGAGACTGATGTGGTGATAGGAGTGGAATCGTGGTTGAGAGAAGGGGTGGGTAATAGAGAAGTATTTCCAGAAGGGTGCACAGTCTATCGTAGAGACCGAGGAGATAAAAGGGGAGGGGGGGGGTGTTTATTCTGGTGAAGGAAACTTATTGTTCATATGAATGGCTTACCGATGAAAGGGATAAAAAGTTAGGGATAAAATTAATTTGTGATAATTTGAAGGAGGTGGGAATTATAGGAACATACAGGCCTGGAATAGAGGAAAGAGACATGGAAATATTTGAGAAAATAATAGATTATACTCATAAAAACAATAATAATGATGTGGTAATAATTGGGGGAGATCTAAACTTGCCTAAGGTTGAATGGAATGGAGCTGCAAGTAAAGCCCATGAACAGAAACTGGCAAATAAGTAAATTTGGGAGGGAGGATTTACACAAGTAGTACAAGAACCGACTCGTCTCAATAACTTACTAGATGTATTCTTGGTTAAACCATGGGAAATTGTTGATAAAACTGAGGTAATTGAAGGAATAGGTGACCATAAAGCTGTAATAATGGATGTAGGACTGGTACCAAGAAGGCTTAATAAGAGGGTCACACAAGACAAGAAATTGTACAGAAAAACTAAAGTTGATGAATTTGGGACTTACCTTAAATCACAATTCAGTTGTTGGATAAGTGAAGGGAGTAATGTGGATACACTTTGGGCTAAATTCAAAGGAATCGTTTGGGAAGGAGAGAAGAGATTTGTACCTGTCAAGAAGGGTAAAATGACCTCAGACCCTGTTTATTATACAAGGGAAATAAGAAAATTAAAAAGAAAATGTAGAATAGTAAACAGGAAAATCAAAGAAGGTAGGGAGAGTAGAGAAAGTAGAAAACAGCTAATGAGGGAACTGAATTGAGTGAAAAGGAAGCAAAAGAGAATTATATGAATGACATTCTTCAAGAGCATAATGACCACAAAGGGAAATGGAAAAAGCTGTACTCATATATCAGGAATCAAAAAGGAAAAGGAATCCAAATTCCTACAATGGTGGGAGAAGGGGGTGAACACTATTTAACAGATACTGAGAAAGCAAACCTCTTTAGTAGGGAATTCAGAGATTCAGTGGATGATTGTCAGGAGTTGGAAACCGAAACAGAAGATACAGAGGGAGAGACACATAGGGAAACAAAAAGCTTCTCATTCACAAATGAAGATATTTTCAGAGAAATCCAACTGCTTCAGCAAGGAAAAGCAGCAGGAAGTGATCAAATTACTGGGGAGGTATTAAAGACAATGGGGTGGTACATAGTGCCTTATTTAAAATTTCTCTTTGACTATGTCATAAATAATAGTGTAATACCAAAGGAATGGAAGGAATCTATAATAATACCAAT
This sequence comes from Anabrus simplex, assembly GCF_040414725.1. Lineage (NCBI taxonomy): Eukaryota > Metazoa > Arthropoda > Insecta > Orthoptera > Tettigoniidae > Anabrus > Anabrus simplex. Next base: position 137,673,885 of record NC_090273.1, read on the forward strand.
TTGTAAAGGAAAGGGTGATAAAAGGAAACCTGAGAACTACAGACCAATCAGCCTGACCAGTATAGTTTGTAAAATACTGGAGAGTTTAATATCAAAGTATATCAGAGGAATATGTGATGATAAAAATTGGTTCTTGAGGAGCCAGTATGGATTTAGAAAGAAATTTTCTTGTGAGGCACAACTGGTGGGATTTCAGCACGACATATCAGATCAATTGGATTCAGGAGGCCAGTTAGATTGCATAGCCATAGATCTTTCCAAAGCCTTTGATAGAGTGGAACATGGAATATTATTAAAGAAATTGGAGGGAATAGGATTGGACGTAAGGGTTACACGTTGGGTAAAAACATTTCTAAATTCAAGGGTTCAGAAAGTCAAAGTAGGATTTAACGTATCGCAGGAAGAGAAAGTTTGGAAGGGAATTGCACAGGGTAGTATAATCGGTCCGTTACTTTTCTTAATATACGTAAATGATTTAGGGAACAATATAACATCAAAAATAAGATTGTATGCAGATGACATAATTGTTTACAGGGAAATAAATACCATTGAGGATTGTTCAGAATTACAAAGGGACCTTGAGAGTATCCAACAATGGGTTGAAGAAAATAATATGAAGGTTAATGGAGGCAAATCAACTGTTACAACATTTACAAACAGGAGTTTTAAAACTGAATTTGAATATACTTTGGATGGGGTGGTTATCCCAAAAGATGGCAAGTGCAAATACTTAGGTGTGAGATTTGAAAGTAATTTGCATTGGAAGGGTCATGTGGATGACATTGTTGGGGAAGCATACAGATCGTTACATGTCATAATGAGGCTACTTAAAGGATGCAACAAAGAATTAAAAGAGAAAAGTTACTTAAGTATGGTTCGTCCATTATTGCAATATGCAAACAGTGTTTGGGATCCTCACCAAGAATACCTAATAAAAGAAATAGATAGTGTGCAGAGGAAAGCAGCAAGATTTGTAACAGGAGATTTCAGGAGAAAGAGTAGTGTATCAGAAATGTTAAAGGAACTAGGATGGGAAACTTGAAGTAAGAGAAGGGAGAAAATTAGACTTATAGCATTATATATAGCCTATACAGGAGAAGAAGCATGGGGAGATATCCGTGAGAGGCTTCAGTTGGAAAATAATTATATCGGCAGGACTGACCACAAATATAAAATTAGAAGGAATTTTAGCCGAAGTGATTGGGGTAAATTTGCATTCATTGGGAAGGGTGTGAAGGAGTGGAACAGTTTACCAGGGGTAGTGTTTGATCCTTTTCCAAAATCTGTACAGATATTCAAAAAGAGAATAAACAGCAACAGAGAAAATAAATGAAATGTTAGAGGGCATTCGACCAGTGCAGGTTAATGTAAATAAAAAATGTGTGTGAATAAATTAATCCCATCCCCTGGTCTAAGGAGTTTGGACAGCCAAAGTAGGGGACTGCCTGTAGGGGTGAAGTACAGTGGGGACTTCGAGGGCCCTGGGACCGCTACGGTAGCTGTGAAGGCCCTTCAGGAACTCTGAAAAGTGGTGGTGAAAGGGGCTCTAAGACGCAGCAGGTCGTTATGCTACTTAGGTTCCAGAATGGGTAAAGAAAAGAAAAAGTAAATAAATGCAATGTAAATTTTAATCTTATACCAGTTGTACAGTATAATTTGAAGTAATTCAACATACTGTATATCAGTTGACTATATTTGTAATTAGTATAGGAGATATTATAAGTAGAATTTTGTAAACAATGTAAATTTATTAAGGATGAACTCTGTGTTTAATAGAAAAAATTGTTAGCGTAAATTATATAATATTGTATTATAGGAAAATTTTATTCTCTTGTTAATTTAATATTTAGTGCTTGACAATAATGTATTTTAGTGTACCATTTGCCACCGAGGTAGACACCTCATTTGCAAATAAAGAGATCTTGATTTTGATTTTTTGAATACTGGTTACAAAACTCAGGACATAGTTCACCATTCGCTTGCACCGAGCTACCCATGTATTTTGGAGTGCCTCATTCTTAGGCAACATAAAAATAAAATAATAATGAAAGAATATGTTCAAAATATTTTCTTCCTTGTGATTATGAACGAGACTTGAAAAATGAATCACTGGGTCTCCAATACGGAATATATTGAAATCAGACGCTAATCCATCTCAGAACACACCGAATTGGCATGGAAATAAAACTGAGGCTTTTATTTTTATATTTTTAAATTGAAAATTACATTTCAAACTTGAAATGCTTGTTATTAATAGTAACATATACCGGGCGAGTTGGCCGTGCGGTTGAGGGCCGCGCAGCTGTGAGCTTGCATCCGGGAGATGGTGGGTTCGAATCCCAATGTCGGCAGACCTGAAGATGGTTTTCCATGGTTTCCCATTTTCACACCAGGCAAATGCTGGGGCTGTGCCTTAATTAATACCACGGCCACTTCCTTCCCACTCCTAGCCCTTTCCTCTCCCATCGCCGCCATAAGACCTATCTGTGTCGGTGCGACGTAAAGCCAATTGTAAAAAAAAAACAATAGTAACATACTCAGAAACCAACAATACCTTTCTTTTCTGTTTAGGTTATAATGGAGCGAGAACACGGCAGTGACACGAGATCAGTTAGGAAAAGAGCCGTAACAGCATTAGACTCCTTATCTCCGAAGAGACTGAAACTAGACCAGGCAACCAACACAGAACCCGCTCCTCATCCAGACATATTAATGAAAGACCAGCAATTAAATATATTCTACACAAACATCATTAATAAATGATGTATTCGATGTTTTGAACTCAAGGGTCCCTAGCGACAAAAAAAAAAAAAAAAAAAAAAATGTGGTTATGGCCTCAAACATCGAAGTCAAGAAAACACTTTTAAAATAATTTTTCGACATTTGTTCGGTATGCGGCTGGGGAAAAAAAGCAGTCTCCTTCCGTTCCAGAAAGGGAGATGTGAAAGGCATTAGGGTAAAGTACATTTTGATTCCCAGACTGAATCAAGACTGTCTGGAAAATTATTGTGTGCTATACATGTTCAAAAACGGTATTCCCACATCTCGAAATTTCGATAACACGGTATATTGTATAACAATGCCATTCCTTTCGAAGTGAAGAAAAGAATGCGCGGGGTACGATGCGCATTCGTTTCCCTGAAATATCACTATAAAATTTGTCACAAATGGAACATAAATTTTGCTTTTACACATATCAAGTGAAAAATCTGCAGCAAATTAAGAAATACCGTCGTTATTTGAGAAATATGAAAACATACTTAAGGCTTGTAGACAGGACTGGTTTATGTCGTACTCCGCTGCTGGTGCTGTCTTTTGTTACTTTCTTCAGGTCCAGGGCTAGCACCGTGGAATGGGAGGGCTATGTCTGTGGATTCTCATTATCTTTGTCCATATGACTAGAGCGGCCAGTTCAATGAACGTAGCTCGATCCCTGGACCAATAAATCACTAGTCCACTGAATTATTCTTATGTACATTGGCCATACCATTTTGTCGCCTATTAAATATTGCATATCGCGATACAATTCATGAAATGATGTCATTGAGAAGTGAAGCAATGAAACGAAAGCAAAGAACTTCAGTGAACACGGACATCACACAGGAAATTGTTGAAAGTGTAAGACAAAAGACATACGTGTGTCACTGTGAGCGCAACAGCAAATGTACTTGTAAAGTGGTAAAGTACGTATACATAATATTCTCCAAAAATCAAATATTTCTTAATTTGCCGCAGATTTTTCACTTGATATGTGTAAAAGCAATTATTATGTTCCATTTGTGACAAATTTTATAGTGATATTTCAGGGATAGGAATGCGCACTATACCCGAATGCGCCTCTTAGCTGGGAACGCGAACGACATGCCTCTATCTCGTGGAGCCTCTGCTGCTCAGGACAGAAGTCAACTTTCTACATTTTCTGACTCCCTGACACCAGAAGAAGAATTCCAGAATGTTCTTTCCAGTGAACTTTGCAACGAAGTGGCTGACAATCCGTCCGATGTTTTGAGTTTTGATAGAAGTGAAGAAAACTTGCTACTTGATACTGACCTAAGCAGTTTAACGATTGCCAATGAAGATGTAACAGACGATGCTTTAAAATACTTGGCAGGTTACGTCGCCTACAAGTGTAAAAACATTGAAAGTTCGTTCGGAACAAAAACGGATATAACGTTGTCTTGATCCCAAACTATCCTCTGAACAAGACTGGATCACTTCTCCTTCCTCTGAGTGGTTGGTTACGACAATGGAGTTTGAAGTTATTTTTTCTTCCTTCCACGGACACTGTATTTCAAGGTGCTACAAAATAATGGAAACATTAATATCAACTATACGCTCGAAATTTACCGAAGTCGATAGGAAAATCATTGCCTTATATGTAAGGACAAGGACTTTCATTCGTATCAGACATTTGAACAGAAAGGCCAAATGGGAAGCAATGAAGAAGAATGCAGTAAAGAACCTACGGGGTCGTACCTCCTTAACAGCCATAGATTATATTTATTGCCTTAACATTAAAAAATAAGCTTTAGTTGGTGACAGTGTCGCTAACTTCAACTTTTGAAGGATATTTAAAACATACCGGGGCAAAAACAGTCCACTGAGCGCCGTAGCCTGCAGATAGTGGAAGGATAACCTTGCGAAATCCACATCCGTCTTGTCTGATGAAGAAAAATGTTAAAACAATTTTAAGAACTACCTATTCATTATAATATGGTTATTAACAAAAAACATGCCTAATCAAGGCTTACTAGGCTGGAACACACATTATGCACTATAATTTGCCCTACGATAAATATTTTCTATTTTTCTCTCATTCATTGAACATGTTCATGATTTAAATATGTGTTCCAAGCCATGAAAGAAAAACATTACAGTTTGAAAGCGCAAAAGAAACGATAAATATTACTTTTCATTCGGCATTTAATGCAAGAGAATAGTACAGACCGCGGATGTGTTCTTCCCGATGACGTCACAAGCCGCTGACCAATGGCAGCACACATGCCCGGAATGGCCTACCTGTTAAGTGTTCTAAGTTCCTTGTTATAATACAGTGGCTCGGCCAGAAATTTTATATGCAGCAGAAAGTCTTAAACTTAGAATTCGGGTTCTTGAAAAATTTAAAAAAACTGGAAAGGAGAACTTTGAGAAAAATACTGGCTCCTATAAGAAACAATACTGCTGAATTTAGACTACGATCAGAGAGGTACACTATCGCTCATTAATTTCAATACATCCAATCATTGACAGCTACTTCTCTATAGATAAGGTCTAATACCGTGGGTACGGTTGAGGAAGCAAAGGAATAGTACAACAGTTGTACACAGGTCATGATTTTTGTTTGTGGTCATCAAGATACAACAGTATCCAACAAACAAAGTTGTGTACATAAACGTTATGCACCTATCGTATATGTTTGTTTACCTATTTGCCGACGGACGCCGCATTCGGTACACCTGTGTTGTTCCCTGTAGTGATGTGATATCTGCAGCGAACGGCAAGCACTGCCACGATACATAACATGTGGTTCCTGCATGTCAGTTCCTTCGTGACAGTTGAAGTGTGCACATCGCTAGTATGGCTCCACGAGTGGAGATATCCATAGAAAAACGTGCTGCAATGGTAGCACTTAGCCCAGCAGGTTTATCTGTTCGCCAAATTGCGAAACAGTGTAGAGAGTCTATAGGAGAGTGCAATACAGCCTATACACCCTTCACCGCCAGAAGACAACAGGCAGCAATAAGGACATTCCACGACCAGGACGACCTCGTAAAACAACTAAAAGCGATGATAAATATATCAGAATTACTAGTAAGAGAAATAGATTCAAAACAGCGCCCCAAATTCGTGCAGAATTGGTAGAAATGAACACGACAATATCTGTTGCAACAGTAAAAAGGAGACTGATAGAAGCCGACTTGAAATGATGTGTCACAGCAAGAAAACCCCTTCTAAGGCCCATGAATAAACAGAAGAGACTTGAATGGGCTAGAAAACATCGTAATTGGACATCGGAAGAGTGGACGAAGGTGTTATTCACCGATGAATCGAAGTTCGAGATTTTTGGAACCAAAAGGAGAATATTTGTTCACCGATTTGTAGGAGAAAGGGTAGCCCAGCAGTATGTTCTACCTAGAGTTTAACACGGTGGAGGATCTATTATGGTTTGTGGATGTTTTGGTGGAGATAGATTTGGCGACATTGTGAGAATAGAAGGAAGTATGGATCAGAAGCAGTACCGCCGCATTCTCCAGTATCATGCAGTACCGAGTGGATTGCGCTTAATATGGAAAGGGTTCACCTTACAACAGGATAATGACCCAAAACATCGGTCGGCATACTGTACGAACTACATTGCATCAAACGAAAAACAGAAAGTACTGAAATATAAGGTATGGCCGTCCCAAAGCCCCGATTGTAATCCTATTGAAATGGTCTGGGATGAAGTGGACAGACGTATCAGGGAAGTTAATATATCCAGCAAGGAACATTTCTGGAATATTGTTAAGGATGTGTGGAATCATATAGATTCACAATACCTACAAAAACTGATTGACCGCATGCCTCGAGTTTGTGAGGCAGTCATTAAATCCAAAGGAGGATACTTTGATGAAGGTAAAATATAATGTTTGTGATTGTATTATATATGTGTAAGTTATTATAATTATCTTTTGTGAAAAATAACGTTTGATTTGTGTTGTAAATCTTAAATTCCAGGGTGTATTGAAATTAATGAGCGGTAGTGTATATTTAAAAGTTGAATAACCGGTGGAAAAGAAGACTCCAGTTTTTGGACACATTTATAGAATGAATAACAATAACAATAACAATAGATTAACTAAACAAATATTCAACCTATTGAACAGTTACAAGTCCCTTTCAGAGAAGTAACAAGAAAGGCACGATTTCAGGGGAGAAATAAATTAACAACTGCAAGAAAATGGACTCAAGAGGAAAAGGAACAACATTCTCAGAAAATGAAGGAAGTTTGGAAAAGAACTAAGTTAAATACAAAGAAAAGTAACCAAATTTGATTTATCGTACCCTCAAAAGGGTTATTCGAATAATAATAATAATAATAATAATAATAATAATAATAATAATAATAATAATAATAATAATAATAATAATAATGAAATTACGTATGGCTTTTTGTTAGTGCGGGAGTGTCCAAGGACAAGTTCGCCTCGCCAGATGCAGGTCTTTTGATTTGACGCCCGTAGGCGACCTGAGCGTCGTGATGAGGATGAAATGATGATGAAGACAACACAAACACCCAGCCCCAGTGACAGCAGAATTAACCAATTATGGTTTAAATTTCCGACCTCGCCAGGAATCGAACCCGGGACCCCTGTGGCCAAAGGCAAGTACGCTGACCATTTAGCCATAGAGCCGGACATAATAATAATAATAATAATAATAATAATAATAATAATAATAATAATAATAATGTATTCGGTTTCTTAGTTGAATAGTCACAGTAGAAGCCATCGGTATAGAGGGTTCCAGTTTGTTTTCCGTCCAGGTCGAGTGCAGTAATTGAGTGTAGTTTAACCCACTGGCTTGGGGACAGGGTAAGAGTTGACCTTTTAATAGACTACATACAACGCATCACACGACCGAACTAGCACAGAAAAACGCAATAGTGAATTCTCCACATGTTATTGTCGTAAGGAAGGACACCTTACCGTAAAACTGGCCTTTAATGCATATGAAGTTTCAACCCCAGGTAATATGGGAAAGGTCAGGAAGGGGAAAAGATGACTATTTTTTTTTTTTTCCTTTTTGCTGGCTAGAAAAGAGTCATGTTCCAGAGCATCTGCTAAGAATTAAGATCCGTAAGTGGACTTTTGAAAATATCTACTCATTTCATTATCCGCTTTACTTGCAGCATTGGTTTTCCCTCGGACTCAGCGAAATATACCACCTCTACCGTCTCAAGGTTTTTTGGAATACAACTGGTAAGGAGGACCAGGACCGCGCCTAGGCAGCCTCACCTGCTATGCTCAATAAGGGCCTTGTTGTGGATGGGACGATTTTTATAGAACATGTAATCTGTATTAAGTAGTTGTATGTTCTCTGCTACTGTGCTCTGTGAAGAAGTTCCAAGCGAGAACAGATCTGCGTCGGTGCTTTTGAATTAGTGTAAACCGAGTGGTCGGAGACGAGTATAAGAGTGTTGCAGTGTTGGTCATACTGATAAATAAATTGAAAAAAATTACGTCGATATCTCGTGTCGTTGCCATTTTATCAGCTGCTGAAGTTAGCCAATCAGATCATTTCGCGGGTGAATTCAAATGGCCTTTAAGAGGCGGCGTTGCTAAATCTGTACCTGGCATGGTCGGGCTTGAGAAGGATGCTGAGAAATGAGCATCAAACACTAACACACCGTGGCGTGCTTGCTATGGGCCGAGCCTATCAGCAGGGACCTTGTTCAAGTTGTTCCTCCCCTGGAGAAGTTTATTTCTTCTATTGGCGCACTCAAGCCGGTCATGAACCACGTGCAGATTTAGTGTCATTATTGTATCTACTACCGCACAAAATCACAAAAAAGAAAAACACTGCTGGATTATCTAACGGGGTTACATACTTATGATTTCTATTGTATTTTCTAACCACCTTTATTAACCGTAATCCTGCATGGAGCAGAAAAAACCGGTCCCTTCTGTTTCCGCTGCGACACGTTTTACTGTACATCATAAAACAGCAATCATCAACTCCTCTCTTTACACTGATTAATAACTTTGGCAGCCTTTGCACGAATGCCATTCTCGTAAAGCTGTGTAGCATGAAGGCTATGATAGTGTAGCCTATAAGTTTGTTGATGGTGTAGAACGAATGGCAGCGGCAGAGATTTTATTTCGATGGCTGCCACTAACTCCACTCGTGAACAAAGGGACAGAATCAATTGTGCGAGTCGGGCAGCATTTCATTAAGCTGTCGCAATTAGAGGGACTTTAAACACTGGCGTTTTACCCGCAATACCCAGCCTGACTTAATCCAAATATGCAGCAGACAATGATACACATTCCTCGTGTATGTTGTTCCGTGCCCCTTCACTGAGCCCCTTAGAGAAGTGTTCAATTCCTTTTATGTACATATTCTTCTTTTCCTTCTTTTCCTGCCGCTTTTCCCACACATGTGGGGTCGCGGGTGCGAACTGCGTCGCACATGTGGATTGGGCCCTGTTTTTACGGCCGGATGCCCTTCCTGACGCCAACCCTCTATGGAGGGATGTAAGCACTATTGCGTGTTTCTGTGGTGGTTGGTAGTGTAGTGTGTTGTCTGAATATGATGAGGAGAGTGTTGGGACGGACATATACACCCAGTCCCCGAGCCAGAAGAATTAATCATAAGCGATTAAAATCCCCGACCCGGTCGGGAATCGAACCCGGGACCCTCTGAACCGAAGGCCAGTACGCTGACCATTCAGCCAACGAGTCGGACCCTTTTATGTACAGATTACCCCAATCAAATTAATCGGTGATATGATGAGCGCCAGATTCAAATTCGAATTCAATATATATATTTGTTGCTAGTGGTTTTGCGTCGCACCGACACAGATAGGTCTGATGGCGACGATGGGATAAGAAAGGCCTAGAAGTTGGAAGGAAGCGGACGTGGCCTTAATTAAGGTACAGCCCCAGCATTTGCCTGGTGTGAAAATGGGAAACCACGGAAAACCAGCTTCAGGGCTGCCGACAGTGGGAGTCGAACCCACTATCTTCCGGATGCAAGCTCACAACCGTGCGCCCCTGACCGCACGGTCAACTCGCCCGGTCAAAATATTATTTACAGTTATTGTATGTATATAAACTTAGAAAAGTCAGAGGGAGGTAATCCATCTGACAACCTCCCCTATTCGTGAATCATAATCAGTTCATATAAATAATATTGAATTACTTTTATCTGTTGTTCAGATGCAAGGAGGGTCTGAGTTATTACTCAAAATACAAATACTGACTGTGTATATATACAGCATTCTCAATCACAACAGGGCCAATACAAGGTGACTTATTATCACCAATAACAAAAATATAACAAATTGGGTAGGTACACTAAAGATGAAATTAGCCTAAATTGATTAGGATTTGTAGATAATCTGGCACTACAAGCTACTAACCTTAAAGGAGCTCGGAATCAAATCACAAGTCTCCAAACTATTGCTGGAAAAATAGGATTAACAATTTCATTTGAAATTTGAAATAATGACAGTAGATCCCCTTTTAATAAGCTGTGTTCTGATTTGAGGGAATTAAAATAGAAATTGTAAAACAATTTAAACACCTGGGAGGAAGTATAATATAAAATTTAAATTAAAAAAAGTCTTGGACAGAGAGAACAACAAATTATCCAGAGCGCAAAAGATGACCAGAAATACGTACAACAAGAAATGTTTGTCAATAAATTCAAAATTGAAATATTATAAGACCGTAGTCCAACCTGAAATAACTTATGTATGTATGTATGTATGTATGTATGTATGTATGTATGTATGTATGTATGTTCAGTCCGTCAGCGATGCCGCTGGGGGGTTCCTCAACAGCTCTGCCATCAGCTGTCATAGATGGCCTAGGCATCACTGAAGAGGCGTACTAGAGAAATGCGTTTTTTTCTATTAGCTTTACGTCGCACCGACACAGGTAGGTCTTATGGCGACGATGGGACAGGAAAGGGATAGGACTCGGAAGGAAGCGGCCGTTGCCTTAATTAAGGTGAAAATGGGAAACCACGGAAAACCATCTTCAGGGCTGCCTACAGTGGGATTCGAACCTACTATATTCCGAATACTGGATACTGGCCGCACTTAAGCGACCGCAGCTATCGAGCTCGGTCTCTAAAGAAATGAGGAGTGAGGCAGTTTCCCGTTGCTTTCCTCACCGAGCCAGATTTGCTATTACATATCAGTCTGCCAAGCCCACTGAAATGCACACACCAACCGACCCTATGAGCAACATTTTCACACCATTCATAGCAGGGACTGGCTGCATAAGGATTGGCATTACTAGCATCGCTCATACCACAATGACTTTCATATTGTCAAAGCCAAGGATAAGACAGAGACAGATCTATGAAAGTAACAAAAATTGCTCTACCCTATACCAGAAGACATGGTGCACTGTAAACACTGCGTCCTGCCAACAAAGGCATGAAATAACGTATAGAATTGAATAATTATTTAAACTAAGGCAAAAGAATAACATAGACAAAATATTAGAAATATAAAGAAGAATATGAATATTGAATTTTCACAACCGCATTGTAATCGAAACAGACTTTCAACGTATTAGGTCGTGTTACGTACATGTAGTACGTGTTGAAGAGATGTTAAGTCATCATCATCATCATCATCTGTTTACCCTCCAGGTTCGGTTTTTCCCTCGGACTTAGCGAGGGATCCCACCTCTACCGCCTCAAGGGCAGTGTCCTGGAGCTTCAGACTCTTGATCGGGGGATACAACTGGGGAGTAATCCTGGCAAGGGTCCTATACACTGGAACCATACTCTAGTTGTGGTCTTAGCAAAGACTTATATGCCCTCTCTTTTACATCCTTACTCCTACCCCTAAACACCCTCATAACCATGTGCAGAGATCTGTACCATTTATTTACAATCCCATTTATGTGATTACCCCAATGAAGAACTTTCCTTATATAACACCCAGGTACTTATAGTGATCCCCATAAGGAACTTTCACCCCATCAACGCAGTAATTAAAACTGAGAGGACTTGTCCTATTTGTGAAACTCAAACCTGACTTTAAAAGCCGTTTATCATTATGCCATTGCCTGCTGTCGATCTCACAATATTATATTGATTGATAATTTATGATCATTTGCTTGGATCGAAAATATGTCATTGCCAGGAGATCCTGTGGATAGTCTGGCTGCCTGTTTTCACTGTTGCTCAGTTAGCACCACCCAGGAGGTGCGTGTAGAGCAATTAGAGGTTAAACCTACGGACGTGAGCAACGCTACAGCTCCACACCCGACTATTCGTCATATCGTCAGTGAATGTAAGATTCGAGCCTATCACGGTGATGAAGATGACTTCTTGCTGCTAACTCCAGATGCTGCACGCTGGATTGAGGAACTAGATATTCAATTGGGAAGCACAAATTACTTTGTTTCTCAGCTGTAAATATATATATTACTGATAATGTCTGTATAAGCCATACGCTAAATAATAAATTTGCTTGGGTAAGGGATAGATACTTATATTGTGGTTTGTTTTTTGAAAGTGATGCTAGTGATGTCAATATGTAACTAATCAAGTTAGCAGCAGTGATGGGTGATTAACGAAGGAGAATAGGGCGACGATATTTGCTTGGTTGTGTATGGCCTTACGTGCCGAGTGTAACATACAGTGCACTGAATTCTTTTATTCATTTCAAGTGGAAATACTGGCGTTAAACCTACACTACGTGTACTCATCTTGATCAGAGGAAATCTGAGCCCGGTGTGCAGTAAATTTAATAGACTACATGATGTTGGTAGTAGTGTACTGGCAGTAGTACGTGACTGTCGATAGTAAAGTTCAGCAGTACCGCTGCTGGACTCTAGATGGCAGGAGTGACCATTGTCAATATTAACACATCTTAGAATTTGCTGTAGTACACCATCAGTATATTAACAGCCAATTCCCGAACAAACCAGCAGAGAAGATAATTACATTTATAGATCAGAACATTTCATAATACTCAGTCAAAATGCTCCATGTTCACAACATGACAAACACCATATAATCACCTAGAAAAGAAGAACCTCATTTATGCGGATTAAGTGGGAAACATAAGTTGCACACTAATAGGCTCCGTGCGTTCGAAGGAGAAATGCACTGCCGCGCTGCGAGTGGCGAAAATTGTAAGTTATTGCGTTATACCGCGAACCCACAAACATCAGCTGTCATCTCACCACGTGTTGCCATGGCAGACTTGATAATATCAGTAGGATTTCAGAGTATTTTATCTGACAGTAATCGGCCCAATTCTTCGAAGAAAGGCCGTCTACTTGCAGAAAGTGGACATGTAATTAATTTACTCGAAAAACAGTTTGCAGGAAATACCACCAACAGTGTAATAACTGCTGATGTGATAAGAGAGACATCGGTTCGCCAGAAACCTTACCATGTCACGATAGAGGTAACGTACCTAATCATTTATGTACCAGTTTAAGTGATAACGGGATTAATGATCATGTACACATAAGCAATGTTGACTTTAGAAAACTATGTTGCCGGGCTGAGTGGCTCAGACGGTTGAGGCGCTGGCCTTCTGACCCCAACTTGGCAGGTTCGATCCTGGCTCAGTCCGGTGGTATTTGAAGGTGCTCAAATACGTCAGCCTCGTGTCGGTAGATTTACTGGCACGTAAAAGAACTCCTGCGGGACAAAATTCCGGCACCTCGGCGTCTCCGAAAACCGTAAAAAGAGTAGTTAGTGGGACGTAAAACAAATAACATTATTATTATTATTATTATTATTATTATTATTATTATTATTATTATTATTGGAAAACTATGTTAGGCTTACTTCTAATAGGATATCATGTTCTCATAGGTTAGTGCTACTAGAGAGACAATTAACTGTTCCTGTGAATGCCCTGCTGGACCGTCAGAGAAGTGCAAGCATATTTCGGCTGTTATTCATGCAGTGAACTCAGAAAATGTAACTTCGCGAACCGATCAACCATGTGAATGGTCTCGACCTCGTATTTCAAACGCGGGGAAAGAGAAATATAACAAGGGAAAGAGGTTAGAAGAACTTTTTCCCACAAAAAGGCAGAGGCTTGATGTTAATACAGCTGAAATTCCTGATTTAAAAACCCCATGTATACTTTCCAAAGTCTTAAATGAGGAGAAAAAATCAGAATCAGTAAAAGTTGCCAATGAATTGCTAGGATATTTAATAGCAGATGTCACAGTTACTGTTCAGAATAATGCATGTAAACATGTAATAACAACATTATTAATGAAACAGGAGACTACATCTGTAATTAATGTGTGTAGTGTCAACAATTCTGCACTAGAAAATCATTTTTATAACAATCATGTTGTAATTAATAAGACTCAAGCAACTGAAATTTGTGTAAAAACCTTACATCAATCGAAGTCTGACCTCTGGTTTTCAGAAAGAAAGAAAAGGATCTCTGCAAGTAGGGCACATTCAGTTAAAAGTAGGAGGAAAGATCACATGAAACTGGTAAATACACTTTTTAATCCTAAATGTCTTTATGGTAGGGGCCTTAGAAATGTCACATTTGGAAATAAATTAGAAAAATCTGCTCTTGCCAAATATACAAATTTATATGACAGAACAGTTGTAGAATGTGGTCTTGTAATTCACCTCACCCATCCTTGGTTATGTGCTAGTCCTGATGGTATAGTAATGGTGGATGGGAAGCCAGAAAGGGTACTAGAAATTAAATGCCCTATTTCATGCAAAGATAAACCAATTGTAGGTGATAATGATGAGATCAATGTACCCTATATTACAAGAAATTCACAAAGAAATTTGGAACTGAAACAAAATCATACATATTTCACTCAATGTCAGCTGTTGATGTACTGTTGTGGGCTTGATGTTTGTGACTTTTTCATTTATACAGAGAACCATAGTTCTATTCTTTTACAAATTCAAAGAAATGATATGTTCTTGAAGGGTTGTACTGAAAAGTTGCAACAGTTTTATTTTACACATTATTTAAAGGAACTATCATGCAAATTTAATAATGAGCTTCAGAAATCAAGGGAGGTTGTACATTTGTCATAACACAACACATATGCACAATGTCATCAACACAACATAACAGTTCACTTGGACTTTTTTGAAGTATGTTATATACTTTCACTCTCTGAATGCAGCATTCAACATGGATTCGCACACTAGCAATATTGTAAGTGTCATCTACTTCTTCAGGTGTCAAGTGACCTTCATGCATGAAGGGAGGCATGACTAAAATTGCATTGCTGTCCTCCAATATAGTTTTTATGCCAGGGAAACCTTTATCAGCCATGATTTGATCTCCTGGTTCTACCAATTTCAAAATTCCACAGTCATTTGTGATAAAACTGTCACTAGCTCTACCACCATAACATTTGGAAATAAATGTCACCATACCACAAGGTGCAATTGCAATAAGGACCTTTGCAGTATATGTAGATTTATAATTACAGTACATATACACACGCTGGCTGATTTCAGGAGGCTGTTCTGTTTTAATTTCAGTGCAGTCTATAATAGCTCTACAATTTGGATAGTTATCTTTAAAAACAGAAGGCAATGTAGCATTAACAGTATCCTTGCTAGGCCAGAAAACCCACTTTTTTGTTGCTTGTGCCAGTACAGGTAAAACCGATTGAAATATCCTAGAAATAGTACTACTATGTTTGTTATATTTTATTATGAAAGTTTACGTTGGTTAAATAGTCTGTTGGCAGTGCAAGTGAAATTTGCTCAGTGTAGCTGTATCTTGTGCTTTGTGAATAAATAAATAAATAAATAAATTGAAAATAACAGCAAGGGCAGCAAATGGCAAGGCTAACTTCATTTTCATTAAGAATACCAATAGTCTATTTTCTTTACTAATTTTGCGTGTAGTAGTGTCTGGCAGTATGTTTAAAAATATATTAAAAATTTCTTTGTTTACACCAGTGAGGACATTTAACTGTGATTCATCAGAAACTGAACTATAACCAAAAAATCCTCTTTCTTCATATGGGGAGTCAGGCCCAGACAGTTTACTAACATGTCTAGGTTTAGCATGCAATGTGTGAATGGCTGATATACTTGCTTGTGTGCTGACACTATTTCCATCCAAAATACAACTGAATTCAAAATTACTTTCTACACCACTATTTCTATTTGTCTGAGTTTGTGCATCAGCTTTAATGGTCACTAGATCTTGCAGATCTGATATATGAGATGTTGAAATTAATAAATTTCTATTTACACTTCTCTCCTTCAGTCTTACAAATCTGTTGAGAGAGCCTGTTCCTGTTGACTTTCTTCTGTAACATTCTGGAAAGATACTTGGTACATATGCTGGACTAGAAGGATGTTGAGATTTACACCCTCCTATGAAGTGTTTGCTGCAGATTCTAGATGATTTTGAAGGTGTCCACAAAGTACCATCTGCCCTATAAAATGAATTGTGTACATGTGGTGATAAAGTTTGAGCAATCTGTAGGCCTAAATGGAATTATTATTCTGAACACATATTGTAAAATTTAAGTTTTATCTGTATTACACTTATTTGAATTTCTGTTGTAATGAATTCAAATTATTTTGTGACTATCTGGTTTTATAATATGACTTCGATAGGACTACTTAAAATACTGCAATGCTTCTTTATTTAATGTTTATATATAATTACACATTTGTAAAATAGTTCTGTAGGCTATTAAGATGGTGTTCCTATGTCTTGCTATGTAGGCCTATATCTGTAAATATACTTATCCACTGACTTAGGAAAACTACAAAATTTGACACTTTGCGCAGTATTAAGGTATTTATTATTATTATTATCCTGGCTTTCATCAAGACTATTGTGTAATATAATATCTCTACGATTATGATGTGTGTGCTTTAAAAATAAGGCGTATGGAGCTTACTTTTCAGGTATAGCATTACTATAATTATTTGGTTGTAGCTCTTAACCTAATTGTAAAATTCATTACTAAAATTATTTGGTTGTAGCTCATAACCTTTTTTGTAAAATTTGTGGTTAATATAGGTTTTGTACAGTATAATTTAGTATTAATTAAAATATGTAAATCCCCAATTACTTACTTCTTGCGATTTACTGCTAAGATCCACTGTCTTTTCAAATCAATTTCGTGAGGTCGTGATGGAAAACTATAAAATTTCACACTTTGTTCTGTATTGCAGTATCTATTATTACAGCCAACAACACAGCACATAGTATTTCCGGAACGTTTTGACATTTTAAAAGTAGTAATGCCAAGATTACACTATAAAAGAATTGAATAAATACATGTAAACACACATACTCCACCTTCTTACGATCAGCTGTTTATAAACATCAACCTCTGAGTAGTTCTCATAATATCCACCCGCGGCAGCACAGTGCTATACGCACGGAGCCTATACCTTAGTTCAAGAGGAAGTTTTCCGTACATTTAAATACGCTAAAATACATTTGTATAGCGTTTGTGCGCAGTACGATCACGAAGACGTTTTACTAACTACAGCTCTGCCGGCGTGGTTGCCATCCGTTAGTCCAGCTGCATTGTTGCCTCTCCACGAGTCATTGTTTATTCTGATGGAGCGCCGGTTTCATTTTCGAATTCACATCAGTGAATTAATAGTGCGTTGCATTCAGAAGAGCATGAGTTCGAATCCCACTTCGGCTGTTCTGGGAATGGTTTTCCACGGTTTCCCATTCTCAATTTCAGGGGAAATCCAGGACGGTACCTTTGATAGACCGTGGCCGAATTACTTCCAATTCCTGTCATTATCTATCCTTGGCGGAAAAAACATTCAAGAAGAGTCGACCCCGTAAAAGAAATATTGTACAAGTAAAAATATTTTTTTATCATTTTCGATCCGGATAAACCGGAGATCTGGATTAATGAGGGCCGGGCAAATGAGGTCCTTGTGTAATTATATTGGAGCACGCTCCCCATTATACAAAAAAAAAATACCCAAGAATCCAACAGTGGTTAGAGACGATAGCCGGAAGATATGATTTAAAAATCCACTTCAAGGTTTGCATGACCAGCAAATATCACGATCCAGACGTCACCTGTGTTTGTGCTTTGTGCAGTAGAAGCTGTGATCGATGTCACGCAATGATATGCAGTGAAAGGTAGTGCTCATTCAAAATGCTTTGCAGTGAGGGACAGTGACTATCCTAATAACTATTGTTAACTATTTGTTGTTGTTTTTTTTCCTGCACATTGTGCGCTTTCCCTCTTTATTGTTATAAAATCCACAGTTCTAGCCCTTCAGGCAAGCTACTAATGTTGAAAACATCCTAGGGATATGAGCAACAAATTTTAGGTAAATGTAATAACGTATGAGAATATGTTCTTTATTTATTGCAATCCTTTCCTTAAGCATCGTTATCCGGTCGATTAGATTAGCAGTTTGCCTTTTTTTTACCACTACGAGCGCTAATGTAAGTCAATGCATTGCTTCACTTAAGCACCGCCGTCTGGATCCTGATAATTTATCTTACCATTGTTTGTTGTTGCTATGTATCTTGGCGCTTCTTTAATGTTGGTCATGAAATGTGTCTTTTCAAATGATATCTGCAGGTCGGTTTTCATTGCTACCTTTTAAAGTGTTAACTTGTATTATCGCTGATTCAGTATTTTCTGATAACAGTACAAAATAGACAACAAATACTAAGGAGTTGATAGTGATGTTCTCTTTCTTCAATCCTATCCTTATTTGGTCTTTAATGCCATTTTCTGCGAGCTCATTTTCCCATTCTTTGATGACCTTATCTAGGACACAATTGAACAACAGTGGGGATAGGCAATCTCCTTGCCTTACGCCTGTCTTGATTTCAAAGGGTTCGAGACGGCGGTGCACTTAAGCAACAACAACACCATCTATAGAGAAGGCCTCGCAATACGATTCGTGACGTCACAGCGCTAAGGCCGAGAACGGGCCATGGGCGTACGTCATGCCATTCGCAACTTAAACACTTCGACCGGATTATTTCAGTTCGAATCTACAGTTCAATCTTTATTTTTACCGAGCAGTTACCGTACCAAACCATGTAAGATGTATTACTGATCATTTCTAACGTAAAGATTATTCGGCAAAAACAAATAACGAAATTTTACGCAAATAAGTACCCGGCTATCCCTCTACTTCGTTTGGTAGTTTCCAAAATATTCATACTCTGTTCAAGACAAAAGTGAAATAATTAGTAACCCACAGATTTTACAGTAGTTACTGATGAATTGTTAGGCTAAGATATTTTACAAAACAATTTCTAAACAAGAACAGCTTCATCTTCAAACTCACCAACTATAAGAATGGCATGCACAAAAATTACTCCACATATTTGCCTTAATAACAAAATACAGTACATGACACACAAGCTTAGCACTAAAACATGAACAACTTAAAACACACCAACTAAAAACTGGCATGCACACTCAATCATACTATAATTACCTTATCAATGAATGAAGTCCAGTAGGGGCTTACACGGCTTAGACATCAATGTAGAAGTTTAAAATACCAATTACTGACAGTTGCGTAAAGCATTTACAGAAACATATCAGATAATTTAATTTACGAACTAGTTGTCTGCTTTTAAGTTTAGTAATAGTTTTTACACTAAAAACAGTCTGTACTCTATTTACAAAATGGTTGTCATAATCAGCACTAAACACTATAATTCACTGCATTAGTTTTCTTCTTTTATGCTGGGCGAGAGTTTTAGATTTAGCATCATCATTGAAGTCCTTTACAAAATTATTAATCAATATATTGCTAGCTGTATGAAGAATGTTCCGTTGAATGAGATCTGTTGTATGACTGGGGCACTTGTGGCCCATAAAAATGTCAGAGAGCAAACATTTCATAGTTACTTGCAACAACACATTCAAGTGACTGGAATGATGTAAAAACTGTGTTTTGAAATCCTTCTCTAATAGTTTATTCATAATTATGAAACAGTATGATGTGCACAGTACCACATCACTGTGCGGATGACGCAATCCTCCACTGTCATTTGCATTTATTACGCTTGAATGGGCAGCAGCACTATCACCTGTTTCACTGCAGATAAAAACTTCACAGTAATCGCAGCTGTATCTTTTCATTATACCATAGGAACAGTATCCACTGATGTAATGTAACAGAGGCCAATATTCTTCTTCAATCCCATCCACATCATTTTCACCTGCTGTACATTCCACAAATACACCAACGTCACACTCATTGTCTTCTACACAGTCAGCAATAGCAGCAACCAATTCCATAACAGACTGAAGTCGCAATTTATTTTCAACTTCATATATTTGTCTGAGAGATATATTGTATTGACTACCTGCAAGCTGTCGATATTTACCAAACCGAGCTTCCAAGTTATCCGTCTGCACCTTTCCAGGCAAGAAAAAGCTGTGGCCTTTATCAATAATTTGCCATTTCTAATAAACCCTTTGTAGAGAGAGTCAATGCAGTGTGTGTCTCTTTACTGAGTCTTCCATAAGAAGTACTCCACCTCCAATTATCTAACCATTGCACTAATTTCTCCAAATACTCAATATGACATGAGACTGTGGTTATAGGCTCCTGAAAAGGATTCCTGAGACGTTTACCTTTCCATAGGGTTTTGACATTTACTATTACGTAGAGATTATTTCTATAAAATTTGCTGTACTTTCCCAGCATTCCAAGTTCTTCTTAGGTCCTATTTCCTTCAGGGCAATAGCTAGTGGATGATTAACAATTTTTAATGCCAAAGAAACATTTTGACGTTCCAAATTTGTTGGATACAAAGCTTTCAGTGTAGGGTAGAACCCATATTTTAGAAGATTCTTCTTTTCTAATGAATGCAGATGTTTCAACACACTAAAAGGTGCAATATGCATCTTCTCATAGTCAGTTATGTCTGGGAAATAGAGTTGCTGGTCCATTACATTTAATCAGTTATTTAGAACACATTTTAAAATGTGGACGGTGTCTATGATAAAGAAGAGCTTTCTGCTCTTGTCTTTCGGATGGCTGTAAACATACTTCAATTCAGGCGGATCACTAAGAAGAGACACTGATTTCCTGTTCAGAGCACTGTTATCTGCAATAACTGCTACTACTTCAAAGCCTATTTCTTCCAAACCAAGGATTATTGTTTTCGTAGTGTTAAATAATTCCTCACCATGAATATTAGTAACAGGTACAATATGAGCAATATCTTTATAATGTGAAAGTACACTATGGACCATGAAAACATACGCACTTGTGGCACATTCATCACTGTTCATCGCAGTACCTACTACCCTGCCCTGTTTGAAAAGTAAGCGGGGTTTGATATGAACCTCATCCATCGACAATAGCACTCATTTGTCTTCTGGAGAGAGTAATGGAAATTTACTCTTCATATAGAGCAGATAATTGTCATTCTTTTCCTGCAGAGGGTTTGTTACAAGCTTTGAACATATTATTTGCAACGTACATGAAGCAGGAAGTGTTAAATTACCAGATCCTTGAATAAATTTCCAACAATGGGGAGAAATTGAATGAGCTAATGAAGAAAATACCATTAACTCCCAGGAATAATACTTCACCCTCTTCTTAGGTAACAAGAATAGCTGTTCATTTAAGAAATTCAACATATTTTTCTTCTCAGGAAACTTATTTTCTAAGTGTTGCAATAAACCATCAAGAACAGTCAAAGTTTCTTCTATATCCTGGCTGCTAGACATAGTAGAAGATACATACAGAGAATGGGCATTCTGTATTAATATTTCAATTTCAGTAAGATTCTTAACATGCTTGGGCAATGACACCCCTTTACAGCGTTTAACTTGTACATTATTGACAAATAATGAAGCATGTAAATCTTGTGTTATTTCAACACAACAAGAAATATGAGGGTTGGGTTTCTCTTTCATTAAAATGAAATATAAACCTGATTCCTTCTTGAGCAAGTCCCATTCAGTATTAAATGTAATGCCATTCACTTTCAGCTTTAATTCCTCAATGTCTTTAAATGTTATTGCCCCAGCGTGTTCACTACATGTACGTAAACTGTCAGTAACAGCATTTTCTAAACACTTGTTTTCCACTCTGCGACGCCTGTTTTCTGGATCTTCACAGGAGGCAGAAGTGGTTCCAGGGAGATATTGAGGGCAGTTTGGAAACTGTGATGGAACTGCATCTAAAACGTTTAAAATTAGTTGTTACACAATTGTACTGAAACTGGCATTCTATTAAAAAACAAAGAATATGCCTAAAGAATCATTGTGTTCTATCTAGGAATGATGAACTAACCTTTCACCAATCTGGGGTTTGACAAAGGAGCAGTCAGTAACCTCCCGTTCTTTTTATCGAACATGCTCGTGGATCTTTCAATCTCATCATCTTTAAAATGAAGTTCGCATACTTACAATACAATGACATTGAAACGTGAATGCACATGTTCGTAAACTGTGCTGTTCGTAATTTCTTAATGTGATTTCCATTTTAACCTCAATTCTTCATTAGCAGGGAAAGAGAACAAACTCACTCCGTTTAAATAGTTGCCTTTACAATTTAGCACACTGCACTTATGAGGCATTATGCCTTTTACTATGAGAGGTAGGCCTACCACCAAGTAAGGAACATAAATTCACAACACTAGTCAAAAACTACACTTGTTCACACATCCAACAAAATAACATTCAAAACACGCTGCCAGCTGTTTACAGTTCGGATAGGACGTAGCAGCATGACGTCACACGAGGATCGTATTTGTATTGCTAGGCCTTCTCTATAGGTGGTGTTGGCACCACTATGAGAGCTAATATGAGTCAATGCACTGTTTCACTTAAAGACCACTACGAGCGCTAATGTGAGTCAATGCACTGTTTCACTTAAAGACCACTACGAGAGCTAATATGAGTCAATGCATTGTTTCACTTAAAGACCACTACGAGCGCTAATGTGAGTCAATGCACTGTTTCACTTAAAGACCACTACGAGCGCTAATGTGAGTCAATGCACTGTTTCACTTAAGCACCACTACGAGCGCTAATGTGAGTCAATGCATTGTTTCAGTTAAGTACCACTAAGAGCGCTAATGTGAGTCAATGCATTGTTTCAGTTAAGTACCACTAAGAGCGCTAATGTGAGTCAATGCAGAGTCTCACTTAAGCACTTATAACTTTATTCGGTGTGGACATTTTTCAAAAAATCAAAAATTCCTGAGTGTATTGAACCAAAGAACACATTACAGAAACAATTCTGTAAATAAGTTAATTTGTCTAGGATTTGGATCAGAAAGAATACCAGTATCGAAAAAAGCGATTTTAGGCTGTTTTTTCCAGAACTGAATTTAGGCCGGAAGTGATTTTAAATTTTTTTAGTCGGGTAGAGCTATCCAAGGCTCACAATTTGAAACTTCATCTATCGGCACAATTGAGGAAATTGCTTAATTTTACTTGTACCTTCTTATTAGAATGTCTTCAACATTTAAAAAAGCCACAATAAAAGCAAATTACACCTTCGTGTAATATCACACAATTGAAAATTTAAAAAAGGGAGCCACAAGAGGGAACGGTGGAATGAGAAATGTGAAATGCATTTCATTTTCGGATGTTGTGTCTAGTACGAAGAATATCTAGAGTCACCTGTTTACATGACGTCAATGCAGATTGCAGCGAACACTCTAGGGACACGGGGTCTCCTTTAAATATGCATGAGCTGATGGAGACTCATACGATAACGTCCAGGTTACTCACTTAACTCTACAGAACTTGGGAGAAACAAACAAGTCTGCTGCTTACCTCATCGCCTTCTAAATTCATTGCGACAGATCTATATCACTGACACATTGTCCTCACCCCAGACACCCGTGTTCCATTCTCAGTACTTCATGAATTGGAGGGATGTAATCACTATTGCGTTTTTCTGTGGTGGTTAGTACTTTGGTATGTTATCTGAATATGATGAGGAGAGTGTTGGGACGGACAAATACATCCAGTCCCCGAGCCAGATCAGAAGGGATTAAAATCCCCGACCCGGCCGGGAATCGAACCCTAAACCCTCTGAACCGAAGGCTGTACGTTGACCATTCAGCCAACGAGTCGGACAAATTAGGACATAACTATTTCTGTAAATAGTTGTTCAGTGAATAGAATTTCTTTCTTAAACTGTTTACCCTCCAGGGTTGGGTTTTCCCTTGGACTCAGCGAGGGATCCCACTTCTAGCCCTTCAAGGGCGGTGACCTGGAGCGTGAGACTTTGGGTCGGGGGATACATCTGGGAAGGACGACCAGTACCTCACCCATGCGGCCTCACCTGCTATGCTGAAGAGGGGCCTTGTGGGAGCGTGGGAAGTTTGGAAGGGATAGAGAAAGAAGAGAGAAGGAAGACGCCGTGTCCTTAAGTTAGGTACCATCCCGGCATTTGGCTGGAGGAGAAGTGGGAAACCACGGAAAACCACTTCGAGGTTTGCTGAGGTGGGAATCTAACCTACCTCTACTTTTCAAATTTCGTGGTAGAGCCGGGAATCGAGCCCGGGCCTCCGGGGGTGGCAGATAACCACGCAAACCATCATACCTTAGAGGCAGACACAGTTACCAGAGTTCAGTGTGGTAAAAAATCTTAGTAATTTTTTCTTATTTTGTAGCGTTTTCCATAAACCTAGCATCACCTTCTAGTATTCCTACCAGATCATCATCCACCGCAGTACTAAGCATTCCCATTCACCGCTCAACTGGCTACAGTAAATCATTTATAGTCGCCGCCAGCCGAATTTGGAATTCCCTACCTGCTGAAATTAGGAGCGTGTCAAACCACCTCCGCTTTAAGAAACTCTGTCAAACCTGGTTAATAAATAATAATGATTTCTTATAACATAGTAGGATTAGATCATAGCTAAGTATTACATTAATTAAAACATTTAATTGCTACCTTAAGATATTAAACTGTAAATAATTTAGTGTATATTTAACTCTTCATGTAGGTGTATGTATGGTCGGACAGAATAGCAGGCTTCATAGCCTGAGTCCCGCCATATAAAACAAGACAATAAATAAATAAATAAATAAATAAATAAATAAATAAATAAATAAATAAACAAATAAATAAATAAATAAATAAATAAATAAATAAATAAATAAATAAATAAATAAATAAATAAATAAATAAATAAATAAATAAATAAAATAAACTTACGGGCATTTTATTGATCATTTTCGGCATTTCTTTTTCAGGATACCAACATCCTGCCCATAGTTATAAAGTTAAGAGAACACCAATAATATTACTTCGTAAATCTTAATCTCCTTGGAGTAATTTCCTCTTCAAATCAAGAGCATGCGAGATATGTGTAATGGCTGCTCTAGACGTAATCTGCGAGGAGAAGCCTTGCTATACAGTCAGAGAACGGCGGGGGTATGTCAATGAACTCTGATTGCCAGTAGGG
The DNA here is from genome assembly GCF_040414725.1 of Anabrus simplex. Classification (NCBI taxonomy): domain Eukaryota; kingdom Metazoa; phylum Arthropoda; class Insecta; order Orthoptera; family Tettigoniidae; genus Anabrus; species Anabrus simplex. The sequence continues at coordinate 137,698,996 of NC_090273.1, forward strand.
GGAGTAGTTAGTGACGTGGGAAGCTGTCATTGTATAATATTACCCTACTCACTCACCCCTTTGAGGCATACGTTGTAATTGAGTAGTCTCTTCCCTTATTACTCCTTAGCCGTCCAAACCCTGCACTAGGACTGACTCATCATGTTACAACTAGGAGAAGGAGAATAGGCGAACCCATTTTGGGCTCCTTTAATTTCCTCCAAATAATTTTATTTTTGGAATGATAACCTTGGTTATCACTATAAATATTTAACATCTTCATTAACAATGCAAAAACCTGCAAATCAAATATACGTGAATTAAAGATGGATGGAACGCTAAATATGATAAGGGAGATCTTGAAGAAAGTCATGAAGTACAGTGACCTTGGTATATTATTCGATGCCAAGTCAACATTCCGAAGTCATGTCAAAAGAACAGCTTTCAGCGCTTAAAATGCTAGGATTCGTCAGGCGTAATGTAAAACCATACTATGGGATTACAAAAATTAATACTCTCTACAATATACTAGTACGTCCTAGACTTGAATACGCTAATGTTATATGGAAACCGTGTAACAACAAAGGCATGGAAATAACAGTACAATTACAGAAACTTTTCCTTAAGTTATATCAATCAATACTGATCTGCATTTAGGGCAGTCGCCCAGGTGGCAGATTCCCTATCTGTTGCTTTCCTAGCCTTTTCCGAAATGATTTCAAAGAAATTGGAAATTTATTGAACATCTCCCTTGGTAAGTTATTCCAATCCCTAACTCCCCTTCCTATAAATGAATATTTGCCCCAGTTTGTCCTCTTGAATTCCAACTTTATCTTCATATTGTGATCTTTCCTACTTTTATAGACGCCATTCAAACCTATTCGTCTACTAATGTCATTCCACGCCATCTCTCCGCTGACAGCTCGGAATATACCACTTAGTCGAGCAGCTCTTCTTCATTCTCTCAATTCTTCCCAACCCAAACATTGCAACATTTTTGTAACGCTACTCTTTTGTCGGAAATCACCCAGAACTAATCGAGCTGCTTTTCTTTGGATTTTTCCTAGTTCTTGAATCAGGTAATCCTGGTGAGGGTCCCATACACTGGAACTATACTCAAGTTGCGGTCTTACCAGAGACTTATATGCACTCTCCTTTACATCCTTACTACAACCCCTAAACACCCTCATAACCATGTGCAGAGATCGGTACCCTTTATTTACAATCCCATTTATGTGATTACCCCAGTGAAGATCTTTCCTTATATTAACACCTAGATACTTACAATGATCCCCAAAAGGAACTTTCACCCCATCAATGCAGTAATTAAAACTCAGAGGACTTTTCCTATTTGTGAAACTCACAACCTGACTTTTAGCCCCGTTTATCAACATACCATTGCCTGCTGTCCATCTCACAATATTTTCGAGGTCACGTTGCAGTTGCTCACAATCTTGTAACTTATTTATCACTCTATAGAGAATAACATCATCCGCAAAAAGCCTTACCTCCGATTCCACTCCTTTACTCATATCATTTATATATATAAGAAAACATAAAGGTCCGATAACACTGCCCTGAGGAACTCCCCTCTCAACTATTACAGGGTCAGACAAAGCTTCACCTACTCTAACTCTCTGAGATCTAATTTCTAGAAATATAGCAACCCATTCAGTCACTCTTTTGTCTAGTCCAGTTGCACTCATTTTTGCCAGTAGTCTCCCATGATCCACCCTATCAAATGCTTTAGACATGTCAATCGCGATACAGTCCATTTGACCTCCAGAATCCAAGATATCTGCTATATCTTGCTGGAATCCTACAAGTTGAGCTTCAGTGGAATAACCTTTCCTAAAACCGAATTGCCTTCTATCGAACCAGTTATTAATTTCACAAACATGTCTAATATAATCAGAAAGAATGCCTTCCCAAAGCTTACATACAATGCATGTCAAACTTACTGGCCTGAAATTTTCAGCTTTATGTCTATCACCCTTTCCTTTATACACAGGGGCTACTATAGCAACTCTCCATTCATCTGGTATAGCTCCTTCGGCCAAACAATAATCAAATAAGTACTTCAGATATGGTACTATATCGCAACACATTGTATTTAGTATATCCCCAGAAATCTGATCAATTCCAGCCGCTTTTCTAGTTTTCAACTTTTGTATCTTATTGTAAATGTCATTGTTATCGTATGTAAATTTTATTACTTCTTTGGCCTTAGTCTCTTCCTCTTTCTCGACATTATCCTTGTAACCAACAATCTTTACATACTGCTGACTGAATACTTCTGCCTTTTGAAGATCCTCACATACACACTCCCCTTGTTCATTAATTATTCCTGGAATGTCCTTCTTGGAACCTGTTTCTGCCTTAAAATACCTATACATACCCTTCCATTTTTCACTAAAATTTGTATGACTGCCAATTATGCTTGCCATCATGTTATCCTTAGCTGCCTTCTTTGCTAGATTCAATTTTCTAGTAAGTTCCTTCAATTTCTCCTTACTTCCACAGCCATTTCTAACTCTATTTCTTTCCAGTCTGCACCTCCTTCTTAGTCTCTTTATTTCTCTATTATAATAAGGTGGGTCTTTACCATTCCTTACCACCCTTAAAGGTACAAACCTGTTTTCGCATTCCTCAACAATTTCTTTAAACCCATCCCAGAGTCTGTTTACATTTTTATTTACCGTTTTCCACCGATCTTAGTTACTTTTTAGAAACTGCCTCATACCTGCTTTATCAGCCATATGGTACTGCCTAACAGTCCTACTTTTAAGACCTTCCTTTCTATCACATTTATTTTTAAATACCACAAAAACAGCTTCATGATCACTAATACCATCTATTACTTCAGTTTCCCTATAGAGCTCATCTGGTTTTATCAGCACCACATCCAAAATATTTTTCCCTCTGGTTGGTTCCATCACTTTCTGAATCAGCTGTCCTTCCCATATTAACTTATTTGCCATTTGTTGGTCATGCTTCCTGTCGTTCGCATTTCCTTCCCAATTGACATCTGGCAAATTCAGATCTCCCGCTACAATCACATTTCTTTCCATGTCGTTTCCCACATAGCTGACTATCCTATCAAATAATTCCGAATCCGCATCAGTGCTACCCTTTCCCGATCTGTACACTCCAAATATATCATGTTGCCTATTATCTTTAGAAATGAGCCTTACACCTAGAATTTCATGTGTCTCATCTTTAACTTTTTCGTAGCTTACAAATTCTTCTTTCACCAGAATGAAAACTCCCCCTCCCACCTTTCCTATCCTATCTCTATGATACACACTCCAGTGCCGTGAGAAAATTTCTGCATCCATTATATCATTTCTCAGCCATGATTCAACTCCTATTACAATATCTGGTAAATATATATCTATTAAATTACTTAATTCTATTCATTTCTTTACAATACTTCTACAGTTCAACACTAACAATTTTATGTCATCCCTACTTGATTTCCAGTTCCCTGTTCCCTTATCACCGCTCCCTAGGCCATCCCGTTTCCCTGAATGTACCTCCCTATTACCCTTCCAAACAAATTTCCTAACTTATACGTACCACTGCGGTTTAAATGAAGGCCATCCGAGCGCAGATCCCTATCTCCTACCCATACATGAGAAAATTTGGCGAATTTCCTTTGAATGTAAGCTACAGGCGCCTCCTCACAGATGCCCATTTCAAATCTCTTTAATCACCTAGAGATTTTGTGCGATATTATATTACTTTAGGACTTTAGTTAAACTCCGCCAGTGCCGGTCGCAAGCCCGGGACCTCATCTCGCAAGTGATGAGGAAGGGGGAGGGGGAGGAGTAACACCTCGTAAAAAAACCAGGGCTCATCTGGCTCCGGATGATAGCACCATGTATGGGCCCCTGTCTGGGTTACAGACGAAGAAGTCTACCAACAGCTTTCACATAAATAGAATGCATAACCTCAACGGCGTCGAAGGAGAAGAATCATCTATCCCCGACAACTGAGCTATAATCCAGGCACACCTACTGGAAAAGAGCAACCCTAAGGCTTACAACTTTAGTGGTATCTCGAACTGACCCCGGTTGGCTCCCCCAACAACTCCCATTAACTCGCATGATGGAAACATTTCTTACGGAAACTACTCCAGGTGGCAGCCTGAAGAGGAAATCCACCACTTCTACAAGCAGTGCACTCTGGCCATCGGATTCTGGAGAGCCCGAGCCACCATGCATAGATGAGTCGGAGCATCTAGGAAACCCATTGCCATCACACGCATCTAAACTGAATACACCAAAATTAAGACCTAAACGGAAACACTTTTTTGGCACGCTGGACATAAATTCACTCCTAAAAACAGGAAAACTTAAACAACTTACAGAAGTAATGGACCAGCAAAATATTCTGATCACGGTACTTCAAGAAACAAGATTCACGGATGTGATGGAATCAAGCAACTATAGAATCCTGAAAGGCAAGTTCGGCATAAGGATCATGAAGAACATGCCACACTTAGGAACAACATTTGTAATCAGTAACAAGTTTGTAAATTCGGTTATAAACTTCCAGTCTGTAAATGGAAGGCTCTCACTACTAACCATTAAGTGTGCACAGAAAATAATATATACACCCTCATTAATGCTCATGCGCCAATTAATGACGAAAATCGAACTAACCCACAAAAGGTTGATGACTCTTGGGAAGAATTAGAATTGGTGACATCAAAAATTCCTGATAATCATGCGAAAATACTATTTGGAGATTTCAACGCACAGGTAGGACGAGAAAAATTCTACAAGAGAATAGTGTGGGATTTCCCAGCTCATAGAAGCACCAACAGAGATGGGCAAAGACTTAAAGTGTTCTGTAGGAACTTTAATTTGAAACTGATGTCCACTCGTTTCAAGAAGCTTCCTGGGCACCACCAAACAAACTGTTAGGAGAATATCAAATTAGTCACGTTGCAAACTTCCATAGAAGTCAAAAAGAAATCATGAATGTTAAAGTTAAGAAAGGAGCCAACATACAAACAGATCACTATTTAACAATCATCAAGATAAAATTTATTCCCAGCAGCAATAAGAAACGCACAAACAACAGATTACTAAGATTCGACACTCAAAAGCTGAAACAGAACAGCAACAAGTACCACGAACTGATGAATATTGAAACAACTGAATGGAAGCAAATGCAGCAGACCATGATAGAAGCAGCTAAAGAAACAGCATTACTCAAGAGATCACGAAAATATCCATGGTGGAATGAAAAAAGTGAACAGGCAATATCACTCAGACTACAAAGATAGATAAAATGGTACTCATCAAATAAAGAGGAAGTTTTTTTTGCTATGGGCTTTACGTCGCACCGACACAGATAGGTCTTATGGCGACGATGGGATGGGAAAGGCCTAGGAGTTGGAAGGAAGCGGCCGTGGCCTTAATTAAGGTACAGCCCCAGCATTTGCCTGGTGTGAAAATGGGAAACCACGGAAAACCATCTTCAGGGCTGCCGATAGTGGGATCCCTGAAGAGGAAGATTATAACAGCTTCAAAGAACAAAGAAAATCAACAGCAAAAATCATAAGAGGAGAAAAAAAAGAAAATTCGAGAAAGAACAACTGGCTGCCATAGAAAAAACTTCCAAAAGAATAACCCGAGGGACTTTTACAAGACATTTAAAAGGAGCCTTTGTAAATATCAACCACTCAGCTTGTGTTTCAAGAAAGAGGATGGCACCATCGCAACAAACAATGAAGAAAATTGCCAACTGTTAGCAGAATACTTTAAACAGCTACTTAACTGCCCAGTGCCAGAAGAGAAGCTCGCCACAGAACATAGGCAACAGAAACCAGACTCAACACCGCCAGATGAAACAGAAATCACAAATCGAATCAAGAAGTAAAGAACCACAAAGAAGCCTGTGAAGACTCAATAACGAGTGAACTATGGAAACGATGTGAGCCCCCACATGATCAAGAAGCTATGCCAGTTAATGCAAGAAATCTGGAACACCTGTAAGATTCCCGATTATTGGAAATTGGCCTTAATCCATCCACTACACAAGAAAGGGGACAGAACAGATGTCAACAATTACAGAGGCATCTCACTCTTTCAAGAGGCATACAAGATACTATCTATGGCACTGCTATCAAGATTAGAACAACAAATTGGACACAAAAGCAGCGAATACCAGGGAGGCTTTCGAAAGGGACGATGGTGTGTGGAACAAATTTGGAACCTCAAGACAATACTGACGGACAGTGTTGCCAGGGGCAAGATGTATGTAGCAATTTTTGTTGACTTTCGAAAATCATATGATTCAGTTGATAGGAGCACATTGTTAAACATCCTGAGAAATGGGTACAGATAACAAGACGTTACAGCTAATAAAGGAGACTTTAATAAACACGTACTCAAAAGTTAAGTTTATGGGAGATATATCTGAACCCTTTGAAATCAAGACAGGCGTAAGGCAAGGAGATTGCCTATCCCCACTGTTGTTCAATTGTGTCCTAGATAAGGTCATCAAAGAATGGGAAAATGAGCTCGCAGAAAATGGCATTAAAGACCAAATAAGGATAGGATTGAAGAAAGAGAACATCACTATCAACTCCTTAGTATTTGCTGTCTATTTTGTACTGTTATCAGAAAATACTGAATCAGCGATAATACAAGTTAACACTTTAAAAGGTAGCAATGAAAACCGGCCTGCAGATATCATTTGAAAAGACACATTTCATGACCAACATTAAAGAAGCGCCAAGATACATAGCAACAACAAACAATGGTAAGATAAATAAAGTTGTTAAATTCAAATACCTTGGTGAGATAATACAACCTAATGGAGAGAGAGCCAGAAAAATGGAGCTTGCATTCCACCTTACAAAAAACACATACAACAAGAAAGCGATCTCTATTAGGACAAAACTATGCCACTATCAGGCAGTAATTCAACCAGAGTGCTTGTATGATTCAGAATACCTGCTAGCAATAACCAGGAAAGACATTGAAGAAATTGAGAAGAAGGAAAGAAAGATTTTAAGAAAAATCTTCGGTCCAAAGAAATGTACTGGCACATATCGATCAAGCAGTAACAAAGAAATATATAAAACATACAGTAGGATTTCAGATGCCATTCGAAAGCGAAGAGTTAAATTTTTGGACATGATGATAGACTTTCTAAGAAAATCTTTAACCACTTCAATAAGCCCAATAGGAAAGGCAGCTCTTATGAAAAATGGTTTGTTAACACGAAGAAGGATTTGCAAGAAATTACCCTCACACATCAAGACATCCACAATAGAACCACCTTCAGAAAAATTTACACACATTTAAGGGTTTCCTAGAGCCAGAAACAGCGAGCAAGAAGAATCAACAATGGACGGCTGAAAGGAGAGAAGCAGCAAGCAGGAGGATGGAGTCCTGGCGCCAAAGAAAATTTAAATCATGAGGAGTTATTTGCGTGGTGCACAGCTGGCGAAAACTGATAAAAAGAAGAAGAAGTAGTATCTTTTATAATTCGTATTTTCTTTCTGCATTAAAATTCAGTATCCCACAGGCAAAAATAGGTGATTCATTTACGTTCTACTGTTAAAACAGAATATGCGATGAGTATAATACAATGGCCGTGAACAATATTGAGCTAGATTTCGGCTGCAACAAGAAACATTTTCTCCATCAGCGCAGGCTCACAATTTAGGCACTACAAAGTTTCAGATTTGATTGATAATATAGTAGTTAAGGCGACACTCCGGAGATAAAAGGATATTTTCACCTAATGCATGGATTTTTACAAAACTTTGTGCGAATGTCACCTACATAAAAGTAGAGTTATCACGAATATTTCTTTCATATACAATTAATAGTTTTTCCAAAATCATTTTTTGAAATTTTTAATTCTATTTTTTCAAGAATTTTAATTAACATATTAATGTAAATTCGTAATTAGGTAGATAATACTGCTTTTAAAAGAACTATGTATCGATTTTTCAGTACATAATTTATATAACGGGATATATCGTACTAAAGTTTGTGTAATTTTTACGTTCTAAAATTTTGGACTTAAAAATCCCTATTACTTGAAAAAATTCTGGAAACAAAAATTACATACGCAGGTTTCTTAATATAGCTGTGATACACATGTCATACAAATTTTGTTACATTTGGGAGAAAAATGGAATTTAAATGTAAAATTACAATTGGCAAACAAAGCATTATCACAGTGAAAAATTGTTTGAATTCAGCGGAATAACTTCGTGACAAGAAAAAAACTCAGTCCTTTCAATTTCATCGATTTTTTTCTCCGCAGTGTCGCCTTAATCCATTTCCGACACACATATATATCACATATGTTACAGTGTATCATAAATTTCGTTTTACAATCAATAATGCAGGAGAGGATAACCGTGTTTAGGACTCTGGTTGCTAAGTGGATTGTTCACTTATTTAAATTACATCAATTTTGATATTTTATTACATATAACTCCATGTACACGCCTCCCGTATCTTTCCTAGCAACGTAAAACAAAAGAACGTAAGAGTCCAACATCGATGACTTGCTTGACGCATCATAATTATTTATAGTTAAATATTTAATTTTAAAGAAGTAAATTCACCACTGTACGAAATAAAATATTGTACACAACAGACATTAAAGTAATAAGTTTACGTTATGAGTGAGATGTTTATATCCGTGCCGCGTGGCTCTTGCATAAATGACTACTTCCTTGCAAACTTTGATATCATTTCAGGACCATTCGTACATCTTCATTATTAGGGCCCGGATGTTTGTGCAGTTATAGGTTAGAATGCAAACTTACTGTAGTGAGTAATATGTAGAGTCTACCCGCACGACGGTAATGCCATGAGGTTTGCATAAACATTAGGGGTCCGGTCCATTAGAACTCCTAGAATTTATGTTACTCCCACTACATTGAGTTAGAGCGGGCTAGTCTACATTTCCTACTAACAAAATTATTTAGTAACAAAATTATTTAGCAGGAAATGTCGACTAACCCGCTCTAACGCAATGTAGTAGGAGTAACATAAATACTAGGGGGTTCTAATGGACCGAACCCGAAATGTTTATGCAAACCTCATAGGATTACCGTCGTGCGGGTAGACTCTACTTATTACTCGCTTCAGTTAGTTTGCATTCAAAGAGGTAATAAATTAAAAAGAAATGAAAGGCGATGGCTGTTGGATGGTGTTGAATTGGAAGTTGTAAATAAATTAGAATATTTAGGAATAATATTAACAAAGAATGGGTTGTGGAAGGAACAGATACGCCATGCAAAAATAAAAGGTGTGGCCGCCCTATCAAGTATAAAGGCCTTAGAAAAGAAGATGCCTAATTTGCAATACAAAGTACATAAAAATGTTTTTAATGCACTTGTGGTATCAAAAGCACTGTATGGGGTTGAAATATGGGGTATAGAAGTTGATAAAAAAGAACTAGATATCATAAGTAACAAATTTTGTAAAATAATAATGGGCCTACCAGAATGTGCAGCAAATAGTGGAGTGAGAACTATATGTGGAGATATCAACATCCAAGCAGACATAAGTAAGAAAATAGTAAAATATTGGTTAAGATTAAAAAGAGGAGAGGGGAGGGAAATATTAAATCTAGCCTACCAGCACCAGATGAGACACTTGGATGAGAATTATTGGTTATCGAAAGTAAAAGGTATGCTAGACAAAATAGGAATGGGGCTATATTGGGATAAGGAGATGAACGGTAAAGAAAACAGCTTCATTAAAATACTAACGATTAGGGTAAAGGACATAGACAAACAGACGATCAGAGCAGAATGTGAAACCAAAAAAACACTAGTAGAATTCTGTGGCATTATCCAATATATGTCAATAAGAAAAAATAGAATCACAAATAGGGAACTAAGAGGTGTGTTGTGGTGGCTTTTGGGTTTATACAAAAATAAGGGAATAAGTGAGAACCATAACGTAAATCAGTGTGTATTTTGTGACGACATTATGGGAGAAGCTCATTTACTGAGAACATGTAAGGGAACGGAGGCACTGAGAACTAAATACCTTGGAGATGAATATAAATTAAAAATAGAAAGAGAGAAAGAATTTTATACAATAACCAAACTGTTAAATAGAGAATGGATCACCCCAGGAAAACTAGCTAAATTTTTCTGTATTCTAAGAAGCATGTGGAAGAAAGAAAGCAAAATGAGATTTGTAATAACAGAAAGTAATAACAGTACAGGTAAATGATAGTAAATGTAATATACATGAGCACGATGATGACTGTACAACAAGAGACCTCGGAATGCTATAGTTATAAGTTTAGGACTATGTTTCTCTTGTAGTTGTTCAGTGTTCATTTATATTAGATATTGTATATTGCTAAGTAACAGATTTAATTCAGCAACATGCTAACAGTAATGAGTTCCTTTCAATGAGCTCATTTAAGAAATTAAAATGAGATTAGCAATAACTCAAAGTAACACCAGTGTTAGTAAATGATAGTAAATGTAATGTAGATGAGCACGAGGATAGATAAGTAATTTGTAACTATAAGTATTATAAGAGGAATGAGAGGTAGTATGGAAATAGAAAAATGTAAGAAGCAAAACATAATGGCAATGTGTTTGTTAGCCTGTTTTTAGTTTGCTTTGGGATTGTTAGTTTGTTTTGACTGCTGCAGTGTATTAAACCAGAGAAAACAAGTTGTCAACCAGTCAGCGAAATATGAGCCGAGTATGGATTCCGTCTCGGCAGTGGAATACAGGTGAGGCAGCCTACATGTTGAGCTAGGTCATCCGCACACATGTGGGCTGTCACATGAAGGAGTGGAGAGGAAACAATATTGACAACTTAAGGGGTCTACGAGGTTTCGATTTCGGAGCCTCATGAGACGGGTCTGGTCGTGACATCCCTGGGAAGGGTGGTAGAAGTTCCTCACCAGGGGGGATGTCGTAACCAGACAGATTTAGGTTAGATGTAGTATATATTCAATGTAAATTTGTCATTTTGATTCTAACTTTTCTTTTAATGTTATAACGTAATATTTCTAATTAGTAGATTTAGTTCATTAATATGTTAGCAGTAATGTGTTCCTTACAATGAGGTTGTTTGTTAGCCTGTTTTTAGTTTGCTCTGGGATTGTTAGTTGGTTTTGGCTGCTGTAGTATAGTAGAGTTGGGAGAGGAGGAGATAGGCCCACCTATCTCAAGCATAGTGTTGACTCAGTACTTCTGCACGTGTAGATTAGAGTAAGGTGTGAACAGTATTAAACCAGAGAAAACAAGTTGACAATCAGTCAGCGAAATATGAGCCGAGTATGGATTCCGTCTCGGCAGTGGAATGCAGGCGAGGCAGCCTACATGTTGAGCTAGGTCATCCGCACACATGTGGGCTGTCACACGAAGGAGTGGTGAGGAAACAATATCGACAACTTAAGGGGTCTACGAGGTTTCGATTTCGGAGCCTCATGAGACGGGTCTGGTCGTGACATCCCTGGGAAGGGTGGTAGGAGTTCCTCACCAGGGGGGATGTCGTGACCAGACAGATTTAGGTTAGATGTAGTATATATTCAATGTAAATTTGTCATTTTGATTCTAACTTTTCTTTTAATGTTATAACGTAATAAATAATAATTCGTTCAGTTAGTAAGATAAGGTAGGGAAGATACATGTTGTCCTAGACTATATAATATTGTTAATGTCTAGGACAAAATAATTCATATTCAGTATAGTAACAGCCAACAATTGTAAGAGGGTATTGTAAGTCATGTATCATAATTCAAGGAATTGCAATAAACGAATGCTCTCTCCCCAGCTCTAGGCGATCCGGAATTGGAGGATGGGAGTATTCTATTCTATTCTATTCTAGTTTGCATTCTAACCTATTACTGTACAAACATCCGGGCGCTATTCATTATAGACTGTTATGCCTTTCAGCGTTCAGTCTTCAGGCCTCTGTGAATTTACCAATCGCTGCCACAGCCCTCTATTTGTAACTTGGTCTGTGGTCTCATTCAAATCTGTACCTGTTGTCTTTAAATCATCAAAACTGAGTCTAACCTTCGTCGTCTTGGTCTTCCTCTACCTCTCTTACTCTTTACAATAGAATCCATTATTCTCGTAGGTAATCTATCCTTCTCAATTCGCTTCATATGACCCCACCACCGAAACCTGTTTATGCGCACAGCTTCGTCTATCGATTTAACTCCTAAATTATCCTTTATCACCTCATTCTGTGAACCCTCCTTTCATTGTTCCCGCTTGTTTTAACCAGCAATCATTCTCCCATGTGAAATCTAAATGCCAGAGATTTAAGACTGCCGTTTCCTGAAGTAATTATACTTTTACTGATTACCTGTTGAAGAAGTAATTGGTAATTGAGTAAAATTGTATCAGGTAACTATAATTCAGGCCTATCCTCACTGTTTGTTATGTTGCATACTGCACAGAGGCTCCGTTGCCGAATGTCTGAACTCAGAGTATATAAGATTGTATGTTGAAGACTGCCACCTCCTTATCATGTGTGTTACAAACGTGTTGGTATCAGGGCAGCCAACCCCATCCATCTAAGCTATCGGCTGTTGGCAATGCTGTGAGAGGAGAGAGAGGAGATAGTGTGTGTTGTGATTTACTTCCTCCCTGGGGGCGCTATTTCCTCCGTATCGCCAGCGTCCCTCTTTATCGCTGAGCTGTAAGCTACGAGAAGACAAGAGAAACCATTAAGGCGACTTATATTGAGAAATCTAGTTATTAGCGGAGTATGACGCCAGGGAGTCCGTTTCCTGCTGATTAAAACCTAAATCATCGTTCACCTTCGGAGACAATCCCTAGAGACTAGGCTTTGAACAAAATCTGATTTTCTGTTTCATCCTGATGTTCACTTGGCGATTGTGCTGTCCTCTCTTGTGCTCGTTGTTACAGATTCGAAACCCAGCTCAGTTGTCATTCAAGGACTAATAAATTTGCTGTTTCGATTAAAGCAGAGGTCCGCGAAATAGGGTAGCGAGGCACAGATATTTCGTCTCCTTTGTGCTCATTTATTTATTTATTTATTTATTTATTTATTTATTTATTTATTTATTTATTTATTTATTTATTTATTTATTTATTTATTTATTTATTTATTTATTTAGATTTTTGCTTTCATTTTGACCATCGGTGGGCCACGTTTGGCAATCTTTGCACTATTTCTTAGCCTTCTTTGCCTTTACTCTCTCCCATCCTTTCTCCTACTTCCTTCTTCTGTTCCTCTCTTTCTTCTCTCACTAAGTGTTTCCCTAGCCTCCTGGAAACCGCAGAACCTTCTGACTTGTCTAAATTGATTTCTGGCCATTATATTGTTACATGCCAGTCCCGTGGTAGTCCCTTTCGGTACTTCCAGGAAGGGGCTAGTGGCTCAGACGACCAGGGAACTCCGAGCTGGCTTGTGGAGTGTGGCAGGCTGGCTTACCTGTGAGTTCCTTGGAGATTCAACGGGAATGTTCTGCCTCTAGTCACCTCGCGAATGTTCTGGTTCCCATGACTCGAACTATAAAAAGGGAGGCTAGCCGCGGACAGTCAGTCAGTGTTGGAAACTGTGGTGGAATCACAGTTGGGCTCCGAGGTGGAGCTATAGTGAGTATTGGTGCTGGACTCGGAGTCAGTGTTGGACTCCTTGGTGGAGTCAGTGTGTTGGGGTCGCTGTCGCTAGTGTCCTACCGAAGTCTGAACCAGGAGCTGTGGTTGTTGGTATCGGAATGTCCAGAGAGTGGCTGGGCTGAAGACGTGTGGAACGGAAGAACTTGTAGAGTACTGTGTGTTTGCGTATTTCTGTAGAGTGCGGATGACCGTGGGAGGCTGCTGTCGTGAGTGTGAGCGTACATGGTCCTGTGTTAATGTTCGCTGTTATGAGTATCGTCCTGTTGCTGAATGCTGTTGAGCTGTTGCTGTTTAGTTGTTCACTGCATGTGATTGTGTGAATTACTGGACTGCCTCAGGATTCGATCCAAGGAATAATCATCGTGTGCTGTGTACCCGTAGCCCTGTGTTCAAATCCAGCGATCTACACACGGCTGCTGTACGAAGTGACTGGACTTGGAGAAGTGAAAGTAAGGATTATAGCCGATCCAGTCTATAGCAACGGAGCGGACCGCCTACTGTGCCATAAGGAAGAGAGACTTGTAAATAGACAGCATCCTGATATAAAATAGAGTACAAAAACATACGGTGTCTCATTTGTAACAATATCATTTTCCGTGACCCCCATCTTCGACCAGTCCAACTTCACTTCTCGAAATCTTTTCAGGTCTTTCTTCCTTTTCCTGAGGAATACAAGGCATTTCCTCGTCAGTCTGTCACTGGCCATCCTCAACAACTGTAACCTCATCAATTCAACCACTTCTTCTGTTCTTTGATGCAGTTCTTCGTCAGATTTCAGTCTCCTCTCCCCACTTTTTACACTTGGGTCTAGAATGTTTCGGAGCATTTTTCTTTCTCTCTTACGGAAATTCTTGTTGTTGTTTTTTTTTTCACAACGTTGTCCCCAGCTAAGGAGCTCGATTGATCTTATTCATCAAATGAATTTGCTTTCTTCTCTTCCCAGAATTTTTAATAATAATAATAATAATAATAATAATAATAATAATAATAATAATAATAATATTATTATTGGCTTTACGTCCTACTACCTACTTTTTCGGCTTTCAGAGACGCCGAGATGCCAGAATTTAGTCCCGCAGCAGTTCTCTTACGTGCCAGTAAATCTACCGACACGTGGCTGACGTATTTGAGCACGTTCAAATACCACCTGATTGAGCCAGGATCGAACCTGCCATGTTGGTGTCAAAAGGCCAGCGCCTCAACCGTCTGCGCCACTCAGCCTAGCCAGAATCTCTTCATGCTTTCGCTGTGTTTTTCCTTTCGTTCGGTGGACAGAGTAGGTCAACAGTTGCTGTTGCCCGTCCCGAGCCCGGATGAAGGAGGATGTTAAAAGAGGTCATAACATATCTTGAGGCAACCTATAAGTCTAAATACCTTAGTTGTACTACTGAGATACAGTAGATTAAAATCGATCTCTCCCCTGTTTTCAACTTACTAGCACGACTGAATCAATTAACAATGACACTACTCTAATCTATAGATACTAGAATTGTTCAGTCAATGGATTCTGGGGTACCCATAAGGTCATGAGCTTCCCAAATCTCTTCAAACTAGACCTAAGCACTTGATTCATATGCTTAATATCAATGCTGTATGCAGAAGTGGTAAACTCGAACAACTAATATCCAAATTTTAGCACTTCAGGAAACCAGGTATATTGACGAAAATCACTTTGAATCAGGAATTTATCGTATGTATAAAGGCAAACCAGCAATCCCACTCCCTAAGCAACATTTTCAACTGTAATCAAGAAAACTATTTCAAACTCATTGCTGGAGTTCACGTCGCCATCAGAAAGAATATTATTATTATTATTATTATTATTATTATTATTATTATTATTATTATTATTATTATTATTATTATTATTATTATTATTATTATTATCATTATTAGATGCAAAAAAAACAGAAAACTGATCACGCAAAGCTCACTTAGAAGTTGTGCATTTCCTTCTTTGCCAGGCAGACTTCAATTTTTCTCTCATCGTGGTTCTTCGTTGTGTGCTGAGAAGGAGATGGCGACATGATCGATCTGCTGTTTGCCGCAGCAGGTGTTGGGTGATTCCCATGTGAAGAGTTTATTGGAGTTTTTCCGTAGAGATGTTGACATGATTTTCAGGTCGTGTTGTTGACAGAGCTCGATGAGGCGTATGCCGTTTTTATTGGTTTTTTCGTGTGCTGAGAATCTTCCTGCGGTTTTCCTGTAGCCCTTTTCTTTACCCATTTTACCGTTGAAATCGCCGAGAAGAATGATTGTGTCTTTTTCAAGCATTTTGATGAGTGTGGTTTCAAGTGTGTTCCAGAAGTTTTCTGTTTGTTTCTGATTTTTGCAGTCGCTGGTGGGTGCATGGGTATTTACAAAGGTGTGGTGGCGATTTGCACAGCGAAGCCGCAAGGTCATTAGTCTGTTGTTTATGGGTGTGATCTCTTCTACGGAGTTCATGACCTTCTTGTGTACGAAAAAGGCCATGCCTAACATTGGTGTGGCTTTTCCTACTGTTCGTGTAGTTTTGCTCTTGAAAATGCGGTAGTTACTATATTCTGATGTCTCCGACTCAGTGAGTCTGATCTCTTGTACAAGTAGCTGGATTTTTGCTGATCTAATTCTGATGTTAATCTGAGAAGTTAGCCTACTTGCAGGAGTGTGTTTATGTTTAGCGTGCCGATATAGAAGGGCGTTTTAGTGGGAAGTTTGCCAGAGAGCTCTGACTCTCTCTGTTATCGTAAGACAACTAAATCATACTAAATAATCGCTATCCTCTGTCACTAACAGACGATATCCTTGATAGGTTACAAGTGTCACGAGTCTTTCCTGTATAGGATCTTCCTTCTCTTACTTTGTGTTACTCCAGCCTCCCGGAAACCGCAGAACCTTCTGACAAGTTGTCTGAATTGATTTCTGTCCATTATATTGTTACATGCCAGCCACTTGGTAGTCCCATTCTGTACTTCCAGGAAGAATGGGTTCTTTCATGTTCCTACGGAACTTCTGAGAAAATAATAGACTGCATTTGTCACTTACACTGCTCAGTTCCAGTTCTGGGACGCACCATTCTGCCAGCCCGTGTTCCAATGATTTATTAACTGTGTTTTTCGACGTTTGTTGGTTAAAGGTTTAGTACAAGTCTAAATCGACGGTTTGATAATTCCTGCAGCGAACAACGATGAAGCATTGCACTGAGTTTTTAATATTTTTCTTGACTACAGATACAGTTCAAAATTGCAAAATTTGATCAGGAAGTGAGATTGCTAGTTTGTCTTTATATATTCAATAATTTCCTGGTTCAAAGTGATGGTCTTAGACATGGCTAGAGAGTTAAAGTGGAATTCAACAGAAAAAATCCCGCTGTCTGTAGAGCAGAGTTGAGTTCCCAGGACCAAGGCAGTAATGAAATATCCAGAACCAACAACTGTGAAAGAGGTCCAGTCTTTTGAAGTTTGACGGAATATTTCCGCAAGTTCATGCCAGAATATTCAGTCACTTCTAAGTAATTAAGGCTGAAAAAGACCGAGAATTGAAACCCTATGAAGATAAGGGGATATCATTTGAAATGATGAAGGAAGCCGTATGCAGATGATATCCTGTTACTTGTATAATTCATCGTATGCGAGTGAGGTTCATACTGATACAAGTACAAGTAGGAACTGTTGATGTGGCGAGGCATTGAGGGGCATGAGGGAGGAACTGGAGAGATTGAAGGAGATAATTAGGATTCTCACAGAAGACAGGAAGGAAGATAGGACTCCCTCAAACAATGTACAGGTTACAGTAGGTGTGCACGAGGGATGAGAAGGAAAGGGGGGAACTGTAGAAGACAGGTGGTCAAATGTTCTAAGGAGAAGGAGATTGCAGGCTAAGGGCTCTATTCAGGATCAGAATACAGGACAGGTGTCTGTGAGAAATCGGTACGAGCCACTCCAGGTAGAGCAACAGAGGGAAGATGAGGAACAGGGAACTGTTGCTGAGATGTGTGTAAGTAGGAGGCAGGGAAAAGGTAGGAAAGGAAAATGTAGAGTAGAGGATAGGAAAAGACAGGTGGAACAGGGTCACGGGAGGGAAATAAGGGAGGAGGAAGTAGCTTCTGCAGCTATCAGGAAAGATAGGGCTGACCAGGAGGGGAGGGGATCAAAGGAGGTGTGTAGGTTTGAGGCTCTGGTCATGGGGGAATCCTTAGTTAGACACGTGGGGAAAGTGTGTAGAGGAAAGGGAACCAGGGTAGAGTGTTATCCAGAAATTAGGTTGAGGCAGATGCTGAGAAAAGTAGAAGAGAAGGAGGAGGGGAAGGAGAAGGTGGTAGTTTTTCACGTTCGTACCAACAACGTAAGACAAGCTAATATAAGTACCAACATAGTTTGGGATGTGTGGGATCTGGTAAATGCAGCAGGGTGAAGTTTAAGAAAGCGGAGATTGTTATCAGTGGAATACTGTGTAGGAGGGATACTTACTGGAGGGTGATTGTGGATTTAAATGAGACTATGGAGTGGGTATGAGGGAAACTGGGAGTGAAATTTCTAGATCCTAATGGGTGGGTAGGAGATAGGGATCTGCGCTCAGATGGCCTTCACTTAAATCGTAGTGGTAAGTATAAGTTAGGAAATTTGTTCAGAAAGGTAATAGGGAGGTACATCCAGGGAAACGGGGCTGTCTAGGGAGCGGTGATGAGGGTGAAGAGATCTGGAAGTGAAGCAAGGATGACATAAAAATGTTAGTGTTAAACTGTAGGAGTATTGTAAACAAAGGAATAGAATTAAGTAACTTAATAGATATATATTTACCAGATATTGTAATAGAAGTTGAATCATGACTGAGAAACGATATAATGCATGCAGAAATTTTCTCATGAAACTGGAGTGTGTATCGTAGAGATATGATAGGAATGATGGGAGGGGGAGTATTCATTCTGGTGAAAGACGAATTTGTAAGCTACGAAAGAGTTAAAGTTGAGAAACATGAAATTCTAGGTGTAAGGCTCATTTCTAAAGATAATAGGCAACTTGATGTCTTCGGAGTGTACAGACCGGGAAATGTTAGTGCTGACACGGATTCAGAATTATTTGATAAGATAATCAGCTATGTGAGAAACGATATGGAAAGGAATGTGATTGTAGCGGGAGATATTAATTTACCAAATGTCAATTGGGAAAGAAATGCGAACGACAGGAAGCATGATCAACAAATGGCAAATGAGCTAATATGGAAAGGACAGCTGATTCAGAAAGTGACGGAACCAACTAGAGGGAAAAATATCCTGGACGTGGTGCTGATGAAACCAGATGAGCTCTATAGAGAAACCGAAGTAATATATGGTATTAGTGATCACGAAGCTGTTTTTGTCGTAGTTAAAATAATTGTGGTACAAAGGAATGTTTTAAAAGAAGAACTATTAGGCTGATAAAGCAGGCATGAGGCAGTTTTTTAAAAGTAATTATGATCGGTTAAAAACGGTAAATAAGAATGTAAACAGACTCTGGGATGGGTTTAAAGCAATTGTTGAGGAATGTGAAAACAGGTTTGTACCTTTAATGGTGGTAAGCAATGGTAATGACCCACCTTATTATAACAAAGAAATAAAGAGACTAAAAAGGAGGTGCAGATTGGAAAGAAATAGAGTTAGAAATGGCTGTGGAAGTAAGGAGAAATTGAATGAATTTACTAGGAAATTGAATCTGGCAAAGGAGGCAGCTAAGGATAACATGATGGCAAGCATAATTGGCAGTCATACAAATTTTAGTGAAAAATGGAAGGGTATGTATAGGTATTTTAACGCAGAAACTGGTTCCAAGAAGGATATTCCAGGAATTATTCATGAGAAAGGAGTGTGTATGTGAGGATCTTCAAAAGGCAGAAGTATTCAATCAGCAGTATGTAAAGATTGTCGGTTATAGGGAAAATGTCCAGATAGAGGAGGTGGCTAATGCTAAAGTAGTATTATAATTTACATATGATAACAATGATATTTACAATAATATACAATAGTTGAAAACTAGAAAATCGGCTGGAATTGATAAGATTTCTGGGGATATACTAAAGATAATGGGTTGGGATATAGTACCATATCTGAAGTACTTATTTGGTTATTGTTTGGTTGCTATAGTAACCACTGTATACAAAGGAAAGGGTGATAGATATAAAGCCGAAAATGACAGGCCAGTACGTTTGACATGCGTTGCATGTAAGCTTTGGGAAGGCATTCTTTCTGATTACAGTGGACATGTTTGAGAAATTAATAACTGGTTCGATAGAAGACAATTCGGTTTTCGGAAAGGTTATTCCACTGAAGCTCAACTTGTAGGATTCCAGCAAGATATAGGCTAGCAGATATTTTGGATTCTGGAGGTCAAATGGACTGTATCGCGATTGACCTGTCCAAAGCATTTGATAGGGTGGATCATGGGAGGCTACTGGCAAAAAATGAGTGCATTTGGACTAGACAAAAGAGTGACTGAATGGGTTGCTATATTTCTAGAAAATAGATCTCATAGAATTAGAGTAGGTGAAGCTTTATCTGACCCTCTAATAATTAAGAGGGGAATTCCTCAAGGCAGTATTATTGTACCTTTATGTTTTCTTATATATATAAATGATCAGAGTAAAGGAGTGGAACTAGAGGCAAGGCTTTTTGCGGATGATGTTAATTCTCGACAGAGCAATAAATAAGTTACAAGATTGTGAGTAACTGCAAAATGACCTCGATAATGCTGTGCGATGGACAGTAAGAAATGGTATGATGATATACGAGGTTAAAAGTCAGGTTGTGATTTTCACAAATAGGAAAAGTACTCTGAGTTTTAATTACTGCATTGATGGGGTGAAAGTTTCTTTTGGGGAGCATTGTAAGTATCTGGGTGTTAACATAAGAAGAGATCTTCACTGGAGTAATCACATAAATGGGACTGTAAATAAAGGATACAGATCTCTGCACATGGTTATGAGGGTGTTTTGGGGGTTTTAGTAAGGATGTAAAGGAGAGGGCTTATAAGTCTCTGATAAGACCCCAACTAGAGTATAGTTCCAGTGTATGGGACCCTCACCAGGATTACTTGATTGAAGAACTGGAAAAAATCCAAAGAAAAGCAGCTCGATTTGTGTGATTTCCGACAAAAGAGTAGCGTAACAAAAATGTTGCAAAGTTTGGGCTGGGAAGAACTGGTATAAAGGAGACGAGCTGTTCGACTGCGTGGTATGTTCCGATCTGTCAGTGGAGAAATGGCGTGAAATGACATTAGTAGACGAATAATTTTGAGTGGCGTCTTTAAAAGTAGGAAAGATCACAACATGAAGATAAAGTTGGAATACAAGAGGTCAAACTGGGGCAAATATTCATTTGTAGGAAGGGGAGTTAATGATTGGAATAACTTACTAAGGGACATGTTAAATAAATTTCCCCTGTCATTGAAATCTTTTAAGAAAAGTCTAGGAAAAAACAGATAGGGTATCTGGCACCTGGGCGACTGCCCTGAATGCAGATCAGTATTGATTGATTGATTGATTGATTGATTGATTGATTGATTGATTGATTGATTGATTGATTGATTGATTGATTGATTGATTGATTGATTGATTGTAAGTTTAGCTACGGAGCCGTATTGTTTTAGAAATCACCCGAGGACGTCCAGCTATTCCCTGTTCATTATATGAGTAAAAGAGACAACACTATGACATGAGAAACAGCACGGCTACGAACTGGAAGTATTAACAATCATTGTTGCAGTTAAGAAGTTCAGACTGCACCTTTAGGGCGCAGAATTCGAGATTATAACAAACTGTGCTGTTTTCCAAAGACTTATGGATAAGAATTATCAAAATGGGCTCTGCTGTTAGAGGAAGTGCAGTTGAACGAAGATGCGGCATGTCGAGTCCTTAAGTCGGCATCCTGTTCTGTGCGCAGTTTCAGACGTTTTGGTTGGCCGTTGCTTTGCTTTAGGTCCTACCTGAATCTCATGTTCTCCACTGACTTTGAAAAGTATGTCATCCCATGCCATAAAGCCCTGAAAAGCTCTCGTACTCTTCTGACAGCATTTATGTTCGCAAAACCTAGGGAGTCTTTCAGTTTCACGCCACCCGTTGGCCTCCTCTCCCTTTTGTCGATACATTCGTACTTCGAAGTACAAGGCAGCTTTCTTTTTCGCTTTTGATTGCCATTAATACAGGATGGTTGAGTAGTTTTGCTTCCTCTTAAAGCAATAATCACCTCTACTCCACCAGTGCCAGCTTGAAAGTTGGGTAACTTTAAGATAAGCAAGTAAGTATTTATTTCTGCTACAACCGATGGCAGCATAAAATGCACAATACAAAAAAACACACACACACAATAAAATGAAATGAATAAACTACGCTATGATGATTCTGGATGTCAAGCGAAGGTAAAAGTAGCAATGGTGATGATCCCTTATATGACGTCTTCTATATATTTCACGGGTCCACTCGTCTTTATATTAAAATGTTTTGCAAAAAAGAAAAAGCCTTGAGAAATCCACCCGTCCGTTCTACTGGACAGATTTGCTTTATTTCTGTTGTATTCTCTCTGGAATTACCTGCCGGTGAATCATGAGACAATGATAGGTCTCTAAGTTCAGCTAACTTTGAGTAATCATAAAAAATTAATCACTAAATGACCACTCCAATAATTGCAGGCGAAGGCCTACCCTAACCCGCGATACATTTTGTACTGAGCAGGTTGCTATGCGACTAACACTTTCATTAATATTCTGATATATGTGATTTTCATCCTTAGTAACGTCATTGCATGCAGCCATGTTTGGGTACTACCTGTCAAGCCAGAGAATGCACATTTCCTCTGATGATCCTCTTTGATTCACTGACCTTGCCAAGCTACTGAATATTCTCAACAGATGGCAGAACATTCCTAACAACTTACATCCTACTAGGAGGGAACAGCCTACATACGTACGGACGGGAAGTATCATATCGACTGGCCTTCTATATGACCATTAATAAAGCGTAGGGACAAACTAAAAAAAAGTGGATAGTCTACCTACTAACTAACCAACTAACCCCGTGGCACTACAGCCCTTGAAGGGCCTTGGTCTAAAAAGCGACCGCTGCTCGGCCCGTAGGCCTGCAGATTACGAGGTGTCGTATGGCCACCATGAGGATTCCTCTCGGCCGTTATTCTTGGCTTTCTAGACCGGAGCCGATATCTCTCCTCAATTCTAATCAGGTAGGCTGAGTGGACCTCGAACTAGCTCTCAGATCCAGGTATAAATCCCTGACCTGTCCTGAAATCGAACCCGGGGCCTCCGAGTAAGAGGCAGGCACGCTACCTCAACACCACGGGGCTGGCACAAGGGGTCAAATAGTTTGTATTTCTTTAAATAGTCGGTTAATTACACGTGTACTATGCGTTCAACAGGCTTGGAGAGAGACGAAAGTATGCAAACAGGTCGATAATCTGTTATAAGTACAGGTGAGGAAGTTTTAGGAACAGGTTGCATAATGGCATGGGCCGATGACCTTCGATGTTAGGCCCCTTAAAACAACAAGCATCATCATCATCATCATCATCATCATCATCAAGCGTAATGGCATGTTTCCACATTTTTGGAAAGAGGCCACTTGTGAGACACGTGTTGTATATATGAGTAACGGCGGGAAGAATAATGTCAATGATGTGTTGTATTATGAGTATGGGTATTTCATCAGATCCTACAGCAGATGATGTGATTGATAATACCTCGAGTTTCACGTCAATCTCTGTGACTTCGCAAAATTCAAAGAATGGCCTCTTTGGTGGTGGCTGGCTCAGACGAGAATGCATAGTCTGTGATATTGTCCGCATTTCCGGTTTAATTTTTATTTCAGAAAAATGAGCATTTAATCTCTCCAGAGAGATGTCTGGATTACGTGGCTGGGGAAAATCTTTCCCTCGTTCGAGGTCCACTCAGCCTACGTGATTAGAATTGATTAGCTACCTGACGGTGAGACAGCGGCCCCGGTCTCGAAAGCCAAGAATAACGGCTGAGAAGATTCGTCATGCTGACCACACGACACCTCGTAATCTGCAGGCCATCGGGCTGAGCAGCGGTCGCTTGGTAGGCCAAGGCCCTTCAAGGCCTGTAGTGCATGGGGGGATTTGAACCCTTACAGTCAGGTTTCAAAAAGACACAGTACGGCCACTGCCCTGCTGAAAGTTACAGACGACATGAGACGTGCTATGGACGAAAGGCAGGTGACGTTACTTATACTTCTTGATTTTAGCAGCGCCTTCGACACAGTAAATATAGAAGTACTGGTTGCTAAATTGAAATCGCTTCACCCTTCACAGGCAGCTCTAGAATTCGTTCTCTCATAGCTTACCTAACGGAAACAACGCGTAATCCTTCAGAATAGGTCATCTGAATGGGTAATGAAATATTCAGGAGTGTCACAAGGCTCAGTACTTGGACCATTTCTCTTTGTTATCTATATTAACGATATATAGACACTGCTAAGACACTGCAAATACCACTTGTATGCTGACGATCTAAAAGCCTATTATCATTCCAGAATTTCAGACATCAATTTAGCAATAGGTTATATGAACTCTGACTTAAATAATAACTGTGCATACGCTCCTATACTTTAATCAATCCATCAAAATCTAAAGCTATTATTTTTGGGCAGATGAAACAAATCAGTGCGGCAAAAAACAAAAACATTCCTCCACTAACTTAATCTGGTAAAATTATTCCGTACGAAAACTCGGTAAGAAATCTTGGTGTAATTATATACGAGAATTTTAACTGGGGAGAGCACATCATCCACTAAAATATCATCAAAATATGCTGCCACTAAGCATGAGAATTAGGATTATGAATACTTCTATCCTCCCTACGTTTTCCTACTGTGACGTAGTACTAATTGATGCCACGAGAGAACAACTACACCGATTACAACATACTATGAACTCATGTATTAGATTTATCTTCTCCTTAAGTTATGATGTTCATGTTACCCCTTATTATCATCGACTTTTCCTTCTAGAATTTGAACAATATAAAAACCTCCACGTGGCAGTATTACTCTTTCGAGTAACAAACGAGAATATCCCACACTACTTATCTTCACAACTCAATTTCATCTCATCTGAAAGACATTTTCTTTCTGAAGAAATATACGAAGTTTTATTCAATAATATTCATAATTCGCTGCGTTATTGCAGTTTTAATAATACTATGTCCTGTTCTGTCAGCTGAGTGAGCGTGTCGTGACAAGCAGATATATTATTCAGTAAATTTTTCAGTACATCGTTTCAATCTCGTTGGACTAACAATGGCTGCTGTATGTTCAGATACGTCAGCTGTAGATTTACTGGTATGTAAAAGAACTCCTGGGGGACAAAATTCCGACACCTCGGCCTCTGCGGAAACTGTAAAAAGTAATTATTGGGACGTAAAACCAATAACATTGTTATTAATAAAGAACTTTCTGACAGTCGCAATACAAATTCAAGAATAAAGCACAATAGGCCTTCTCTCTAACATTTGAGTTAGCTGGATTTTGTAACAGTGCTTATTACCGAGCATTCTTCCTCGACCCAAGTATCAGTAACTGCAAATGAAAAACTTTTTGCGCGCGACCTAACGTTTACAAAAGGAGAAAGTTTCCCCTCTCGTCTTCAATATAACACCAACGTTACTCATAGCGCAATGAGAGAACCTCTCACACAGAGCGCACGGACATACCAGGCAACACTGCTATGGGGACGCTTTGCAACGGAATCGAATATTGTCGCTGATGGCACACGTTGGTTACATACCTACCTTAGAGCAAATGGGCTCACCCTTCCCACATCACCTGCGTGCGCACAAGCGAGAGAAACACAGTCACGTGTGAGCTAGCGGTCTGACGTAACGTTGTCACTATGTTTTCCAAAGAAGAACAACGGAGTTGGATCAAGATTGAATGTGCCAGAGGTCGTACAGCACGACAGTGTGATCAAGGTCTTCAAGAGGCTTGCGGGGAATCTGCATCGCCTTACAGATCAGTGGCACGTTGGGTAAAAGCCTCCAATGATGGTCGGCAAACTGTGGCGGACATTCATCGGGAAGGTCGTCCTATGAGCGTCAGTGAAGAAGTGCATGCCCTTGCCGTATGACTTCGATTTCATTCCGAAGATGAAGAAACCACTTCGTGGCATTCGCTTCAGAACTGTTGCAGAGATTCGACTGGCAGTAGACCGCTCAATTCGCACCATCAACAGAACAGGCTCTGCTAAAGGTATACTACGACTTCCACATCGCTGACAACGGGTTATACACAACGCCGGTCACTACATTGAAGGACAGTAAAGGTTGCTAAAATGTAACTCTTTTGTATCTGTTGTAAATAAATAGTTGCCACTATTTAAATTCCATCCTTCGTACACGAATCTTTGTTCCGACTAGAGGAGGGGATGCTTACCGTTCAAATGTGAATCGCCTTACTGACGACAGTTATCAACTCAGCTAGAAGAGGGAACACAAATACAAAATAATGTGAGAGAAAATCTCATATAGCGTCGACTGGCAAAGTAACCAGTAGCGGTGATTAGGACGGGCGTTGGGAGGCAGTCGCTCCCCCCCACCCCCATTTCTAGAGACAACATTACATTTTTATTTCATTTTAGCCGGCTGAAACTAGGAATTATTTTCAAAAGGCTATTTGTACACCCCCTTTTGTCTCATATGATAATTGTCTCCTTTATTTTCTTTTTTTAACACAATTATTTGCGGAAATGCGCACCAGATGTCGTTCGACGCGGCTAACCGATGTGCTGTGAGGAAGCGTGCCAGGTATATATATATATGTTTTTTTTGCCAAGGCCATGGACACTGAGGTATGATTCACCCGCTTGCATTCGTCAGTCTGGTAGTCTCTTTAGTGTCGGTTTCTTAGTGTGTCGTCAAATACTAAATGATTGTAATTGTACAATCACGCCGTACTTCTGTTTAATTGTAGTAATGTGTAATATTGTTCCATTGCTGAAAGTTTTATTGTATAGCACTGAATCAAAAATCTAAAGGACCGGGCGAGTTGGCCGTGCGCGTAGAGGCGCGCGGCTGTGAGCTTGCATCCGGGAGATAGTAGGTTCGAATCCCACTATCGGCAGCCCTGAAGATGGTTTTCCGTGGTTTTCCATTTTCACACCAGGCAAATGCTGGGGCTGTACCTTAATTAAGGCCACGGCCGCTTCCTTCCAACTCCTAGGCCTTTCCTATCCCATCGTCGCCATAAGACCTATCTGTGTCGGTGCGACGTAATTCAGGGGCGGTGCATGGTATTCGCACCATCAACAGAACAGGCTCTGCTAAAGGTATACTACGACTTCCACATCCCTGACAACGGGTTATACACAACGCCGGTCACTACATTGAAGGACAGTAGTAGTATAATTGGATGGTTCTGCGGCACCTCCGCCGCCGCACGCCTCCGCCCGCCTCCTCCTCCGCCGCCTCCTCCGCCGCCGCCGCCGCCCGCGGGAAATTTGAATTTTGGCGGGAAATTTGAATTTTGGCGCGAGATTTGAATTTGTAAACAAAGCCACGTGCTTTTTGACTGCTGTAATCGACAACAACGCATCGCTAACCTCACCGCTGCCATCTTGACGGGCCTAAACCTCACTAGTGCCAACTTAACCTAACTAGCGTGAGGTAAACAAAGCCACGTGTTTTTTGACAGCCACGTGCTTTTTGACAGACAACAACGCATCGCTAACCTCAGTACTGCCATCTTGACGGGCCTAAACCTCAGTAGTGCCAACTTAACCTCACTAGCATGAGGTAAACAAAGCCACGTGCTTTTTGACAGCCACGTGCTTTTTGACAGATTTGTAAAAAAAGCCACGTGCTTTTTGACAGCTGTCATCGACAACAACGCATCGCAAACCTCAGTACTACCATCTTGACGGGCCTAAAGCTCAGTAGTGCCAACTTAACCTAACTAGCATGAGGTAAACAAAGCCACGTGTTTTTTGACAGCCACGTGCTTTTTGACAGATTTGTAAACAAAGCCACGTGCTTTTTGACAGACAACAACGCATCGCTAACCTCAGTACTGCCATCTTGACGGGAATACACCTCGGTGGTACCAACTTAACCTAACTAGCGCGAGATAAACAAAGCCACGTGCTTTTTGACAGCCACGTGCTTTTTTGACAGCTGTCATCCGCCATCTTTAAACTACAGAGCACCGTGCTGCCCTCTTTCGTCACCTGTCATCGGCAGTGCTGCCATCTTGACGGGCCTAAACCTTAGTGCTACCAACTTAACCTCACTAGCTCGAGATAAACAAATCCACGTGCTTTTTGAGAGCTGTCATCCGCCATCTTTAATCTATAGAGCACAGTGCTGCCCTCTTTAGCTACTTACCTTTGAAATGTGGTGGCAGATAATTTGAAAAATGCTTTTCGACAAGCAGCCATCTTTAATCCAGAGAGAACAGTGCTGCCCTCTATGTGGTGGCGGCAAATTGAAAAATTCCACGTGCTCTTGTTTGAAAACAAACTCACGTGCTTTTTTGACAGCTGTCATCTGCCATCTTTGAGCACAGTGCTGCCCTCTTTAGTTTGAAATGTGGTGGTGGTAAATTCCACGTGCTCTTGTTTGGAAACAAAGCCATGTGCTTTTTTGACAGCTGTCATCCGCCATCTTTAATCAACAGAGCACTGTGCTACTATCATGCGGGCAATTTCATCACCTGTCATCCGCCATCTTTAATCCACAGAACACCGTGCTGCCCTCTTTATGGCTACTACCTTAAGCACGTAGTAGCGGGCAATTTGAAAAGTTCTGTTAGCTATCATCCGCCATCTTTAATCAAGAGAGCACCGTGCTGCCATCTTTAGCTAGATACCTTTGAAATGTGGTGGCGGCAAATTGAAAAATTCTACGTGCTCTTGTTTGGAAACAAACTCACGTGCTTTTTTTTCTGACAGCTGTCATCCGCCATCTTGCATCACAAACCTCAGTGCTGCGCTCTTTAGCTAGATACCTTTGAAATGTGGTGGCGGCAATTTGCTCTTGTTTAGTAAACAAAGCCACGTGCTTTTTTTGACAGCTGTCATCCACCATCTTTAATCAATATAGCACTGTGCTGCTATCATGCGGGCAATTTCATCACCTGTCATCCGCCATCTTTAATCTACAGAGCACCGTGCTGCTCTCTGTAGTAGCGGGCAATTTGAAAAGTTCTGTTAGCTGTCATCCGCCATCTTTAATCAAGAGAGCACCGTGCTGCCATCTATGTGGTGGCGGCAAATTCCACGTGCTCTTGTTTAGTAAACAAACTCACGTGCTTTTTTGTCAGCTGTCATCCGCCATCTTACATCGCAAACCTCAGTGCTACACTCTTTAGTTGAAATATGGTGGCGGATAATTTAAAAAGAAAAATTCTACATCGGCCATCTCTCGGCGCTAATTGCACAAGATGGTGGCTATACATGACTCCTTAAAGGTGCTTATGCAAGATGGCCGCTATACATAGACTCCCTTGGGATGCTTGCGCAAGATGGCGGTTATACATGGCTCCTTATGAGGCGCCCTAGGGATGCTTGCGCAAGATGGCGGTTGCTCTTATGCGGCGGCTTAAGGGTCCTTGCACAAGATGACTAGAGACGCCCTAAGGATGCTTGCGCAAGATGGCGGACGCAAGATGGCGGCTATACACGACTCCTTATGAGACGCTTTAAGGGTGCTTGCGCAAGATGGTTGCTACTCTTAGCTTAGAGGCTAACGTGTCGTGATAGTTCGATTCATTAAATTTAGGGCTTAAATGCAAAATGTTAAATATATCGAAAACGGTGCACCGTAGAGCAAAACGGACAAAATTTTTCTGCCTAATACGTAGGTTCGCAGTATGAGGAACAAGAAAATCATAGTCTAATGATGGGATCAACGGTTCGGTTCCTACTTAGGCCCTTTGGCATTTGCTCTGTTTTAGCTTGTATTGCAGCGAGTCTTCGTAACATGATCAGGTCTAGCTATGGTAGAGAGTATAACGTACCGTGCAGGTTCGATTCATTAAATTTGGAGGCTTAAATGCAAAATGTTAAATATCTCGAAAACGATGCATCGTAGAGCAAAACGGACAAAATTTTCCCGCCTAATACGTAGGTTCGTAGTATCAGGAACAAGAAAAAACATAGTCTAATGATGAGATCAACGGTTCGATTCCTACTTAAGCCCTTTGGCATTCGCAGCTATCTATTTCTACAAGATGGTGGCTGCTCTTATGAGAAACAAGATGCCTTGAGACGTCCTAGGGATGCTTACGCAAGATGGCAGACACAAAATGGTGACTATACATAGCTCCTTATGAGACGGCCTAGGGGTGCTCGCACAAGATGGCGGCTACTCTTATGAAGAAAGCTAGCTTAGAGGCTACTGCGAAAGATAACAGCTGTTGTTATGCATGTGGTGGAGGGCAATTTGAAATTCTATGTGCTTAATCAACAGAGCACCCTACCGCCCTCTTTAGCTGAAATGTGGTGGTGGATAATTTGAAAAATTATTTTGACAGCTATCATCTTTAAAAACAATGGCGACTATACATAGGCTGTTAAGGCCTTATCATTATCCTCCTCCTCCTCCCCCTCCTCCTCCTCCTCCTTCTCTACCTCCTCCTCCGCCTCTTATGTCAAGGCATAGCTTTATATCGAACAAGTTTAAACCTGCATCGCGAAGGCAAGCGTGTGCAGCGATAACATTATTGTGCATGTTTAGACTTTCGAAACATAAGAAGAGTAGAATCAAACGCTGTACTCGATACGACATGTGATCAGAACATTGATTGATGCGTTCAGAAAACAAAATAAGAGATCAAGACTAGAATCGAACAATGTACTCAATACATCATGTGTTTAGAATATGTCAGGGGATACGCTTGTTCTAAGAAGATCAGATTGAAACATAACAAGACTAGAATAGAACACTGTAATCGATGTTGTTAACTTCAACATGTGATCAGAACATTGATTGATGTGTTCAGAACACAAAATAAGTGATCATGACTAGAATCGAACACTGTACTCGATACAACATGTGATCAGAACATTGGTCGATGTGTTCAGAACACGAAATAAGTGATCAAGACTAGAATCGAACACTGTACTCAATACAACATGTGTTTAGAACATGTTAGGGGGTACCCTTGTTCTAAGAAGATCAGAATGAAACATAACAAGACTAGAATCGAACACTGTAATCGATGTTGTTAACCTCAACATATGATCAGAACATTGTTTGATGTGTTCAGAGCAAAAGTACAATTTTGATGATTTGCTTAGTGTAAAATCAAAAACTATGGAAACAAACTGTGCACATATCACGTAGCTAACTCGCTCAGTAAGCAATATTGCAAGACTACAACTTCAATGATTTGCATAGTGTAAAAATAAAAAAACTGTACACATACTGCGCAGCTAACTCGCTCGGTAAACGATATAGCCAAAGTATAACTTCAAATTATTTACCTTCCATCATTCGTCTTGTGTGTAAAAATCAGTCGAACAAGTTATCGCATAAACATGGCTGAAAAAAAAAATCGTGATAGGGTATGGAACCCAGGGGTTACATCTTATCAGAAGGGCAAAAAGGATGAAAGGACTCTTCCTCCTCCTTACCGCACATTCCTTGTAGGGCTAATTGGCTGAAGGGCTAATGGGCAAAAGGGCTAAAGGGCTAAAGGCCTAATGGGCTAAAGGGCTAATGGGCTAAAGGAGCAACAACCTCGTCGATCGCTATCAGCAAGAACGCTTGTACTTTGTTAAGTGTAGAAAATTAATCTTTATTTGTAAATGGTTTCATGTTCAGAACAAGGAATGGAACCTAGGGGTTACGTCTTACGTAATAAAATCCCCGAGGTGCGATGAGTTACGTTTTTCGAACTAGTGTTTGGAACACTGAACTTTTCAAGATGATAGCAGAGAGTTTAGCAATGTTCTGTTGTTGGATTTTAAATTCCGCGCTACAACATGCATAAGGTGGTAGCCTTGAGGTTTACCGCCGTAAAGATGGCAAGAGTGAGGTTAACAATGTTCTGTTGTTGGATTTTAAATTCCTCGCTATAACATGCATAAGGTGGCAGCCTTGAGGTTTACCGCCGTAAAGATGGCAGCAGTGAGGTTAGCGACGCTCTATTGTCCTTGAAAGTGAGGTTAGGGTTCGTCAAGAAGACAGCTGTCAAAAAAGCACGTGGCTATGTTTACCAAACAAGAGCACGTGGTCGTGACGTCACGGTCACGTAGTATGTTGCCTCAGCATGTAAAGTTCAATGTCTACACCTACGTAGTTAACACTCTGCTATGTTCACAATTTTTTTACACATAACTATTCTTTATGCTTTAAGTTCATGCACATAGGCTATGCTAAGATAGCAGTACAAACACATGCGAACTTTGTACATTCTAATGGAATAAGTTTAGTACTGTGTGCATCATGGATACATGATGTGTGCACGCATTTAATCTTGACTGTACGTAATGCTGCTGCTTTGTTTACAAGATTTTTATACATTGCTATTCTTTATGCTTTAAGTTCGTGCACGCACAAGCGATACTCGTACGCTCTAGCAGGAGAAGTTTAGTACGATATTCGATACATACATTATCGATAGGTGATGTGTACACGCTTTAGAACATAGCTCATCTTTATGCTTTAAGTTCGTGCGCATGGGTTAGGGATACACAAAAGCGATTGCTACATGCTCTAGCGGAAGAAGTCTAGTACGATAGTCGATGCATGTAAAATCGATAGGTTATGCTAAGATAGCAGCACACATGATTTTAGCCCAATCTAGTGGAAAAAGTTTAGCATGATAGTCGTTTCGTGCAAAATCATTAGGTAATGTGTAAACGCTTTGAAACAAGGCTATTCTTTGTACTTTAAGTTCATGCGTACAGGTTATGCTAAGATAGCAGCACAATCTAGCGCAGGAAGTTTAGTACGAGACATGCAAAATCGATAGGTGACGTGTACACGCTTTGAAGCATGGCTATTCTTTGTACTTTAAGTTCATGGGTATAAGTTATGCTAAGATACCAGCACAATCTAGCGGAAGAAGTTTAGTACGAGATTTGATGCATGCAAAATCGATAGGTGATGTGTACACACTTTGAAACATAGCTATTCTTTGTACTTTAAGTTCATGTGTATGAGTTATGCTAAGATAGCAGCACAACCTAGCGGAAGAAGTTTTGTACGAGAGTCGATACATGCAAAGTCGATAGGTATTGTGTACACGCTTTGAAACATGACTATTCTTTGTACCTTAAAGTCATGCGTATAGGTTATGCTAAGATAGCAGCACAATCTAGCGGAAGAAGTTTAGTACGAGACATGCAAAATCGATAGGTGACGTGTACACGCTTTGAAGCATGGCTATTCTTTGTACTTTAAGTTCATGCGTCTTAGTTATGCTAAGATAGCAGCACAATCTACCTGAAGAAGTTTTGTACGAGATCTATACATGCAAAATCGATAGTTGATGCGTACACGCTTTGAAACATGACTATTCATTGTACTTTAAGTTCATGGGTATAGGTTATGCTAAGATAGCAGCACAATCTAGCTGAAGAAATTTAGTACGAGATTCGATGAATGCAAAATCAATAAGTAATGTGTACACGCTTTGAAACATGGCTATTCTTCGTACTTTAAGTTCATGTGTATAAGTTATGCTAAGATAGCAGCACAACCTAGCGGAATAAGTTTAGTACGATATTTGTTGCATGCAAAGTCGATAGGTAATGTGTACACGTTTTGAGACATAGCTATTCTTTGTTCTTTAAGTTCATGCGTCTTAGTTATGCTGAGATAGCAGCACAATCTACCTGCAGAAGTTTAGTACGAGAGTCGATACATGTAAAATCGATAGTTGATGTGTACACGCTTTGAAACATGACTATTCATTGTACTTTAAGTTCATGGGTATAGGTTATGCTAAGATAGCAGCACAATCTAGCGGAAGAAATTTAGTACGATATTTGATGCATGCAAAATCAATAAGTAATGTGTACACGCTTTGAAAAATGGCTATTCTTTGTACTTTAAGTTCATGCGTATAAGTTATGCTAAGATAGCAGCACAACCTAGCGGAAGAAGTTTAGTACGATATTTGTTGCATGCAAAGTCGATAGGTAATGTGTACACGCTTTGAAACATGGCTATTCTTTATACCTTAAGGTCACGCGTATAGGTTATGCTAAGATAGCAGCACAATCTAGCGGAAGAAGTTTAGTACGAGAGTCGATGTGTGCAAAATCGATAGGTGATGTGTACACGCTTTGAAACATGGCTATTCATTGTACTTTAATTTTATGGGTATAGGTTATGCTAAGATAGCAGCACGATCTAGCGGATGAAGTTTAGTTCGATGGTCGATGCATGTAAAATCGATAGGTCATGTGTACACGCTTTGAAACATAGCAATTCATACTGCTGCTCTGTTCCCAAGACTTTTAAGCATAGCTAACCCTAATACTGCTCTTAACGACGTCGAGCTAAGGATTGATTACGTGACCGTGACGTCACGACCACGTGCTCTTGTTTGGTAAACATAGCCACGTGCTTTTTTGACAGCTGTCTTCTTGACGAACCCTAACCTCACTTTCAAGGACAATAGAGCGTCGCTAACCTCACTGCTGCCATCTTTACGGCGGTAAACCTCAAGGCTGCCACCTTATGCATGTTATAGCGAGGAATTTAAAATCCAACAACAGAACATTGTTAACCTCACTCTTGCCATCTTTACGGCGGTAAACCTCAAGGCTACCACCTTATGCATGTTGTAGCGCGGAATTTAAAATCCAACAACAGAACATTGCTAAACTCTCTGCTATCATCTTGAAAAGTTCAGTGTTCCAAACACTAGTTCGAAAAACGTAACTCATCGCACCTCGGGGATTTTATTACGTAAGACGTAACCCCTAGGTTCCATTCCTTGTTCTGAACATGAAACCATTTACAAATAAAGATTAATTTTCTACACTTAACAAAGTACAAGCGTTCTTGCTGATAGCGATCGACGAGGTTGTTGCTCCTTTAGCCCATTAGCCCTTTAGCCCATTAGGCCTTTAGCCCTTTAGCCCTTTTGCCCATTAGCCCTTCAGCCAATTAGCCCTACAAGGAATGTGCGGTAAGGAGGAGGAAGAGTCCTTTCATCCTTTTTGCCCTTCTGATAAGATGTAACCCCTGGGTTCCATACCCTATCACGATTTTTTTTTCAGCCATGTTTATGCGATAACTTGTTCGACTGATTTTTACACACAAGACGAATGATGGAAGGTAAATAATTTGAAGTTATACTTTGGCTATATCGTTTACCGAGCGAGTTAGCTGCGCAGTATGGGTACAGTTTTTTTATTTTTACACTATGCAAATCATTGAAGTTGTAGTCTTGCAATATTGCTTACTGAGCGAGTTAGCTACGTGATATGTGCACAGTGTGTTTCCATAGTTTTTGATTTTACACTAAGCAAATCATCAAAATTGTACTTTTGCTCTGAACACATCAAACAATGTTCTGATCATATGTTGAGGTTAACAACATCGATTACAGTGTTCGATTCTAGTCTTGTTATGTTTCATTCTGATCTTCTTAGAACAAGGGTACCCCCTAACATGTTCTAAACACATGTTGTATTGAGTACAGTGTTCGATTCTAGTCTTGATCACTTATTTCGTGTTCTGAACACATCGACCAATGTTCTGATCACATGTTGTATCGAGTACAGTGTTCGATTCTAGTCATGATCACTTATTTTGTGTTCTGAACACATCAATCAATGTTCTGATCACATGTTGAAGTTAACAACATCGATTACAGTGTTCTATTCTAGTCTTGTTATGTTTCAATCTGATCTTCTTAGAACAAGCGTATCCCCTGACATATTCTAAACACATGATGTATTGAGTACATTGTTCGATTCTAGTCTTGATCTCTTATTTTGTTTTCTGAACGCATCAATCAATGTTCTGATCACATGTCGTATCGAGTACAGCGTTTGATTCTACTCTTCTTATGTTTCGAAAGTCTAAACATGCACAATAATGTTATCGCTGCACACGCTTGCCTTCGCGATGCAGGTTTAAACTTGTTCGATATAAAGCTATGCCCTGACATAAGAGGCGGAGGAGGAGGTAGAGAAGGAGGAGGAGGAGGAGGGGGAGGAGGAGGAGGAGAATGATAAGGCCTTAACAGCCTATGTATAGTCGCCATTGTTTTTAAAGATGATAGCTGTCAAAATAATTTTTCAAATTATCCACCACCACATTTCAGCTAAAGAGGGCGGTAGGGTGCTCTGTTGATTAAGCACATAGAATTTCAAATTGCCCTCCACCACATGCATAACAACAGCTGTTATCTTTCGCAGTAGCCTCTAAGCTAGCTTTCTTCATAAGGGTAGCCGCCATCTTGTGCGAGCACCCCTAGGCCGTCTCATAAGGAGCTATGTATAGTCACCATTTTGTGTCTGCCATCTTGCGTAAGCATCCCTAGGACGTCTCAAGGCATCTTGTTTCTCATAAGAGCAGCCACCATCTTGTAGAAATAGATAGCTGCGAATGCCAAAGGGCTTAAGTAGGAATCGAACCGTTAATCTCATCATTAGACTATGTTTTTTCTTGTTCCTGATACTACGAACCTACGTATTAGGCGGAAAAATTTTGTCCGTTTTGCTCTACGATGCATCGTTTTCGAGATATTTAACATTTTGCATTTAAGCCTCCAAATTTAATGAATCGAACCTGCACGGTACGTTATACTCTCTACCATAGCTAGACCTGATCATGTTACGAAGACTCGCTTCAATACAAGCTAAAACAGAGCAAATGCCAAAGGGCCTAAGTAGGAACCGAACCGTTGATCCCATCATTAGACTATGATTTTCTTGTTCCTCATACTGCGAACCTAGGTATTAGGCAGAAAAATTTTGTCCGTTTTACTCTACGGTGCACCGTTTTCGATATATTTAACATTTTGCATTTAAGCCCTAAATTTAATGAATCGAACTATCACGACACGTTAGCCTCTAAGCTAAGAGTAGCAACCATCTTGCGCAAGCACCCTTAAAGCGTCTCATAAGGAGTCGTGTATAGCCGCCATCTTGCGTCCGCCATCTTGCGCAAGCATCCTTAGGGCGTCTCTAGTCATCTTGTGCAAGGACCCTTAAGCCGCCTCATAAGAGCAACCGCCATCTTGCGCAAGCATCCCTAGGACGTCTCATAAGGAGCCATGTATAACCGCCATCTTGCGCAAGCATCCCAAGGGAGTCTATGTATAGCGGCCATCTTGCATAAGCACCTTTAAGGAGTCATGTATAGCCACCATCTTGTGCAATTAGCGCCGAGAGATGGCCGATGTAGAATTTTTCTTTTTAAATTATCCGCCACCATATTTCAACTAAAGAGTGTAGCACTGAGGTTTGCGATGTAAGATGGCGGATGACAGCTGACAAAAAAGCACGTGAGTTTGTTTACTAAACAAGAGCACGTGGAATTTGCCGCCACCACATAGATGGCAGCACGGTGCTCTCTTGATTAAAGATGGCGGATGACAGCTAACAGAACTTTTCAAATTGCCCGCTACTACAGAGAGCAGCACGGTGCTCTGTAGATTAAAGATGGCGGATGACAGGTGATGAAATTGCCCGCATGATAGCAGCACAGTGCTATATTGATTAAAGATGGTGGATGACAGCTGTCAAAAAAAGCACGTGGCTTTGTTTACTAAACAAGAGCAAATTTGCGCCACCGCATTTCAAAGGTATCTAGCTAAAGAGCGCAGCACTGAGGTTTGTGATGCAAGATGGCGGATGACAGCTGTCAGAAAAAAAAAGCACGTGAGTTTGTTTCCAAACAAGAGCACGTAGAATTTTTCAATTTGCCGCCACCACATTTCAAAGGTATCTAGCTAAAGATGGCAGCACGGTGCTCTCTTGATTAAAGATGGCGGATGATAGCTAACAGAACTTTTCAAATTGCCCGCTACTACGTGCTTAAGGTAGTAGCCATAAAGAGGGCAGCACGGTGTTCTGTGGATTAAAGATGGCGGATGACAGGTGATGAAATTGCCCGCATGATAGTAGCACAGTGCTCTGTTGATTAAAGATGGAGGATGACAGCTGTCAAAAAAGCACATGGCTTTGTTTCCAAACAAGAGCACGTGGAATTTACCACCACCACATTTCAAACTAAAGAGGGCAGCACTGTGCTCAAAGATGGCAGATGACAGCTGTCAAAAAAGCACGTGAGTTTGTTTTCAAACAAGAGCACGTGGAATTTTTCAATTTGCCGCCACCACATAGAGGGCAGCACTGTTCTCTCTGGATTAAAGATGGCTGCTTGTCGAAAAGCATTTTTCAAATTATCTGCCACCACATTTCAAAGGTAAGTAGCTAAAGAGGGCAGCACTGTGCTCTATAGATTAAAGATGGCGGATGACAGCTCTCAAAAAGCACGTGGATTTGTTTATCTCGAGCTAGTGAGGTTAAGTTGGTAGCACTAAGGTTTAGGCCCGTCAAGATGGCAGCACTGCCGATGACAGGTGACGAAAGAGGGCAGCACGGTGCTCTGTAGTTTAAAGATGGCGGATGACAGCTGTCAAAAAAGCACGTGGCTGTCAAAAAGCACGTGGCTTTGTTTATCTGGCGCTAGTTAGGTTAAGTTGGTACTACTGAGGTTTAGGCCCGTCAAGATGGCAGTACTGATGTTAGCGATGCGTTGTTGTCTGTCAAAAAGCACGTGGCTTTGTTTACAAATCTGTCAAAAAGCACGTGGCTGTCAAAAACACGTGGCTTTCTTTACCTCATGCTAGTTAGGTTAAGTTGGCACTACTGAGGTTTAGGCCCGTCAAGATGGTAGTACTGAGGTTTGCGATGCGTTGTTGTCGATGACAGCTGTCAAAAAGCACGTGGCTTTGTTTACAAATCTGTCAAAAAGCACGTGGCTGTCAAAAAGCACGTGGCTTTGTTTACCTCATGCTAGTGAGGTTAAGTTGGCACTACTGAGGTTTAGGCCCGTCAAGATGGCAGTACTGAGGTTAGCGATGCGTTGTTGTCTGTCAAAAAGCACGTGGCTGTCAAAAAACACGTGGCTTTGTTTACCTCACGCTAGTTAGGTTAAGTTGGCACTAGTGAGGTTTAGGCCCGTCAAGATGGCAGCAGTGAGGTTAGCGATGCGTTGTTGTCGATGACAGCAGTCAAAAAGCACGTGGCTTTGTTTACAAATTCAAATCTCGCGCCAAAATTCAAATTTCCCGCCAAAATTCAAATTTCCCGCGGGCGGCGGCGGCGGCGGAGGAGGCGGCGGAGGAGGAGGCGGGCGGAGGCGTGCGGCGGCGGAGGTGCCGCAGAACCATCCAATTATACTACTGACAGTAAAGGTTACTAACATGTAACTCTTTTGTATCTGTTGTAAATAAATAGTTCCCACTATTTAGGTTCCAACCTTCGTATACGAATCTTTGTTCCGACTAGAGGAGGGGATGCTTACCGTTCAAATGTGTAGTCTTTTCTTGTATTGTTTAAGTTTAATAATCTAACATATATTCGAAAAGGTGTTAAAATCAACCATCTTCGGTCGTTCGCTGTATCAATGCTTCGTAACGGACCAGTAAACTCTGTTGGCTTCGAATTAAACTCAGGTGGTTGACTTTCCTACCGCTACTCCCTAGCGGACAGCGCAGCGCAATGTACCTCAGCAGGGACGAGCCTAAGCCTGCATAGTATCAGGTACCATCCTCGCTAGTATCGGTCTCAGGGAGTTGCACGTTTCTAGCAAGTCCCCTACCGACAGACAGTTCCAAATGTCCCCGTTAGATTGCGCCACTGCGGAGATGGCTTCATTCCTACTTTCTCTCCTCACACAAAAGTAATTCATTTTAATTTTTTAATTTAAAAATTTCATTTACGTTGCACCGACGCAGATAGGTCTTACGGCGAAGATGGGATAGGAAAGGGCTAGGAGTTGGAAGGAGGCGACCGTGGCTTTAATTAAGGCACAGCCACAGCATTTTCCCGGCGAGAAAATGGGATAATGCGGAAAACCATTTTCAGGGCTTTCGACAGTGGTGTTCGAACACACTATACCCCGAATGCAAGCACACAGCTACGCGGCCAACTTGCTGGGTAATTACTTTTCCACGCCATACTCACAATATTACCAAACACCCTGCTTCAATGAAAAACAGGACAACAAATTTTCAATTCAAGTGAGGCAAAAGTAACTGCGCCAGGCTGAGTGGCTCAGACGGTTGACGCGCTGGCCTTCTGACCCCAACGTGGCAGCTTCGATCCTGGTTCAGTCCGGTGGTATTTGAAGATACTCAAATACGTCAGCCTCGTGTCAGTAGATTTACTGGCATGTAAAAGAACTCCGACACCCCGGCGTCTCCGAAAACCTCAAAAAGGCGTCAGTAGGACGTAAAGCTAATAACATTATTGTTAAGAGTAACTGTAGTTACGTGTATAATTAGCGTCTTATTTCCTGGGTTGTAATTTTCAGATATATTACAGTGTTAGTAGGTATGTAGTTCATTACTTAACGATAATGGGGTTTCTTGTTATATCTGTAAGCTATAAAAAAGTGACATTAAACATGTTGGTGCAAGACCCAGCTTCAGATACCACCAACCGCCACTGCTATTATTACCGCACTTAAGTTGGTAAACTGTCAACCTTACGTCTCTGTCGAAATTCACTCAGAGAGCATCAAAAACTTACCTTTTTTGTAGCTTTTTTCCTTCAGTTTTGATGTATACACCCTCCCCCTCCCCCGCACCTCCCAATCCGCTATATCCCATAAACTCCGGTACTGTTTGTCGTCTGTACATTTTTTTGCCCCCGCACTTTTAATTCCCAATCGCCGCTACTGTCAGTAACCAGTATTTATGTAAGTTATTTCAACTTGTAATTAACATTACTTTTAAATTATGATCGATTAAATTTGCGTTGTATTTCTCTTTCACGTTCCTGTTAAGCACTTGTCGCGGCGTCCGGTTCCGTGGATAAATGGTTAGCGTGCTGGCCTTTGGTTACAGGGGTCCCGGCAGGATCGGGAATTTTAACCAAAACTGACTAATTCCCCTGACAAGGGGACTGGGTGTATGTGTGATCATCATATTTTCATCCTCATCACGACCGCGCAGGTCGCCTACGGAAGTCAAATCAAAAGACCTGCGCCTGGCAAGTTGAAATCCTCAGACATATCCCGGCACTAAAACCAAATTTAAATTCATTTACAGTATTCTTGTGTTATTTGAGGTCATTTTTTTGTTTTTGTTTTTTCAAACTGATCGATTTCATGTATTTTTCCAGTGCGAGAAGTATATCAGTCGGTAGAGTGGTATTTAGACTACATAAAAGGCTATTAAAACTACCGTGCGGGTAGGGGCGCTCAGCTGTGAGTTTGCATCCGGGAGATAGTGAATTAGAATCCCACTGTCGGCAGCCCTGAATACAGTTTTCCGGGGTTTCCTATTTTCACACCAGGCAAATGGAGGGGTTGTACCTTAATTAAGGCTACGTCCGCTTCCTTCCCAATCCCAGCCCTTTCCTATCAAATCGTCGCCATAAGACTTATTTGTGTCGGTGCGACGTAAACCAAATTGTAAAATTGCAATGACGACTTAATTTAGGCTGCTTACTTCAACCTTCCTTACTCCTCTGGCGCTGCTTGCTCCTACTTAAA
This sequence comes from Anabrus simplex, assembly GCF_040414725.1. Taxonomy (NCBI): domain Eukaryota; kingdom Metazoa; phylum Arthropoda; class Insecta; order Orthoptera; family Tettigoniidae; genus Anabrus; species Anabrus simplex. The sequence continues at coordinate 137,740,261 of NC_090273.1, forward strand.
AGCACCGCCGTCTGGTGACTAAAAGCGACCACTCCTTACCCCGAATGCCTGCAGATTATGATGTCACGCGTGGTCTGGGCCGTTATCCATCTACGCCTATTTTTATTACGGCAGGGGAACGCCACATCTCTAACCTCGCACCCCGCCTTGCCAATCAGCATAAATAGGCCTGACACCAAATATGAAGTCCGCCACCCCAAAATGCCAAACTGCATACTCCCCGGCGTAGATCGCTCATTTACAGATGGCGAACTCTTCAGATACCTGAAGAACAAAGGCGTCCCAGTGTTGAACCTGAGCAGGATTCTGAAAAACTATATACCCACCGACCGAGTCCTAATTCAACTCTCAACCGAGGAAGCTGTCCAAAACGCCATAAGGTGGGCATCTACATCAACGGAATTCCACGCTACGCAGAGCCGTGTCCTCCGTACATGGAGAATGACTTCGGACCGAACCCGGGCACCAAGCCACCCTTACAGTCTCCACAACCAGCAGCAAGGCCACCTCCATACACCCCACCACCCCAGCCATTGATCCATTCGTACACCACCCCTATTACCGCCATCACTACTACTCCCGCCCACCCCCCACACTCCCCTCAGTACTCCCATAACCACCACAGTCACGACCCACTCCTCACCTATCATGATGTCTCCCATCACCTCCTCCCCTCCCAGTCCACTCCGGCCACCAGTTGAAGAACAAGCCTCCAACATGACCATAGAGACAGGAAGACTGACACCTCCACCAGCTCCCGAGTCCAACATCAGCTGCGTCATCCGAGGAGTCAACCCATCCATTCCAACCGAACTCATCACCCATGAAATACAACGCACAGGACTACACCTGAGGAAAGCAGCCAGGATCTACAACGCAGCCGGGCGCACCTACATGGTGCGGCTCCTACTCCAGCCACAAGAAGACGTCCAACATCTCATATAACAAGGGATCCAGCTCTTCGGAAGACACTACAGAGTGGAACCATCTCGCTCTCCCCACAACCTTCCACCCGCCCTAACCCACCTCGCAAACGTCTCCCCTCCCAACACCACCTACCGAATTCACGTAGCAATTCCCACCTTCTCCACCTCCTACTCACATCCCTCGCCAACATAACCTTCTTTTACCAGCAAATCCTTAACGTTCTACTCCCTAGCAGCCGAACTTCAAGATAATCAACAATTGTAACCCAATTACTAATTACTTGTAACTTGTAATGTAGCTAAGAAAATCTAATAAAAAGCAAAAGAGCAGAACTGCACCCTTAGCCAAGAGGCCATTTCTCCACATCACCCTAAAAAACAAAGCTCCCCCTTTTTTCTCCCAACTCCAACAAATCACCAAACCCCACCAAATCTCCTGGCCAGAGAGAAGGCGTAACCTTCTAGGTGGCCCGCCCCTTCCCTTCGGGAAGGGGAATGAAAACATCCCCTTGGTGGTGGTCCGTTATCCTCGGCTTTCTTGACCGAGGCCGTCATTTCACTATCAGATAGCCCCTCAAATGTTACCCCGTGGACCTCTCGTACCAGCCTTTAGATGCAGCTGAAAATCGCTGACCTGCCCCTCACGAAACCCCAAAAAGACCACGGGGTTGGCACCATATTTCCCTAGCATAGCGAATATTATATGCCTCTAACAACGAACCGCTCTTGTAATAGAAGTTATTTTTAACTGTTAACCTCTACGAGTGGCTATTTGTGAATGACCGCTTCGCTTATAGCCATTAAGTACCTGCGCAATTCTCAAAACCTCGCTGTACTTGGACGTATCTTCGTAGCACCTCCAGTGTCTTTTGATCGGCCGGGTGGCTTCTTCACATCTATAATAACAGGTCCCGCCGATCTGAATCAGCATAACGGCCGACTCCTAGTTGGATGTCAGCCTCCCTATTCCACTCAACAATGACGACCACCACCACTACCACCACAACGACTTCCGCCCTCACCTTTTTCTCCCACCCTCTGACGACTATCACGTCTTCCCATCCTACACCACTCATGTCCTCATCTTTCTCCGTGCCACAAACTTTTCCTCAGATCAGTGTACTACCTCCTCGCTTTCTGCGCCGCAGTTCACCACCTGTCTCTTCGTCTGCACAGCCACCATCTACGACACCGTCAACTCGAGCCGCAACAGCATTGGCCGCCCGTCAACCAGCATCACCGCCATCAACATCAGATACCAAGACAGTCTTCAGTTGCGTCGTTCGCGGCGTCGACCCACTCATCTCCGTAACAGAAGTCCAACGCCAGCTACGCCTTCACGCCATACCAGTCCGGAGGGCGTTTCGGATCTTCAACTCCACGGGCCCAACATACTTAGTGCGCCTACAGCTACCCACCGCAACAGCCGTCGACCATCTCATCGCCACCGGTGCCCCGATCTACGGTCGTCTCCATAACGTCGAACCCTCTCGTTCCCCTCCACAATCAAGACATCCCCTCACCACACTACGTCGCCGCACCCGGCCTGACCATCCTCCTTTTCAACCACCCCACAACGTCCGTCCACCATCTCCCCCATTTAATATTTCCTTCCCACCGCCGCCAACCCTCGAACATCTGTGTCAAATCGCCTCCACACTTTACCACCTCACCCTTGCCCGCAACTTCCCTTTAAGCACTCCCGTATAAACGTCCATTTCTTCCCATCTTCATAACCAAGAGAACCCATCTTCTCTTCCTAATAAATATTCACATCGCTTTACCCACCCTCTTCATTCAGCCACATCGCACTGTTCTCTTCGCATCTCCCGGCCCGAGCGAGAGCGTCACTCTCTAAGGGGCCCGCCCCACCCCCTTCAGGGTGGGGAATAAAAACGTGATAACGTAACCATTAAGTAACGAGTCCTCCAACTAGAGATGGGCACTATCGACTGATAACTATCGAACTAGTCGATAGTTTAAACTATCGTAATAGTCGACTACTTTAAAAAACAAGTCGATTGAATTCAGTCGCAGTCTCGGTCACGGACCTCTCCACGATTTGCTCTCCAGTAAGCACAAAACAAGTGGACTGAATTCAATCGCATTGCCGTCACAGCGGCGCGGAAGCGAATGAAACTATCGGTTTATGGTCACTTCGGAAATATAGTTAATATTTATATTAACTTCAGAGGTACAGTACCTACTTGATATGGCGATTTTCTCTTGTCGTTTATGTGCTCTTTGTTTCGTTGTATACATGTTTACATTAATTACGTTATTCATAAATAAGGCATAACTATAATAACAATCTTGAAAATACAGTAGTAGCGTAGCAGTTTGTTTGGCTGTTCTCATATACATCCAGATTGTGTACTACAGCAACAAGTTCTACATATTATTGTTAGCATTGTTCGGTAATAGAGCCTCATTGGCGTCTTTCTACGTTTCACTGTCAAGTTAGCAACAAGAAAGGCCATTCGTATGATGTTGGCTCATATATGGGCATCTATCTATTTATTAGCCCCGTGTAGGGACGAATGCGTAAATAGGGTTTTAATCTGCGCAGCTGTGAGTTTCTTAATAGTGTGATTAAGTCCGGAATTGGGGAATGCACCAAAGGTTCAGTACTATTGTGGCATTTGACAGGAATGAACGTAGAAAACCCCATGGAAAACTACATTAAAGTTACGGTATCCGTTGTCAGAGAATGGAATACGAACCTGAGATCTACGAGTGGGGCAGCTTCTTATTCGTAATGTGGAGCGGAGTGGACTTCTCAGCTGCGAACGTGGGTCCCTTTGAATAAATTTTGTAAGTCACTCAATATAACATTAATTTTGTTCTAATCGGTGTCTATACAGGTGATTTCTAATTATTGGTAGATTGCGTTAAAGTAAGTCGAATTCGTAAAAGTACGACACTCCACTTTTGATATGGAGAGTTTCGACTGGAAACATTCGAATGTTTTTCATGGAACGATTGACTACTTAGTTATATGAATTAGTGATGTGACGAGTCGAATATTCCAACTCGTTTAACTCGAGTCAAACATGTATTCGAGTCAACTCGAGTGACTTTCTGTTGTAACTCGAGTTAAGAAATCGACGGATGTCCAGATGAATCATAGCTGACTGCGATAAGACCTCACTCGCTGACACGCTCCCGAGTTGCCCGAGTCAGAGACACGAACTCGCCCGAATCATCGCGAGTGAGACCGAGTGATTTCTGTTCATTGAGGGATCGATTTTTAATAAATGCTAGGAAGTGAACTCAAGTTCAACTATCGAGTATTCATTCAATTATAAAAATAATAGATGTTTACTTTTGCATGCCATCTCATTCGCAAGACATAGCGATGGTCGCCAACTCGAGTTGGCAGAGTTTCCGAATACGAGTTACTTGAGTAAGAGGCGACTAAAAGGGGCCTCAGGGGCTCTGAACTTTGGAGCGTGGGTTGGCGACCACGTGGCCCTGAGCCGAGTCCTGACATTGCTTCCACTTACTTGTGCCAGGCTCCTCACTTTCATCTGTCTTGTCCGACCTCTCTTGGTCAACTCTTGTTCTTTTCCGACCCCGACGCTATTAGGTTTGCGAGGGCTAGGGAGTCTTTCATTTTCACGCCCTTCGTGGCCCTTGTCTTCCTTTGGCCAATACCTTCATTTTTCGAAGTGTCGGATCCCTTCCATTTTTCCCTCTGATTAGTGTTATATAGAGGATGGTTGCCTAGTTGTACTTCCTCTTAAAACAATAATCACCACCACCACCACGAGTTACTTGAGTTGACGAAGTATTCGACTCGTAATTTGCTACATGAGGGCAAAGAAACGAAATGTCCCGAATAGCCCCGAGTTCGGTCGAATGCTTTTTATTCTGTAACCGGTTCCTAACCTAAGCAAGAAACACGTTACAAAATTAACTCTATTTTTACAAATTATTAAGCCTTCTTCCTTTTATCTTTAGTGTAATGTATTACAAAATTAGTTTTCTATACGCAGGGTTGAGACTATTATTTCGTTTATGTTTGAGAAGAACTCGGTAGCCTATTTCTGTTTTCTTATTTATTAATGTTTTCTTCAGCTGACAGCCAATGCTAATTTAATATGTGATTTCTGGTAGAAAATACACTGACTGACAGAGCAAATGCAACACCAAGAAGGAGTGGTCAGAACTTTATGCCAATTGCAGGGTAGACTGACGTCACTGAGATATGCTCATGATGTGAAATGCGCCGCTGTGCTGTGCACGTAGCGAACGATAAATGGGACACGGCGTTGGCGAATGGCCTACTTCGTACCGTGATTTCTCAGCCGACAGTCATTGTAGAACGTGTTGTCGTGTGCCACAGGACACGTGTATAGCTAAGAATGCCAGGCCGCCGTCAACGGAGGCATTTCCAGCAGACAGACGACTTTACGAGGGGTATGGTGATCGGGCTGAGAAGGGCAGGTTGGTCGCTTCGTCAAATCGCAGCCGATACCCATAGGGATGTGTCCACGGTGCAGCGCCTGTGGCGAAGATGGTTGGCGCAGGGACATGTGGCACGTGCGAAGGGTCCAGGCGCAGCCCGAGTGACGTCAGCACGCGAGGATCGGCGCATCCGCCGCCAAGCGGTGGCAGCCCCGCACGCCACGTCAACCGCCATTCTTCAGCATGTGCAAGACACCCTGGCTGTTCCAATATCGACCAGAACAATTTCCCGTCGACTGGTTGAAGGAGGCCTGCACTCCCGGCGTCCGCTCAGAAGACTACCATTGACTCCACAGCATAGACGTGCACGCCTGGCATGGTGCCGGGCTAGAGCGACTTGGATGAGGGAATGGCGGAACGTCGGGTTCTCCGATGAGTCACGCTTCTGTTCTGTCAGTGATAGTCACCGCAGACGAGTGTAGCGTCGGCGTGGAGAAAGGTCAAATCCGGCAGTAACTGTGGAGCGCCCTACCGCTAGACAACGCGGCATCATGGTTTGGGGCGCTATTGCGTATGATTCCACGTCACCTCTAGTGCGTATTCAAGGCACGTTAAATGCCCACCGCTACGTGCAGCATGTGCTGCGGCCGGTGGCACTCCCGTACCTTCAGGGGCTGCCCAATGCTCTGTTTCAGCAGGATAATGCCCGCCCACACACTGCTCGCATCTCCCAACAGGCTCTACGAGGTGTACAGATGCTCCCGTTGCCAGCGTACTCTCCGGATCTCTCACCAATCGAACACGTGTGGGATCTCATTGGACGCCGTTTGCAAACTCTGCCCCAGCCTCGTACGGACGACCAACTGTGGCAAATGGTTGACAGAGAATGGAGAACCATCCCTCAGGACACCATCCGCACTCTTATTGACTCTGTACCTCGACGTGTTTCTGCGTGCATCGCCACTCGCGGTGGTCCTACAATCCTACTGAGTCGATGCCGTGCGCATTGTGTAACCTGCATATCGGTTTGAAATAAACATCAATTATTCATCCGTGCCGTCTCTGTTTTCTCCCCAACTTTCATCCCTTTCGAACCACTCCTTCTTGGTGTTGCATTTGCTCTGTCAGTCAGTGTACATTACTGTACTACTACAAATACAATTGTCCTCGTTTTCATGTCTCAAATGTGCAACTCGCACAGTCATAACAAAGATTCCAGTAAACGCTGCGCATACAGAAAGCACTCGAGTTCCCTCACTCGCCTCATTTACGAGACAAAACGATGGCCTCGGCATCTCGTCTCGCCCCCTCTGCCCGACTCGTCAATTCGAGTTTCGAGTTTCCTTACTCGCTCCTTTCACGAGATATTGCGATTGTTTCGCTTAAGACCGACTACAATATATCAGACCTTAATGTTACTATCGATTGGGAGGAAAATGGCGACTTCGTGTGCGAGCGTTTGAGATATGTGGTTGGTTCATATCTGTGTTTATATTCTGTTAAAGAGTGTTATTTTGATCGAATTATTGAAGTATAACTTATGTTTGGTAAAATAGTAATCTATACCCGTTTATCAGTATGGTGTTTTGTTAGGAGTTTATATGATGGTATTTTTAATGTATAATAGTGTTTATATTGCCGTGCTGTAACAGCACAAAATGAGTCGTTCCTGCTGCGTTCGTGGTTGTAGATCTAATTATACCGTTGCTGAAGCTTTTGAATTCCGTGAAGATAGATCTCTATAGGAGAAATGGATAAGGAATATTCACCGGCAAAATTTTGGAAGTCAGAGACCAAACTATCATAGACTATGTAAGGTATGTGTGTAACCAAAATTTGTGGTTAGGGGAGATCTCTTTCCAACCGACAACGGTGAACCTACTCGTTTTTTGTTTTCTTATTCAGTCGGAGTAATTTCATGTAAGTTGACGATAAGTATTAGTTTCTATGTAGAATATAAGTATGTGCGTGTATTTATATGGGTCAGTGGTCACCAGGATCTGTAATTATACGCAGTCATGTGAGAATATGTTTGTTTTGATCGTGTTGTGAACCGGATTTAAATCGAACTATGGCAATGCCTCTCATACATCTATTCTTAAGTTCTCTAAGGAATAAAACATTATGAGAGAAGTGGGTTAGGAACATACTTCGTGAATATTTCTACAAAACAGTAGTGTGCATATGTCATCTGAGAGTAAGTCTGAGATTAGGCAAGTCTATTTTTTCTAATTCTAAAGGGTGGACCTATTCGTATTCCTCGAAAAAAAAAATTAAAACAATTCATTTAGATAGTGATAACTGATATGGTGATGTTCCTTCAGTGTCTATGTGCTTCAAAGTGTCGTGTGATTTAGATGCAATTGTGTTTTGAAAGAATCTGTGCTTTCCTGCGGGAACATTTGGCTAGATCTTGGTGTATAACAAAATTTATAGTGTGACAGATGGAGCAATCTGTACACTGTTACACAGAAGAAATAGTGACTTGCAGGGATGGTGATGGTGGTGGTGGTGGTGATTATTGTTTTAAGAGGAAGTACAACTAGGCAACCATCCTCTATATAACACTAATCACAGAGAAAGGATGGAAGGGGTCCGACACTTCAAAAATGAAGGTATCGGCCGAAGGAAGACAAGGGCCACGAAGGGCATGAAAATGAAAGATTTCCTAGGCATCCATACGTAATACCGTCGGGGTCTGAAAAGAACAAGTGTTGACCAAGGGAGGTCAGATAGGATAGATGAAAGTGAGGAGCCTGGAACAAGTAAGTGGAAGCAATGCCAGAACTCAGCTGAGGGCCCCGTGGTCGCCAACCCACGCTCCTAAGTTCAGAGCCCCTGGAGCCCCTTATAGTCGCCTCTTACGACAGGCAGGGGATACTATGGGTGTTATTCTACCGCCCCCACCCACAGGGGGGACTTGCAGGGATTAGCTTTGTTTGTAACTCAGGGGTTTTATTGTATCAATACCTTCCGATTCATGCTGTGGATATCTGTTATCTAACAGTCTACACCAAATTGTAGCTCGTCCATGTAGGTTAAAGACATCATTGTTTAGAGTCAATAGAGTTGTTTAACTCGTGTTCTTCAATGGGGAAAATCCTATTATATATTTAGTGTCTGAACGCTTCATAGCTAAGTTTACCACCATGGTTGGACGTGCTACTATATCATATGTCAACATATGATTTAAGAGTTTCCAGCCGAGTGCTGAACATTAGAAATTGTCCACCACTTCGAAACTAAGGCAACACGTTATGTTTCATAGTTCTTATAAGAGTGAATAAATTAGGGAATTTCGCACCTTAAATTATTTTTAAACATTCAGAATGATGTTATAAATATCATTTTAACAGTTTTATAATGTATTCCCATCTATCCAGCGAAGTGTAATATAAGAGAAAACGTTATTTGACTAAGTTAAATTTCGAAATAATCAGCTTGTTGTTCTCTTTTGCTGTGGGGCTGTCCATCTATTCTAGCACAATATGTGGGATTCTAGTTGATTATATGTGATGAGTACTTATTCGCGAAGCGTTTTCATAGGTGCAACAATGACTTTCCCTATATTATTATTATTATTCTCGTATCAGAAACATACATGTTGTACACAGTTATAATTACTATATTACATTTGCCCAAAACTTGGCCACTTCCAAAGCATTTTTTGATGCTTGATATAGTTCATCTTCTGTGCAGGAGGCTGGACATAGACGACACTGGAGCATATGTTGGACTGTCTGGTCTTCTCCGCAGTCACATTGGATTTTTTCTTGATCTATATAGCCCCATCTTGCCAAATTAACTTTGGATCTGCCAACTCCAGATCTCAGTCTATTCAGGGACTTCCAGGTCATCCATTCTTCATTGTAGCCAGGAGGTAGAGTTTCAGAAAATCTTATCCAGCCAGGAGGAAGGTAGGATGTAGCCCTCCATAATTGCAACCTGGCTTTTTCAGTAGTGGTTCTAAGTTCCTTTGAAGTTCTGAGAAAACTCTTCCTTGACTTTAAACGTTGCAGATGCGGTGCATGCCCATATAGAGGGTGGGTCCTTTCCTGTTCCACTGTCTTTCTTTCCTTGTTCGCAGCTATTTCTCTTCGAACAGAAGGAGGTGCTATTCCTGCAAGGTGGTAGAGCCATTCAACTGGAGTGGATTTCAAACAACCTGTTATAATTCTGCAAGTTTCATTGAGAGCTATATCCACCTGTTTGGCATATGTTGAATTATACCAGACAGGACACGCATACTCTGCTGCAGAATAGCATAGTGCCATTGCAGAAGTTCGGATGGTTTCAGGTTGGCTACCCCACTGTGATCCGGCCAGTTTCCGTAAAAGATTGTTCCTGGTGGAGACTTTTGATTTGCAGTTCATGCAGTGCTTCTTGAAAGTAAGAGATCTATCAAGTGTCACTCCTAGATATTTTGGAGACTCGCAGTGTTCCAGTTCGACTCCTGACCATACTATCTTTAACTTGCGAGTGGCTTCCCTGTTTCTCAGATGAAAAGCACACACTTGTGTCTTTGAGGGGTTCGGTTTAAGCTGGTTTGTGCTGTAATATCTAGAAAGATCATTAAGGGCATCCGTGAGGGTGATCTCCACTGTTTCAAAATCTCTTCTCTGAGTGGCTAGGGCGAGGTCATCAGCATACAAGAAGCTACTGCAATTGGGGGCTATGGGTTGGTCGTTTGTGTATATATTGAACAGAATTGGAGCCAGCACACTTCCTTGCGGAAGACCGTTTTTCTGTAGTCTCCATCGACTACGCTGTTCTTGGAAATCAACAAAGAACCTGCGATTCTGCAAAAGAGTGGCGATGAGTCTTGTTAGGTTAAAGTCCTTGGTTAGATTGTAGACCTTCACTAATAGTAGCTGGTGGTTGACAGTGTCATACGCTGCTGATAAGTCAACAAATACCACTCCTGTCACCTTACGAGCCTCAAACCCATCTTCTATAAACTGTGTAAGGTTTAATAACTGTCCAGTACAGCTTTTACCAGGACGAAATCCAGATTGCTGAGGTATAAGTAATGGGTCAATTACAGGTAATAGGCGATTTAAGATCAATCTTTCCAGCAGTTTGTAAAGGTGACATAGTAGCGCAATTGGTCTAAAATTCTTTGGATCATTCCCTTCTTTACCAGGTTTCAGCAAGGCAATCACTCGGCTCTTCCGCCATATCTTTGGAATTTGGTTTCTGCTCAAACAGTTATTGAAGAGTTGGAGAATCCATTTCTTTGTCATTAAGCCAAAGTGTTTAATTTGCTCAGTTCGTATATCATCCAAGCCAGCTGATTTTCCATTTTTACTCTGTTTGATAGCCTTCTCTAATTCTTCCATGCTGAGTGATGATGTTAGGTCGTCGCTCTCTTCATGCTCTTCTCTTTGCAGTTTCGGTTTTTGTGATTTGTGGTTTGCCTTCCCGTTCAGCAGTAACTGATGTGCTATTTGGTTAGCAGTGATATTATGATGTGCGGTGGTCTTGGTTGGATCATTGCTTAGACGTCTCAGAAGTCTCCAAGCTTTATGACTGTCTCTTTTCAGGTCCAAGTTTTCAATAGTTTGTATCCACTGATCCCTTTTGGTCTCTCTAATAGAGGAAATAAGCTTGTTCCCTGCTTCCACAGTTACTTCATTGAAAGGATTTTCTTCAAATAAGTTTTTGTATTCTGCAAGTAGTGTGGCTTGATCTGAAGTAAGCCCGGGGATATAAGATGTTCGACAGCCACGGGGGATAGACATCCTTGAGCATCTCTTTACAGCTGTGGTGAAGGTGTCATAGTAACTGGGTACTGGTTCTATAGCAGATATTTCAGCGTCCAGTAATTCCGCAAATCTTGACCAGTCTGCCTTCTTAAAATTAAACCTCCTCCGAAAGGATACCATCTGAGGTCTTATAGCAGCAAATACTTGGCACATTATTGGTCTATGCTGTGTATTGGGTATTGGGGAACAGACAGATTTTACACATTGTTGGTTGATATTGCTGCTGCCAAATATGAGGTCAGGATTGTAAGCTCTTCTCCACCTGCCACTGTTAAAGGACTTTCCCTATGATGTTACATTTATCATGTTAAAATACCACCGTTTGCAAAATATGTACGTGATCTTTTCGTAATTTCTGGCGGATTGAACCAGATATTGTGTAGCTCTTGCAGTGGTATCAACACAAGTAATTTAATGTAACGCCGGGATGAGTGGCTCAGACGGTTGAAGCTCCGTCCTTCTGACCCCAACTTCGCGGGTTTGATCCCGGCTCAGTCCGGTAGTATTTGAAAGTGCTCAAATACGTCAGCCTCGTGTCGGTAAATTTACTGGCAGGTAAAAGAACTCCTTTGGGACTAAATTCCGACATCTCCGAAAATCGTGAGTTGGTTTATCGTCGAAATGAAGTTATTGCGTGCTACCCTAACCTTCATCAGTCGGCAGCTACTGCGCCCACGACGTCCACCATCTTGGTTTTGATATTACGGTCTGATATATTGTAGTCGGTCATGTTTCGCTCTCCCTGCCCTACCCACGCGATCGACTTGTCAACTCGAGTTGGTAGTGTTTCCGAATATTAGTGACTCGAGTTGACGAAGTATTCGACCCGTCACATCGGTAATATGAATACTTTTATTCGACTGAAAACGTTCGACTATCGCTAGATTAGTCGATAGTGCCCATCTCTACCTCCAACCCAATTTTAATCATTAGATAGCGTAGGCAACGGCTAAGCTCACCACTACTGATCGCCAACGTTCTGCGAGGACATGGCGCATGAAGAAGAAGAAACTGTGTACACAAAGATATTGCAATAGTTTTGTTCTCAGCACCTCAGCAGGCCATCAGACTACTTTCCAAAAACCTTTGCACACTAGTAGGCGCCAGTACCCATGACCGATATTATTTTTGGTGTTGCTATTGAGAGCTGTAAATAGAATGTGAGCGTTCAAATCGTGTGCTATATTGTGCTCTATTGATGAATATTATAATGTCTCATTCTTAAAGTATTGGAACTGAATACCCCGTCGTGTTATCATAGTGTTCAGTGTTGTATATAGTCTGTTAATTATAATGTGGGGATATAATTGTGCAAGAGCAGTGTAAAATTTGTGACTGGTGTATGTGATAGAGACGTACTCAATTTTCTGGAAAACATAGGGCATATATCAATTTAAATTTAATGTGTCTTGTGATTATCCATCGATCTGAGTGTGTGTTTCATCTGATAAAGTGAACATTTGGAAACCACAAGAGAATTACACCTTATTCGAGTGTTTCAGTTTTGTAGATATGAGGATAAACTAATTTTAGGCATTATATTATTTACTCGTGATAAGTGTGTACGACTTGGTGCAAATATCCTTGCATTAAAGACTGCGTGAGCGAGCGCGATTGTTGATTTAAACAAGTATATCGATAGTGACGGTTTACTCAAGTTTACTATTTGAAATCACGGCCTACCAGATATCAAAACTGATCCAGTGTATCCAGATACGGTAAAGTTTATTTTCTACAGTGAATTTCTATCTGAATAAATGTTATCTTCGAGTCTATTTGTGTAGTGGAGTAAATATCAGCCAAACGAGCACTTCAGAATTCTTTTAGTGAGGTAGCCATATTGCTCTGCTCTGCAACGTCTTCGAGGGTGTGTTCCTAATGCCAGGGAAGGACGATACCGAGAGTACAGGAGACAACACTCCGTGGGGAGAATGTGGAAAACAGAGAACAGTGGCCAGTGCTGCTGTGGGCTGTGATGGAAACTGTCGTAAGTGGTTTCACAAGGAGTGTTCCGGAGTTAATGCGGGTGACTTCGCGACTCTCAAAAAGCCTAGCACTACATTGCTCTGGATGTGCAAGATATGCAAAGATGATTTAATTATGTTAAGACATGGAAAAGAAGAATTAAAAGCAATATGGGAAGAAATAAGAAGTCTTAAGGAAAGCATCAAACAAACGGTTGCGGAAGAGATAAATGAAGCGATGCCTAGACAAAATGAAGAACATAAGAGCAGTTCTAAAGGAACCAGTACTTCTGTTATAGTTCAGCATCCTCAAATCACTGCCAAGAAAGGATTGGCTCCGAAACCACCAAAAGTGGAGTCAAATAGCCACCAACAGAACATTCGAGTAATTGAAGACAAAGAAACGTCATCTGATAACACCGAAGAGGGGACTTGGACGGAGGTTGTGAAGCGAAACCGGCACCGTAGACAAGTAATCATAGGTTCGAGAAAGGCTGATGAAACTAGCAACCTAAGAGTGGCTAAAAGAACAGCCTGGTTGTACATAGGCAAACTTCATCAGAACACGGAGAGGGAGGATATTATTAAATTCCTTCGAGATAACAATATATCTGATGACATTATTTGTGACCAATTAGACACAAAAGGTACAAAGAAGGCGTTCCGAATTGGTATTGGATTTGACCACCTAGAAAAAGTAAATAACCCAGAATTCTGGCCAGGGAGGATTTTGGTGAGGAGGTATAATTTTCGACCCCATAACGACTCGGGTACAATGCTCTCAACCAAATCCCGATAAGGACGACAACGTTTTGCCTACATCAAAGATTAAGCTACTATTATGGAATAATGAAGGACTGCTGAGCATGACAAACACACTAGAAGAGATGATACAGGATTTTGATGTAATAATCCTAGTGGAAACATTTTTAACGCATGCGTGGCAAACTAGTAGACATTATTCAACATTCGTCATGGCAGAAAAACCTCCAGTAGGGAGGCCCAAAGGAGGCATTGCATGTCTGTTCACTGATCAGTTCTCACCATTTAGTGTACAATACAGATCTACGAACGTTTTAGTAGTTCGAACCAAGCCGTGTGTTTGTGTATGTGTATATTTCCAGCCAGATTTCTCATCAACTGAGATTATTGAGGAAGTTAGTAAAGCTTTAACTGTGACTACTAGGGATGATGCCATTATCCTTGCCGGAGACCTAAATTGTCGCATCGATGCAGAACATCGAAAATCAACAGAAGTTCTGGACTTCTTAGAAGAGGAAGGTCTTCGGTTGGTGAATGCCTCTGACATGAATACCTACATGTCTCATAATGGTGCTAGCACAATAGATCTGGTGTTTATAAACTCTAAGTTTGTGTCGATCAAGCAGGAGGTTATTCTCGAGGCGCAACGGAAACACCTACCAGTTGCAACTTCCTTACAGCTGGAGAATAGGCCTAGTACGCTTGATACAGTTAGAGACCGTACAAAAATAAGTATTAGTGGAATTTTGCTACGTGATGTGATTTTGGTATTTTAGATGACTGTGTGTTCTGTTCAGTTTGAATTTAAGATGAATGACGTTGCCGTTGATAGTGCAGTATATGTTTACTTATTGTAAGGTAATGAGAGTAAGGTTAGTACCAGGCAGTAGTGTCATTCTTCTCAGCTGACTACTGCCATGTTAATTTTAGGTTATTGAAATTTGAACTCCTTTTGAAGCACTATCGGTTGGGCCGAAGGAGTGTGAAAATAAAAATCAATGACAGGGATTTATTCATATATGTATCTGCGAGGTGTCTTATATATTTTTGTATAACCATTGGTCTATTACTATTTTCTTGTTTTTACTTGCAGGTGTATAGGCTACCTATGATAGCAATGTCGCATCATGTTCGAGAATCAGAGAAACAAGGTATTATTTCAACTTTAGGTCATGCCACTTTAGATTATGAGGTAATGGACTCTTAGATAATGATATTATATATTTTATACTTGATGCGGAAATTCAGACATTTTCAGAAATTTTATAAATGTGTGTCATTTATTTCTCAAATGAGAAGCCCCAGATTTACGTATAATTTGGTATTGTATTCATTATTCTGTTTAACAATTTAATGTTCATATAGAGTAAAAATAATCATTAGGCCTACCTAAGTACTGGCAAATGGGGTTATGTTTATTGTAGCCTATTCATATGTGGGGCTTTTCATTTTTTGAGAGGGAAGAGAATTATAGTTAATTTTCATGGAACTTGTCGCTAATAAAGTAAACAAGTTATCCGGAAGCTATATACGGTAAAGGATGTTAGTTAAACCACTTGCTATTTCAGTATATTAAATAATTATAATTTTAATCATTATTACAATGAGCCCTCAGTTTAATAACCAAGGGCCTCCAAAAATTGAGTTGTCTATAAGAGACGAGTCCAGCTTATATTGTGCGAGAACTTCAATATATAAATTGAGAACGGAATGTTTACCATCTACGAGTACTTTTAACAAATTAAATACAATGAGTATTTACGAGAAACATCTTTTAAGTAAATATATACCACGTCAATGAAAATATTGATTTTCACGAAACACACTAAATTATTTAAAAAGAAATGAGTAAATGATCTAGCACTGAAGAATAGAATTTGCAATATATATATAAATATATACAGATCCATTCGCACTGTTCATTTTAAGTAATCGACTTCGAAGTGTTTTTCCTAATATATTGTTTTCTTTTAGTTTTTGTCACAGGATTGGAAAAGACGGCAGTGTTGAGATACGGCTTAACGTTGGAGAATTTTTTGTTTCTATAAAATCAGAATTATTTTGATACAGAGAACCATGCCCGTGAAAGTCAATTGGGCTTATGGTTCCAATCTGTAGCTTCATGTAGTTTCCGTCTCCGATTTTAGATGGCGGTGGAGGTCATTCATAATGTCACGGCTAACTAACTGGATTCCTCACTGTTCTCAGAGCGACGCATCAAGTAGCCCGTGATAACGTTTAGATAGTTGTACACTGGTTCTGTAGGTGGCACGCAAGTAGGTATGAAATGAGCGATAATTACAATTAAAGGCAGTTTGTCTCGAACTGGAGTATTTCAAGTCTAACCTCAATCAGTGGGCCCTTCTAACAAAGTATTAGTCATATAACGTCGAGCATTATGAAGATAATATTGCTGGATTGCATCGAATTCGACTTAACCCAATCGATTAATCTTGTTCGAACTCGTATTGATTTTAACCGATAGTTCCCATGCTGCTATTGCGTTCTATCCTGATTCTATTCAACATTCTCTTTGCAAGGGTCGGAAGATACAGAGTGGGTTGTTGTCCCATAAGCTCTGTACTCTGACCGGCCAACCGAGCAGAGGAAAGGTGGTCACGACTCTACCGTGGCTCTACGCCTCTGCATTCGGGAGACGGGCCTGGGGCACAGTGCTGCATTTCTCGCCTGGCCTCGCCCGTCGGATGTCCTGAGAATGGTTTTCCGTGGTTTTCCATTCTCCTGCACTAAGGCGAATGCCGGGACAGTTCGTAGTATAGGCCACGGCCGCCTACCCCCTCACCTTCTCCACACATCTCCTTCACCGTAACAAATCTCACGGCCTGAGAGACGGCGTAACTGTCTAAGAGGCCCACCTCCCCCTTTAGGGGTGGAATGAAAACGTTTCGTAGTAGTAGTGGTAGTAGTAGTCTCTTTGCAACGAGCTAGAAAGAGGAAGGCTGGATGGGTTACGTCCGAGGAGCGACAAAACCATTGGTCTGGATTGGATAGGCCGGCTAGTTACTATGCCATTGGCCTGGGGGCGTACAGGTTAGAGTTGCTTACCGGCCCTTAGGCCTTTAGTATCCTGCATGACACCACCATTGGTCTGGATAGGTGACGGTAGGTTAGTGACACAACCATTAGTCTGGATATGTTAGAAAAAAATTTCAAGAAGTGAGAGTGAAATTGATGGTTCTCTCAAATTTAGCGAATATGGCAGCCCTGTACTTGCACACGATGTGAGCTCATTACTCCAGCCCAGTTGACAAGACTTTCACACCCGCATGACGACTGTCGTTTGTTTACACGCTCGCGGCTTTCTCAGGAAGGATGTTGTCAAGCGGTGCTCAGTACTGTCAACCTCTGTACTTAGGAACTAATGAGTGAGTGGTGCTTCGATAGCTGGTGGTGGTGATTATTGTTGCACGATTAGTGAGGAGTTGTTCTTGCCGTGCGAACGTTAGGATGGGACCCGGACAAAACCAGTGATACAGGGACAAGCAAAGGGAATCTGGGGGCTTGGCCACCAGGTTAGAAGCCGCGAAGTGGCCTTAGGACACTAGTTTCGTGTGGAAACACGATTGGTTGTACTGGTTCTTGCCGTGCAGACGTTAAGATAGGACCTGGACAAGACCATTGGTCTGGAGTGGTTCTTGCCGGTACATATTCTTGCGCCTTTCTTGTGCTGGGGTTGGTAACGGATTATGATTAACATTATTGACGGGAGCGAGATCACGTGCTACTTTACATTGGCCAATAGGAATGCAAGTAGCTACTTCAGAAATGAAAATGGCGTATAATACTCTTCATTTGGTCATAAGAGTAAATGTACTTCTTGGGACAGGCAGCTCTGTTTGGGGATCCACTTCATCGACTTCGTTAGCAGACGCATACTCTCCGTCGCAGCACCTTCAAATCTTTTGCTCGGCCGGGTGGCTTTCAATTATATTCGCTACCCAGCCGACCTCAAGACAAACATATAGGCTGGCACCTAGTCGGAGGTCAACCTTCCCAACACCACCATGCATACCCGTCTTATCAGCGGTGTTGATCCCGCTCTCACCGATACTGACATCTACCATGAACTCCGCTCAACCAGCGCCCCCATCTATGATGTCTGCAGGCTGTTGGGCTGCACTACTGGATTACGGTCATCAGAGGTTCTTCTGTATATCCCCAGAGTGGACGATGTGACCCGTCTCCTCGACACCGGTGTTACTATCTACCAACGGTTTTACTAAGTGGAGCCTACTCCTCCGAACACCACCGCCCAACTCAGCGCAGATCCTGCTACCCTGCTCGCCGAAGTTGATTCTCCACCTGGCCCGTCGCAACAACAGTCACTGCCCCTTTTCCCACTTCCCCCACGACTACCACCACCACCACCATTATGACTTCAGTCTCTACCCCTTCCCATACTCCCCCACTACTGTGATAACCTGCCATCCTTCGTCAATAATGATATCATCCCTACCTCTTACTTCACTTCCCGCACAACCTATCCCCCAGCAACCCCCTACGAACGTCTTGGATTCCCCCGCAACACCGCCACCGCCACCATCTCCACACGCTGACGCCGCAGCAACCGCCGAGTCTCTATCATCGCCAACGCAGCTACCACCATCATCCACAGCTATACCTAGATGTGTACTTCGCGACATCGACCCTACAATCTCAGCACGGGAAATACTCCGGGAACTTCCACCAACTGGCGTCCCCTCCCACCGTGCGTCCAGGATCCAGAACGCCTCCGATCCTACATACCTGGTCAGACTACACCTTCCAGCTGCCTACGACGTACACCATCTTATTCAAAACGGGGCAACTATCTACCGCCATCGGTATAAAGTGGGACCCTCTCGTTCACCACCCCTACCTCTTCGCCATTCTCTTCAACCACGTCTCGTCGCCCCCGGCCAGCCCCTCCACCCTTCGAACCTCGTCAACCAGTCTGTCCGCCCCTTCCCCCGACAAGTTTCTCTCCTCTACACCCCTTCCGACGTTCGAAATCCTTCGTCTCGTCACTACCTCCCTTTGAAATCTCACCGCTATCCTCCAACTTCCAACCTTTCATCTCCACCCAAGTACACCACTTTAACCTCCACATCTCGAACATAGCCCATCGGTATTTGTAAATCTGTCACTAAAGCACTAGATAACCGACACGTCCTTTATTCTCACATCCTTTACTTATTCATACCGCCTTTTACCCATCTCCCTCTTCTCTCACTTCTTCTCAACCCCGTCATCTCTTCCGGCAAGAGAGAGGTCGACCCCCTCTAGGTGGCCTGAACTTGTAAATAATAATAATAATTGTACCGGGAGGTACACCACAAAGCCGCGTATTTAATTTTGCGCCTAAAAGAACTCCTCTACAGGAGAAACAGTGAACTTGAAACTAGACCTACTTAAACCTTTACTCAGAAGATGTCACTACTGTTATTTGACGTAATTTTGTTATTGTGAAGTTTCCAGTACTGTGTGAATTTCAACTTGCTTTTGTGTTCCGTTCATCAATAAGTTTGGATATTCTCTCAAAGATGTCACTGCTAGAAAACTATGATCATGCACCCTGGTGCGAAGTGAAATAACTTTTTTGAAGAAGTTTTGTATTCATAAGTTTATTTTTACTAATTGATGTTCATTTCTTTTTGGGTTGGCAATATTTATATTTTCTTTCCGCCAGTTTTGAATATTTTTAATTTGGCCAATTGATCGTCATTTAACTTAGTGTGTGTGTCAAGCAGGAGGCGGGAGGCGTCTCCTTCATCAGGCAGCAGTTCTTCAGCAAGGTAATGGCCTTCTAACGTCTTACTTTTTTTGCTAGCTCCGCAGTTTAACCTGAGGGAAAGGTCCGAAACTTTAACTATATAACCAACTTCTCTAAAATGTAAGTTCTGCCGGCTAATGTAAAAATTTCATAAAATCTCTAATTCTGGGATAGAGAGTGATGTACCTTCTCGAGCTCCCCTTCATATTGGTTTGAGGCGACTACGTTTTGTAATTGGTTTTCTTCCTTTCCGTAAAGTCTTAAATTATTCTTATACGAGTCACCTCCATCGTTTGGGAATAGCCCCTGTTTCATCGGCCTAGTGCCCCTTAGGTTTTCAGACTTCATATCTTGGAGTGCAGATACACGCCTCCATTCAATTTGTGTTTCGGGCCATTTACTTAACCTGTTCTTTTCTAGTAGGCCCAATAGGTTGGGTACTAGATACCCCTGTTTCAAATTTTGTAAGTTGTGCCTTGCAGGCAAGTCATTGTAATTTTCTGATATTGCCTTGAGTAGCCTGAGAACTGAGAACACGTTAGCTCTTTTTCTAGTGTTGTAAAAGTGCCTCTGGGTGGCCTGATATTGTAATTGCTGGAGCAAGGGCTCCATGTATCAGGGGATTTCTGCCCTTAAGTAATGTTGTGATCTTTGTAAGGTTGAGCGTGTAGCTCAGGAATTGTAAAGTGAGGGCTTGAAGCCCATGATCTGTTTATACCACCAATCTTGTCTTTCCTAGACTTGTTTATTGCTACTGGTACCTGTTACACTGTTATTTGTTGATTTTTGAAAAAATATGTAACATTTGTTAAAGTTTTAAATTAACTTTGATTTTGTAGTTAGACCCATTCACTCCGGCACCTTCTTTCACCTCTGCTGGTCCACGGGTAACCCCGTAACAGTAATAATTGGGGCAGGATGGTGGGTTCCTGGACATTGCCATGAACACATCTCTCCTCTGAGACGCACTCCAAGTAAGATTTCATTAGTTTTCACTTATAACATTAGAAATATGTTTTCAACTAGGCTGGAGTAATACCACATGGTCTTGGTTTTAATTCTTCTATATGTAATACCATACAGTCTTGGTTTTAATTCTTCTATATAAGTAAGAATACTTCTAGGGGCGGGATGCTGGGCTTCTGGCAAGCATAATACACTCATGCTCATAAATTAAGGATAATTGCATATTGTGGTGCCACACAACGTGGCACTACACAAAACTGGCGCTAATAGCATTGGCACGTAGTGAACACAAACAAAACATATCTGTAAGTCCACGGTACTGGTGATAAGTTGAGAAAACCGTCCCAAAACACATGTGCTACAACACACCACTGTTTCCTGCGCATGTACCCCGACATCAATATGGGATATGATCATCATGCACACGTACACAGGCCGGGCATACTCTTGATCAGGTGGTCGAGCAGCTGCTGGGGTATAGCCTCCCATTCTTGCACCAGTGTCTGTCGGAGCTCCTGAAGTGTCCTAGGTATTTGAAGACGTGCAGCGATACGTCGACCGAGAGCATCCCAGTCGTGCTCGATGGGGTTTAGGTCTGGAGAACAGGCAGGCCACTCCATTTGCCGGATATCTTCTGTTTCACGGTACTCCTCCACGATGGCAGCTCGGTGAAGCCGTGCTTTATCATCCATCAGGAGGAAGGTGGGACCCACTGCACCCCTGAAAAGGTGGACATACTGGTGCAAAATGACGTCCCGATACACCTGACCTGTTACAGTTCCTCTGTCAAAGACATGCAGGGGTGTACGTGAACCAATCATAATCCCACCCCACACCATCAAACCACTACCTCCATACAGGTGCCTTTCAAGGACATTACGGGGTTAGTATCTGGTTCCTGGTTCACGCCAGATGAGAACCCGGCGATAATCACTGTTCAGACTATACCTGGACTCGTCCGTGAACATAACCTGTGACCACTGTTCCAATGGCCATGAACTGTGTTCTTGACATCAGGCTTTACGGGCTCTCCTGTGAACATGTGTCAGTGGAATGCACCTTGCAGGTCTCCGGGAGAATAAACCATGTCTGTTCAGTCGTCTGTAGACTGTGTGTCTGGAGACAACTGTTCCAGTGGCCGAGGCAAGGCTACCTGCAGTACTCCGTGGCCGTCTGCGGGCATTGATGGTGAGATATCGGTCTTCTTGTGGTGTTGTACACTGCGGACGTCCCGTACTGTAGCGCCTGGACACGTTTCTTGTCTGCTGGAATCGTCGCCATAATCTTGAGATCACACTTTGTGGAACACGGAGGGCCCGTGCTACGACCTGCTATGTTTGACCAGCCTCCAGTCACCCTATTATTCTACCCCTCATAACGTCATCAATATGTGTTTGTTGAGCCATTTTCACCACACAGTCACCATTAGCACGTCTGAAAACATCTGCACACTTATTCGCTGCACCGTACTCTGACATGCACCAACACACCTCTGCGTATTTGGACTACTGCCAGCGCCACCTTGCGACGACCGCAGGTCAAATGCACCACGTGGTAATACCCCGAGGTGATTTAAAACCGCAAACCGCCCACCATAGCGTTGTTTCACCATGTATCAGCATTATCTTTAATTTCTGAGCATGAGTGTGGAAGGATCTCTCCTTTCTGCTACTTAAGGTATAGTTGCATATAATTTTTATATGATGTTTTTTCATATCTAAGTCTGCGCACCGGGTATGAAAGCGGTACCGTATTCGTCTTTTCATGTGTAGATATTCCCAGAATATATGGATGTCATAGGCCTATGTTAAGAGAGATTGGGTTAATTTTTAGTTTGGAAAGTTTCATTGCAGAGGCAAGGAATAGCTTGGATAAATGTTGTATGTCCTGCATTGCTCTAGTAGCTTGAATTACCCTTTCTTTGACGTGGGTAGTGAAAACTATTCCCCGAGTTTGAAGAGTTATACCTAGATTTTTAAATTTATTGACATTTACTGGTTGAAATGTGTATCTGTACATTATCTCCTACCGCCAATCTTCACCCCTTGCTGTGAAATTCAAGGGACTCTGTTTTCTGGAGGTGAATTTCCAATTCATTGGTCATTGTCCACGCTGCAGGATGTTAAGAGATACTCCAGTTCTTCTTTTGGTGTAGAAAGGTCATACGCATATGTGTAAATTTTTCCTTTTGTGGAATTGGCAATGCAACTTACATCTCCTGTAACCATATTTTTAAAAATGCGGCTTAGAGGGTACCCCTGTAGAACCAGATTGTTTGCTGAATTGGTTGTGATAGAATAACACTATCACAGGGCGAGTTGGCCATGCGGTTAGGGTTGCACAGTTGTGAGCTTGCATCCGGGAGATAATGGGTTCGAACCCCACTGTCAGCAGCCCTGAAGGTGGTTTTCCGTGGTTTCCCATTTTCACACCAGGAAAATGCTGGGGCTGTACCTTAATTAAGGCCATGGCCGCTTCCTTTCCACGCCTAGGCCTTTCCTAAGATCTATCTGTGTCAGTGTGACGTAAAGCGAATAGTAAAAAAAATAACACTGTCATGAATTACTACGTTATTATTTCGTAGTATGTATGTACCGTATTTACTCGCGCATTAGGCCCCCTTTTCTCCACTTTTACAGCCAAAAAGTAAAGGGGGGTTCAATATGCTATAACCTCAAATTTTGTGCAGTGAACATATGACTTCTAGGCCGTAAAGGGCTATAATTTGTTAAAGAACAGTGTAGAATGTTTACTTGTACAAAACCTATGAATGTATTTGAGTTATACTGACTATTTTCGTTGGAAGGCAGTATTTCTAAATGTTAAAAGTCAATAAATGGTGAACACTACTTTTAGGCCTACATAAAAAATAAATATAATCCGTTTCAGTTACTCATATCACAAGATTCGTTCTTTTGATGAGTTCGACGTCGGGAAGGGCCAGGCTTAAAAACTCGCTACAAAGATTTGTCTCACTTCATACTCGACCCCATAGAGAAAATGGATGAGGGTATCATATGAATGGATGAAAACCATAAAGGTATAAGTGACATTTAAAAAAAAATAGTTAAGTGCCGGATGTAACTCCAGGAGGATGAATCCTTTCACCAGCAAAGAGATACAAGTGATAGCGGTAATATTGCCAGTCTTTTGTCCCAGTTGAGCAGTAGGCCTGCTACACAGTAAACTTGATAACGGCTTTCATTTTAATAGTCTTGTGCCACTAAATTTTCTGCTACCGGTGTGTCGTCATTCCAAGTGACGTCATCTTCACTGCTACCTCGTCAGCCATGCACTGCAACTGCTATCAAGACCGAGAGCATTGGGGGTCCTGTTTTTTGAACCTCTTAAAAGTAGTTTCGTTCCTTCTATAGAGTCCAAACTGTGTGAAGCCATTCCAAAATGGTTCCTGGAGATGGTCTTTGATGTTCCCAGCTGGTGTATTTGTAGCAGAAGCCACACCTTCCGAATAAAGCCGTGTTGTTGAAAGCGCGCCAAACCACCAGCTAATAACTGGGGTATGTTACGAATTCCATTTCCGAATGTAATACATCGTGACTGGAAGCATTGTTTTGATAACTGCAGCTGTTGAAAGTCAAACCCTTATTTTAAAGTATATTTCATGCCTATTTCTCTACATTTATCACATCAGGATTTACCTAAACACCTGCAAATGAGATAAGAGAGACCGCATTGTTTAGGTTAGGTATCGTATCACCCGAATGGTGCCAAAAGTTCCAAGACGGAAAGAATTGAAGTAAATAACATGAAAGTTTGCCGCTTTTATGGATATCTACAGGTGTAGCGGTAATGCGTTTTATTATCATAATGTTTAATTTCGTACGTTTTTGGTCTCCCATTTTTTGTTAACGCATGCCCTACTATGTTTTGTTTGACGTCTCAAAATAGTGAAAGAAAGTGGGGACATTAAAAAATTAATATTATAATTTGTTAGGTACGTCGGCGAGTAAAACAATTGTGATTGGATTGTTTTCATCATGTTTTAAACCTATTTCTCTCCCAAAAAACTCTATATTGGCCCGAGTTACGAGATATTTAAAAAATCACTTTGTTAATGATCTCGCCTGCCTATATTAATAGGCCTAGCAACAACCGTGAATATAATTATCTTAACTAAAGTAAATTTGTTTACTAATACCGAGGTGGTACAGCTCGCTTTTAGACAGGTCCCCAGTGGAAGGGAGTTGCATGTACCATTTTTACTGCAAATCAATCTTCCTGCCATTCGTAAACCTCTGGCAATACGGTACGGGGAATCGAAATCAGGCTCCCGAGAACGGCAGCTAATTGCGGTATCCATCATTGTGTCTGACTTGCAAGCTCACGCGTATTTTTTTTTTTTGCTGAGATATCATGCTACTTCCGTTCGCTAGCTAGAGCGGAAACTCGCAGTACTGCGTCTATTTCGTCTTACAACTTGGAGGAGACAACATGTGTACATATAATATATGATCTTTCATCCCCCTATTTTTTTAACATGTAAGTATGTAGTATCTCGGAACATTCTTATCCGTGTGTGTGTGTGTGTGTGTGTGTGTGTGTGTGTGTGTTTCGAGAAAAAGAAAAAGAGTAACGGGTATCAGTGTTCTAGTCGTGTTGCAATTACTAAGCGAGTGACCCGAGCGAGTTGGCTACGCAGTATGCTTTCTTGATTTTCGTATGACATATATCAGTGTATTTGCAATTACTAAGCGTCTTAGCAGTGTGATGAACGAGTTGGCTACGCGGTATAGATTTTTTTATTTTCGTACTAAGCAAATCATTTGAAGTGTTGCCGAGTTAGCTATGCGATATGTGCACAGTGTGTTTTTGATTTTCATACTAGGCAAGTGTTAGGCGAGATAGCTATGCGATATGTGCACAGTGTGTGTTTTACACTAGGTAAATCATTGAAGTTGTACTTTTGCTCTGATGTTCGGTTCTACATGTTTAGTGATCTGAACACATCAATCAATGTTCTGATCACATGTTGTATCGAGTGCAGTGTTCAATTCTAGTCTTGTTATGTTTCAATCTGATCTTCTTAGAACAAAGGTATCCCCTAACATGTTGTACAGTGTTCGGTTCTACTTGTTTAGTGATCTGAACACATCAATCAATGTTCTGATCACATGTTAAGGTTAACGACATCGAGTGCAGTGTTCGATTCTAGTCTTGTTATGTTTCAATCTAATTTTCTTAGAACAAAGGTATCCCCTAACATGTTGTACAGTGCTCGGTTCTACTTGTTTAGTGATCTGAACACATCAATCAATGTTCTGTTCACATGTTAAGGTTAACGACATCGAGTGCAGTGTTCAATTCTAGTCTTGCTATGTTTCAATCTGATCTTCTTAGAACAAAGGTATCCCCTAACATGTTGTACAGCGTTCGATTCTACTTATGTAGTGTTCTGAACACATCAAACAATGTTTTAATCACATGTTGAAGTTAACGACATCGAGTACAGTGTTCGATTCTAGTCTTGATCACTTATTTTGTGTTCTGAACACATCAATCAATGTTCTGATCACATGTTGTATCGAGTACTGGCTGTCTCATAAGGAGCTATGTATAGCCGCCATCTTGCGTCCGCCATCTTGCGCAAGCATCCTTAGGGCGTCTCTAGCCATCTTGAGCAAGGACCCTTAAGCCGCCTCATAAGAGCAACCACCATCTTGCGCAAGCATCCCTAGGGTGTCTCATAAGGAGCCTTGTAATACCGCCATCTTGCGCAAGCATCCCAAGGGCGTCTCATAAGAAACTATGTATAGCGATCAACTCGCATAAGCACCTTTAAGGGGTCATGTATAGCCACCATCTTGTGCAATTAGCGTCGAGAGATGGCTGCTGTAGAATTTTTCTTTTTAAATTATCCGCCACCATTTTTCAACTAAAGAGTGTAGCACTGAGGTTTGCGATGTAAGATGGCGGATGACAGGTGACAAAAAGCGCGTGAGTTTGTTTACTAAACAAGAGCACGTGGAATTTGCCGCCACCACATTTCAAAGGTATCTAGCTAAAGAGTACAGCACTGAGGTTTGTGATGCAAGATGGCGGATGACAGCTGTCAAAAAGCACGTGGAATTTGTCACCGGCACAAAGAGGGCAGCACGGTGCTCTCTGGCGGTTGACAGCTGTCAGAAAAGCACATGGGTTTGTAAAGCGTGTAGAATTTACCACCACCACATAGAGGGCAGCACGGTGCTCTCTAGATTAAAGATGGCGGATGATAGCTGACAAAAAAGCGCATAGGTTTGTTTCCAAACAAGAGCACGTGGAATTTGCCGTCACTACATTTCAAACTAAAGAGTGCAGCACTGAGGTTTGCGATGCAAGATGGCGGATGACAGCTGTGACGTACCACATTTCAAAGGTAAGTAGCTAAAGAGGGCAGCACGGTGCTCTCTGGATTAAAGATGGCGGATGACAGCCGGATGTGGCTTTGTTTCCAAACAAGAGCACGTGGAATTTGCCGCCACTACATTTCAAGCTAAAGAGTGCAGCACTGAGGTTTGCGATGCAAGATGGCGGATGACAGCTGTGATGTACCACATTTCAAAGGTAAGTAGCTAAAGAGGGCAGCACGGTGCTCTCTGGATTAAAGATGGCGGATGACAGCTGCACGTGGCTTTGTTTCCAAACAAGAGCACGTGGAATTTACCGCCACTACATTTCAGCTAAAGAGTGCAGCACTGAGGTTTGCGATGCAAGATGGCGGATGAATGCTGTGACGTACCACATTTCAAAGGTAAGTAGCTAAAGAGGGCAGCACGATGCTCTCTGGATTAAAGATGGCGGATGACAGCTGCACGTGGCTTTGTTTATCTCGAGCTAGTGAGGTTAAGTTGGTAGCACTAAGGTTTAGGCCCGCCAAGATGGCAGCACTGCCGATGACAGGTGATGAATTTTACATCTACTACGATAAAGAGGGCAGCACAGTGCTCTGTGGTTTAAAGATGGCGGATGACAGCTGTCAAAAAAGCACGTGGCTGTCAAAAAGCACGTGGCTTTGTTTACCACGCGCTAGTTAGGTTAAGTTGGTACCACTAAGGTTTAGACCCGTCATGATGGCAGTACTGAGGTTAGAGATGCGTTGTTGTCTGTCAAAAAGCACGTGGCTGTCAAAAAACACGTGGCTTTGTTTACCTCGCGCTAGTTAGTTTAAGTTGGCACTAGTGAGGTTTAGGCCCGTCAAGATGGCAGCAGTGAGGTTAGCGATGCGTTGTTGTCGATGACAGCTGTCAAAAAGCACGTGGCTTTGTTTACACATTCAAATCTCGCGCCAAAATTCAAATTTCCCGCCAGAATTCAAATTTCCCGCCAAAATTCAAATTTCCCGCGGGAGGAGGCGCCCGAACCATCCAATTATACTACTAATGCGCAAAATATGTACCGGCAAGAACCACTCCAGACCAATGGTCTTGTCCAGGTCCTATCCTAACGTCTTCACGGCAAGAACCAGTCCAACCAATCGTGTATCCATACGAAACTATGGGCCTAGGGCCACTTCGCGGCTTCTAACCTAGCGGCCGAATCCCCAGATCCCCTTTGCCTGTCCCTATATCACTGGTTTTGTCCAGGTCCCATCCTAACGTTCGCACGGCAAGAAAACTCCTCACTAATCATGCAACAATAATCACTACCACCAGCTATCGAAGCACCACCCACTCATTAGTTCCTAAGTGCAGAGGTTGATAGTACTGAGCACCGCTTGACAACATCCTTCCCGATAAGGCCGCGAGCGTGTAAACAAACGACAGTCGTTATGTGGCTGTGAAAGTCTTGTTAACCGGGCTGGAGCGTTGCCTACGAGATACATAAGGCCGGGAAATACAGCACACTGGACTCGGCCTCGAGATACTTCCGACAAGCGCCGCTAGAGTTCTCTTTACTGAGCTGTCTCGCCCGCTCATTGCTACACGTTCCAGTACGAAAACCTTATAAAAATTCATTAAAACTAGCAATTTCACAAGACACCAAATAGATGTAAGATTTAAAAAAATAGACCAAGAGCAGTTGTATGACTTACTTTCTACAACGTATTTCTTACACTTTGCTTAAGTCGTCTTGCCGTGAGCATCTCCTCGATGTGTACCGCCAGGGTCAATGAATCTCGTAGAGTGAATGTGAGTGTGAATGTACGTTTACTGTGCTTGTGTTATTTTGTGTCATTCAACTTTTAATTTGTAACGATAGTTTTAAGATTTGATTAAGAATATTTATAGTGCTTATGTTATTTTGTTTCATATTTTGTTTCTAGTTTGTAACGGTAGTTTTAAGGTAAGATTCTGAATATTGTTCTCAGATGTGCACTGTTAATTAAGTGTGGTTAAGTGTCAGAAAGGATCATGAGTCCTAAATTCGCCACTACAAATAAATGCAAATATAATAATAATAATAATAATAATAATAATAATAATAATAATAATAATAATAATAATAATAATAATAATAATAATAATAATAATAATAATGACGCATGCCATTGTAGCGATTACACGCCAGGAACTACAGCACAGGACTGAAGTGCAATCCAGTATTTCATAGACATATCAGTGCTCACTGCAGGAATAAGTGGCTCTTAATGTGAATGCTGGACTGACTCAGCTCAGCGTGAAAAAGAGAATTCTCCTTGTACACGGAAAGTAAACGTGGTGACACAACCAACTCTCACAACAAGACAACGGGAAGAGACTCCGCGTGTGCGCGCGGCTAAACATTAGGTACCAATGGCGTAAACTAGAAATACCTAAGGGAAAGACATTATTGCTCGATGGTAAGTGCGTGGGAAGAGCCTCTGTGGCTCAGACGGCAGCGGGTCGGCTTATCACCTCTAGATACCGTGGCAAATCCCGGTCACTCCATGTGAGATTTATGCTGGACAAAGCGGAGGCAGGACAGGTTTTACTCCGGGTACTCGGGTTTTCCCTGTCATCTCTCATTCTAGCAACACTCTTCATTCTCATTTCATAGCATCTATCAGTCATTAGTAAATCACTTTGGGAGTGGCGACCCCATCGCACTAATAGCCTATATCTGCTTCATTCCTTACATCCCTGACCCGGTCACTGACTGGAATAGACGAGTCAGTGACGAATGCAGTAGAAGAAATAATAAATATAAAAGGAAATGAAAAATATAAGGTATAAAATAAAGTGCGAAGACAGACTAACAGGGTAGAGCAGTAGAATGGGAATGAAGATGGAAACAAAAGCGTGTAACAGAAATAAACGAGGTTGAAGACATGGGAGTGAAAATGAATAAGAAAAAATACAGTCACAGTTGAAAGAATGTCCCATAGTACATAGGCCATAGTGAACCATCTAGTGATGAGAGTACTAATTTGGAAATAATCATAGTAAAAGGTCATGGAAGAGAACTACCCACGTAAACCCTTATTGGCTGGCAACGACGTATTATTTATTTGGTAGCCAGTGTCCCTGTTGAAATTGTTAGTAATTTTATGTATTTCCACAGCTGTAATCTTAGACCTGTAGTGTTTAGTGTGGGTAAGATGTCGAACACCTTGGAACACCACTTGTCTGGTTGATTGAGACGGATATATCGTTGGAGTTCCTTCGTACGAGTGCCAATGGACTGGAATGTTTGGCCAATGTATACCTTGCCGCAAGTACAGGGGATTTTGTACAACCCAGGGTGTAATAGTGAGGATAATTTGTCCTTGCTTTTAGCTAAACTGCGAGCAATTTTTGTGACGGTACCAAACATGAATTTTATATTATGCTTGCGGAAGACCTTAGCAATTCGTTCTGTGGTATTCTGAATGTAAGGCACGTCTTCGTTTAGTCATCCCTGTGGGATGTAGGCCTCTATGAATCTCAACATCATTGTAATCATTACCCTTGAACGTGACAGAGTGTATCCATCTCCTCGTGGAGATTTGATGGCTCACAATTTCGTTTCTCTCTCGTGGTGAGTGTCGTGAGAATGCCCTGCTTATGCGGTGAGAATCTGCATGGAAATAGCGATTTGTGTGGGTAGGCTTTACGATAGACGGTGTGCACTGAAGAGCCGCAGAACATCCAACAAAGGAAGGGATCCGTCCGATTCTATCTCTGTAATGAATGTAATTGAAGGAAGCGGTTGATTTAGGTAGTTTAGAAATAGAGGAAGTTTTTCTGGACCTTCTGTCCAGACCAAAAATGTATAGTCAACATGCTTCCATAATAACATTGGTTTGATGGTCGCAGAAGCAGTAGCCTTCTCCTCAAAATGTTCCATAAATGAATTAGTCGCTAGAGGTGAAAGTGGACTTCTCATAGCCACACTCTCCTCTCTCTGCCTGCCTTAAGAGGCGAATGTCAGAGAACAGGTTCTCATTTTGGGAGTGTAGGTTGTTACAACGGGGCCCAGAGATGAGTGTAGCATTCATTCTACTTACAATATTAGGTTTGCGAGACCTAACGAGTCTTTCATTTTCACAACCTTCGCCGTGATGTATGCTCTACCAAAAAATGCCTTTATTTTTTAAATGCCAAAATTTTTAAAATTCACAGCGCCTTGTTAAAATGGCACTGCTCTGACATTTAATTGTCTCATGCTCTGCTGGACAAGCCCCAACAAAGCAGGAGAAGGAGCTCAAGCGGAAGCAAATAGTTAAGGAAAAAGATAAAGGTGATCAAATATGACTGGAGGACAGAAGTCTGAAGGGCACAGTTATTGTGCAGGGCAGTGAGTGAAGTTACACAGATTATTATTTTCTATTTTACGGCTTAGCAAAATCATCATGTTTTTTTTTCACAAAGGGAGTCCCTTACTATGCAATTTTTGTCCGATGTAGGTGAAATTTTACACAGTAGTAATTAGATAAAAGAAAAACCCAAACCCCATGGCACTACAGCCCTTGAAGGGCCTTGGCCTACCAAGCGACCGCTGCTCAGCCCGAAGGCCTGCAGATTACGAGTGTCGTGTGGTCAGCACGACGAATCCTCTCGGCCGTTATTCTTGGCTTCCTAGACCGGGGCCACTATCTCACCGTCAGATAGCTCCTCAATTCTAATCACGTAGGCTGAGTGGGCCTCGAACCAGCCCTCAGGTCCAGGTAAAAATCCCTGACCTAGCCGGGAATCGAAGCCGGGGCCTAAGGGTAAGAGGCAGGCAAGCTACCCCTTCACCACGGGGCCGGCATAATAATTAGATAGTTGTTCCATAAATGATAATGTCTATTTTACGGTGGAAGGTGATTCAAAATTACTTTTGACCTATGAAATGCTGTCTGCACACATAATTTTAAATATTCGTTTCAACATGACATTTTAAAAAATTCTACATTCCAATGTATTTCTCAAACAACAATCTTTGAGACTGATATTTTTTAGCGTAACTATTCTCCAAATTTGTGCAAAATTTGGCACCAAATGGAAAAAAACTTTGATGCCAGGAACTTTTCTAATAACGCTGATAAAATGGAAGTTTAAGAAATCCTATTCAAAAAGTTGTACAGTACAGTATTGAATATGGCAACATTACTCTAAAGGAAAGAAAATGGTAAACTTTCTTTGATAAATATAGAAGTTAGAAATTTCACTACAGAGTGCTCGTAGTCCCCGTGTTACTTTATGTTAACACTAGCAAATGTACCCGTGCTTCACTACGGTATTCTGCATTGTATACGAATATTGAAGTAAATACTGTACATGCAGTAAATTAGATTATTTTAAAATAGCATGTCTCTTAGCGTTATCCGAGAAACAATATGGAGAGGTCCCCATACGTTGTTTCCAGTGTAAAGTGCTTGTTACGGATTTGTGATGATAACGACAGGCTCACTTGCCTACTGCCATTCACAATCGAGTTAGGAAGTTTACATTATAATTGCAGGCCCCATTGCCTACTGCGCGGTCACAATCGATTTGGGGAGTTTCCGTTACAATGGCAGCCTCCCTTTCTTACTTCCAGACATATTACAAATTGAGGAGTTTTTATTATAACGGCAGGAAACTTCCCTACAACCAGTCAAAATTGAGTTGTGCAGTTATCATTATAATGATAGGCCCATTTTCCAACTGCCAGCCAGCTTCCTGCCAGTCACACCAAGTTGATGAGTTTCCATCAAAATAGCAGGCCAGTATGCCTAAAGCCAGTCACATTTTAGATGGGTACATCTGTTTATAACTGCGGGAACGCTTGCCTACAGCCAAAGACTGTATGCTGCATGCCCCCTTGCCTTCTGAAAGTCAAATCGAGAAGTGAATTATTCATTACAATGGTAGGCCTGACTCATTAATGCCAGTTACACAGGAATTGGAGAAGGACTCCATTCCTACTGCCAGTCATAGTCGGTGTGCGGAGTACTAATTACAATAGCAGACACGCCCTTTCTCGATCGCTACAAAATCGACATCAGTGAATATATATAGTTCGACATACGAAAGTATGTGCTTGTTTACAATATTGCAGACCTTCATTTACAGATTAACTGCTTCTAAACGGTACATCATATCGAGAAAGGATTGTACAATAAGACGCCGGATTTAGCGGCCTAAATTGCTGGTCTTATGATATCTCATCTATTCATGGGTCAGATTGAGTTAGAAACTTGGAAAAGGGTAAAATTTGTGTAAGATTATCTCACATTGCATTGCTTTTCGGATAATTAAGTGACAGCTACATACATAGCATTTGGCTCACATATGGCTACTGGGTGGACCAATTTTCGTGTAGAGTATGATGATTCTATCTTTCCTCTAAGTGATGGAAGGTATGAATTATGTATGTGAAAAGTACAACTTTACTTAACATCGAGAAATAGAGAAAAATCAAACATAAAATGGATATAAATACGACAAAAAGTCGTAAGACCAAGGTTGTAGATCACTCCAAATTGAACGGGGATTGTGCCATCCGTTATGTGATAATACTTCCCGAAGGTCTGCACCATCATTAAAATTGCCTCCATATTTCGATATTTTTCGGGATAGAAAGGGAAAAATTTAAAGCTCTTGGAATTTTTCCGCCCGTTACAGGCTAAAACGTAAAATTTTGCCAAATTTCAGTTTTCTTTCTCGACTGGCAGATTATGCCGCAATCTGGGTTTTCGGTGAGAAGTATAAAAAGTAGGACTTTCAAGAAACTAAACCAAAAAATATGCAGATGATCATTATTACCCCTTAAGCGTGTAGCTGTACGAAAATTTCGACAAAATAGTCAATGTACAGTCACACAGTAGTTACGATTTTATTTACATAGATAAATAAGGAACCTGCTCCACGTACAACACCTTGTGGGCTATATCCGCTGGACTTAACCGGAAAAACGGACCGTTTATGATATCTCCCTTATTAATCCTCCTGTCGAAAAAATGCACATGAAAAAAGTTTTAGAGATGGAATTCCATCACGTTTGGTCGATTTCCAGTCAGGTTGGTCTTGTACTGTATATATTGTGTAAGAGTAAAATCACCATTTCGGTTCCCTATAAACCGCCAGTCCATTCCGGGAACATGAAATGTTATTGACGATTAACACGTAGCGTTTGACAGGTGGATGTTAATGTAAAGTTTGACTCAGATATCTTCAGTAGTTTTCAAGTTGTAAAACATACGCTTTACACGCACCCGCTCTTGAGTTAAGTCCGGTGGGACTTGTACCGGAAAACGGTCCGTTAATGATATCTCCCTTATTAATCCTCGTATTGAAATGATGCACATGAGGAAAAAGGATTAGAAATGAATTTCCATTAAGGCAGGTAAATTTACATTAAGTTTGGTTGTCTATATTTTGTGAGAGTGCAAAATGACGGTTTCGGTTTCGTATAATCCCCCAGTCAATTCAGGGATTTAGAAACAATATTTGCCCTAAAACCTACCAAAGGACAGGTGGATTCTAAATATCAAGTTTGGTGGAAATATATCCAGTAGTTTCCAAGTTATAGACAAACAGACAAACAAACAAACAGACAGACACCAAAACTGAATATATGCAGATGGTCATTATTACACCTGAAACGGATAACTGTACGGAAATTTCGCCAAAATTGTCAATGTACAGACACACTCTAGAAGTGCAGACCTTTATTTCGATAGTTACTGCTTTGTAACTGTACGACGTATCTACAAACGGACTTCACCATCAGACGCCCCTTTCAGTGCTCTACATGGTTGGTCCTATGACATCTTCTCGTATCTCCTATATTCATGGGTTAGATTGAGTTAGAGTCATTGAATGGGGTGAAATCTTGTACAGTTTTTGGATGCTACTTTATATTTTTGATTCTTATGTGACAGCTAGAATCATAAAATTTGGCTATAACATTGCTAATGGTCATGTCAATGTGCGTGCCGAATGTCATGATTCTACCTTTCCTATAAGTGTGCCAAATGATAACATATACGTGTAAAAGTACAAAATCAACTTGTATTTAATGTATTAGGGATAGAAATACGACGAAAAGTCATAGGAAAAGAGTTGTAGATCTCTCCAAAATGAAACGCCATTTGCTTTGTGACTTGTGATACGACTTACTGATTAGCCACCAATTACTCCGAAACGAAGGTCTGCACCGCCGTTAAAATTGCATCCATATTTCGGAATTTTCCTGGGCCAAAAGTTATACATTTGCATAGCTTAGAATATTTCCTCAAAGGAAAGAGTGTACAGCATTCGGGATTAGCACTCGCACACATACGTGGTAATTAAGGAAGAAAATAATACAGTTTAGTAAGTTGAAATTAATAGAAAATGGATTATAACTGAGGACATCCGGATGACGACAAATATACAAATACCAAGTGAATGTATTGGAAAATCAAATACTCCTCAATAAATTATGCCGGTGTGAGTTATGGATATAAGAAAGCGGTAATCGGAGAGAAATTTAGGCGCAGGGATTCTTAGGTAATCAGATAAGAAGATGAATATTTGTGTTATTACTTAAGCTATTCGAGGACGGTTATAACCTCCAATGATATTCCGCCAATATCCCGCAGAATGGCCGATTGACGACTCTCTTGCTTTCTACCCAAGGAACAACCACGAATTTAAAGGAATGATGAGGAAAATGGCAATACGTTACTTCCCTGCTGGCAAGCAGTCAGAGACGTCGCCATGGTAACCCATATATTCGTTATCGCTCTGTCGGTCACTCAATGCCGAGCGTGGTATCGGCAGAAAATAGTAAATTTCTCCGTTATTTGAAGAGTAAGGTAAATTATGAACATAACGAAAGTTGTTTATGATGAAGAGACCTTTCACATACGGTCCACAGAGTTTGCATAAAATCAATAGTATAAGAGAAAATGGAGGAAAACCGTTGTGGTTTTTCTATAAAAACCCCGTCTTTTCAAAGATTTTAAAATGATATGCATATCGAAACCTTCCCCGGGGTGAGTATGCTCTAAATATGAAGTTTGGTTGAGATATATCCAGCCCTTTCGACGTGATGGTGGAACAAACAAACATTTTTTTTTTGCTAGTTGCTTTACGTCGCACCGACACAGACAGGTGCGATGGCGACGATGGGATAGGGAAGGGATAGGAGTTGGAAGGAATCGGCCGTGGCCTTAATTAAGGTACAGCCCCAGCATTTGCCTGGTGTGAAAATGGGAACCACGGAAAACCATTTTCAGGGCTGCCGACAGTGGGGTTCGAACCTACTATCTCCCGAATACTGGATACTGGCCGCACTTAAGCCAAACAAACAAACAAACAAACAAACAAACAAACAAACAAACAAACAAACAAAAAACAAACAAACAAACAAACAAAACAAAACAAAACAAACAAACAAACAAACAGAAACGAACAACTTTATTTATAAGATTATTTCTATACCACCCCCCTCGCCCCCTGCCCATAAGGGTGCTAGGGGTGTCTTACCCTCACGCGGTTTGTCTCCTGACACTAATTGATAAGTGTACCACGTTTGGTGAAATTGCTCCAGTGGTTTAGGAGGAGATGTGTCATATACATACCCACACCCACACACCCACATGCACACATACATCAATTTTTATATATAATAATAAGAAGAAGATAACATTTTAATATGTAGTTTTTCGATTAATTTCATATCTCACCCCCTTCGCTCCACACTTGGATTTGCAAAAAAATCCGGAGTAATACTATTCATCTCAGAGACCCTGAAATCTATGGATTCTAAACTGTTTTTAATTATTTATATATCTCACCCCCCCCCCCCACCCTTTGCTCTCCACCTAAAAGGGGGATGGACTTTAAAAAATTCTAGATTATTACTTTTCAACTCAGCGACCCCGAAAACTATGAATTCGACACTATTCCCGATTATTATTGTAACTACGCAGGGCGCTAGAGATGGCTTAACCCCCACAGTGCTCGTCTCCCGATAGTAAGTGATACGTGTACCAAGTTTGGTTGAAATTGCTCCTGTGGTTTAGTTGGAGATGTGTCGTTTACACGCACACTTCCATTTCTATATATAGTAAGATTTTTACATTTGTACTTCACCCCCTTTCCATTCCCGCCCAAAGGAGTCCTATGAGTGCCTTACACAACAGTATATATTTTCCAGATATTAAGTCTTATTTGTACCAATTTTGGTTGGCAGCTATGCCCAAACGTACATGCATAATCTCACTGCTCTAGAATCCTGGAGCTGACGTTGCCATGGTTACGGCAGTTCATTTCTTTATCCGATTCCTAGAGCAGGGGTAGTGTGGTGCCAATATCTGCGTAACGGTTGGTTTTAGGGCCCGTAGGGCTTACCGAGTTTTGTTCTTTGCGTCAAGAGGATTAAATTGAGCTTTGTCTCGTCCTTATACAACAAATTCGATATTTTGCCTATAATAGTATAAGAGAAAATGGAGGAAAACCGTTTTTCCTATAAAACCACCGTCTTTTCAAATATTTTAAAATGATATGCATATCGAAACCTTCCCCGGGGTCAGTATACTCTAAATATGAGGTTTGGTTGAGATCTATCCAGCCGTTTCGAAGTGATGGTGGAACAGACAAACAGACAAACAGACACGAACAACTTTATTTATAAGAATACTTGCACGAAGCTTATTATTTTCCACTGAGTCCCAATGTCGCTGTGAACTATCTACAGAAGTAAATCGGTCAACAGAAGGCAGAAAAGTCGTTTATAATTTCCCTTAGATAAAAAAATTGACTGTGGTGAACCTCATGGCATTGGAGGATTATAAATATCTTGATTTTTACAGCCTGCATTTTATAAGTGAGAGTGTGTTGAATTAATATTGTATTTATTTTGTTTTGTGTAAAAATCTTTCAAAATACCGTGTGGACAACATATACTTATATTTATAAATATTATTTTGTTATAAAAAGTTTTGGTTTTGTTGTCTAAATCAGAATTGGAATTCAAGGGGTAAAGTGTGTTACCATATCCAAACCTGAAAATAAAAAAAAGAACAAGGTGAAGTGTACTGGTAAGGCACTGAAAGAGACAGATATAGCGGATATTTAGGAGCTTGTTGATGGGTCAATATCTGACTTCGTAGATAGCGATTCAAATGCTGAATTAGATGATGAGACATTGTTATGCATCAATAATGAAATGCAAGAAGACGTAAATGCGAGTGATAAAGCGTAATGCAGTTTTGCATATTGCCCACAAAATATGACTTTAAAACACATTTCCTTATGAATAGCCCTACTAATATAGACATTATAGTGCTAGCCGCATTTATAACTATATATATATATATATATATATATATTATAGGCCTATATAAATAGTGTATTATGAACGTCTTACCCGCCTTGATTTAATAATTTGTCCTGTAGGTCAGAGAAGCAAATGCAGATTATGGACAACAATCTGCTGGAGGAAGTTTAGACAACAACATAATTGAACATGTCCCAGAAAAAAAAGAACGTCCCAAGTATCGTTTTTGGAAAGTGGAATTTACACCACGTGATGTTATATTTCAATGAGAAGTTTGACAGCGCAGTTTGACAGCAGTTCCCGTGAATATTTCAAAATGTTCTTTACTTCGGAGGCATTTGATTTATAAGCTCAGGAGTTTAATTTGTATGCTCACCAAAAGGATGGGAAAATTCTGGGCACAGACAGCAAGGAAACTGAGCAGCTCACAGGAATCTTACTCATGATGGGAGTCTAAAAATGCCGAGTACAAAACTCTATTGATCAGCACACTGCAGATATTCTC
Source organism: Anabrus simplex (assembly GCF_040414725.1). Taxonomy (NCBI): domain Eukaryota; kingdom Metazoa; phylum Arthropoda; class Insecta; order Orthoptera; family Tettigoniidae; genus Anabrus; species Anabrus simplex. The sequence goes on from NC_090273.1 coordinate 137,778,966, forward strand.
CCATTGCAGATGTTATGAGTAGAAATAGATTTAACACATTAAAGAAATATTTCATTAAAGAAATAATATTGAACAGAAACCACCTGGTGAACCTGAATATGACAAACTCTTTAAAGTCAGGCCATTGTTAGATATACGCTGAAGAATGGGAGAATTACCACCAGAAGAGCGCAGTTCTAAAGGAAGGAACTCTCTCAAAGAATATGTCAGGAATAAGCCCCATAAATGGGGTTACAGGTGCCTTATGTGAGCAGGTGAATCTGGTATAATTTACGATTTTTAATTTTATATTGTGAAGGGTACTTGTAAAGATGTGGGTCTAGGTTTCCCTAGCAACATTGTAATTGCTTTCACAAATGAACTCCCTGATCATAAAAATGTTAAAGTTTACTTTGACAATTGGTTTTCCTCACTGCAGCTAGCCATTGCTCTGAAGTAAAGGTGTATTTTTTGTATTGGTACCATCCGGAATGACAGAATGGGGAAATGTCCTCTTATGGCTGAAAATTATCTAAAGAAGAAAGAAAGAGGCAGCTATGACTACAGAGTTGAAGAGGAACACAACAGCGCCCTCATTCGGTGGTTCGATAGGAAGGCAATCAGTTTTATTTGTACATATGTCGGTCTAGATCCAGATCCAACGATGGAGCCAGTCGGAAAAGAAAACTGTGGAAATAGATTGTCCCCAAGTAGTGAAAGAATATAATCATTTCATGTGGGGAGTAGATGTAGCAGATATGCTGCTTGAGCTACACAGAATAGACATTAGATCAGTCAAGTGGTATATGAGCATTGTGTTTTGATGAATTAGTGTTGTAGTAGTCAATGGTTACTGTACCATAAACATAATAAGGAGCAAGGAGAAAAATGCATGTATTCCCTTGTAAAATTTCAGTTAGAAATATCTCAAGCACTGACTAGGGCAGGGAAAGTTCTGAATCGAAAGCGTGGCCGACCTAGTGACAGTCCAATTCCAGAACCCAGTCGACAATAGTTTGCTGCAAGACCAGTTGATGATGTCAGGTATGATCCATATGGACACTGGCCTCAGTACGAAACAAAGAAAGGCCGATGAAATTTTTTTTCCTAGTGGAATCACCCAGCTGACCTGCGCTAAATGCAGAGTTAATGTGTGCTTGACAGGAGCTAAGAACTGCTTCTTCCAATTTCATAACAAGTAATTGAAGAAACATTATTTTTTGAGGCATAATTTATTTTTCTATTCGACTTTGTGGAATTATGTTATGAGACAAATGCTAGATGTAATTTTGGAGACAGAAGAACACCATGTAAATTGCTTTGTGAAATATGTATGTCGCATTTGAGTGTTACCACAGGCTCCCAATGTTAACCTGGAGCACCATGCTGAATTTTCTAAATTTGTGATATTTTGAAAATTGTTAATAAATATGATCACTGTGTTCTAAAACAACTATTCTAAAAGAGAAAATAATAATTTGGGATTGAAAGAGGAGTGAATGGTTGTCGAGTCCAAAACCGTAGTCATCAGCATGAATATTAGAATCTAGTCTCAGGTGTATTACCGAAATAATTAAAAATATAATCCTTGTTATTATCACATCGCATCGACAATCATTCGCGATAGAGTATGATGGTCTTTCTAGTCTTCCTAAGACAACTATCCTTGCCCACAGCTACCACACTGTTTCGCTTAAAAATTGCTCCCATCATAACATATGGACTGGAAACCATCTGGGCACACCTAAAGAAGAAAAATTTCGAAGACATAGAAAAGGTCAAAGCCAACTTCCTTAAAAGAGCACTATGTCTGTCAAAGTACACATTATCCCGACTTACATATGTACTGGCAAGAGAGCAATTTTTCATCGAAGACCTCTGCCTCGACCTGCTTCTACAAGCTACCAAAGCTTTCTTGGATGTACTGCAGGAACTCAATAAGAAGAGACAAGAGATATGGTCAGCGTTTTATTCAACAGATGCGATGATATATAGGGAATGGACACAAGCCAGATATGATCTACGTCATGTATTGACAAGATATGCCGTACACGGTTTCCATCATCGGGTATGCCTAACAGATAAATTCCATTACCCGAACGATAACTGCAAGTGTAAATTATGCGGAGCCTACTGTGACCGATATCATCTGATATTGTGCAACAAAAGACAAAACTCTTTGACAAGTTTCTGTAAGAACTAAATGCGAAATTTATCATATTATTATTAGTCTTCCTGCTGATGTGTCTCCAGAGTTAACACAGTGGTGAGGAGTCGGCCCTTTCTCCTCAGGAATTTCCTGTGTTTTCTCCACGTGCGCTGTTTCGTTGCAATACTACGTCTCTATTCATTTTTTCTGACAATTATATATCGGCAGTCAATCACATGCCAAACTTTATGGTGTCGCGACATTTTATACCGATCTTTGTGGCGAAATAACTAAATCGTACTCTGTACCTTTAGGTAAGAGCAGAGTCTCACTGGAGTTTACTGAACCAATGCAGTGTCTCCCAATTATTCCCTCCCAAAACTCTTAATTTCTCTCCATTCGGGCATTGCAGGTCTCCCAGGAGGGTTATTTTATTTTGCCTGGGAATGGGTGGCAGAATAGAATCGAGATCTGCGTAGAATTGCTCCTTGACATCATCTTCTGCTTTTAGAGCACTGATAACTGAAGCAAGTTGACTGTTTATTTTGGCGAAACATGCAGGAGAGTTAGTGAGCATCACAGGAACTAACGTCTTTGCCAGCCAGAGAAGTCTGCTGTAGCGGAGCATGACATAATGACCATCAAATCATTTTGACATAAATGTCTTGCGGGTTGGGGTGAGGGGGAAGGTAAGGTACGGGCGTATTCTGCCCGAAGGCAGGAACGAACCTCCAAAGAGGTGTGCCTGAGCCGGAGTTTACGTACGGTAGGTTGGCCCGTTCCTTTCCGCTCCTCCATTCCCTTACCCCCCACCAACAGCGCGTGGCAACCCATCCACTTCTTGACCACGCCCAATGTTGCTTAACTTCGGAGATCTCACTGGATCCGGTGTTTCAACATGGCTACGGCCGTTGGCCGAAAATTTGTGTAATGAGAAGCTACAAAATGTTTCGCGGAACTGTAACCATAGCAACCGTGCAGACTGTGTCTTATAGCTGGTTGCCATCTTAAATTAGCAGCCGTTGATGGATGGCCACAATCGGGAGACATATTTATAATAATTTGATTTTCGCAAAGGGAAAAGTGGTTTCTTTTATTCCACGTTTTGTTTCCTTATAGGAATTTCTAATATCTGTTGTCCATGCCAACCATAAAGTGTGCAGACATAAATATATATTGTATTGTAAACTCGTTTACTAACATCCCACCTTGTTGTTTTATAACCGCATTTATGATAAGAGATGGAGAGTCTGTGGAAAGATTTACGGTTGACAATAACAATTCAACCTAGATCGATAGTACACTTGTTTGTGTAACAGTTTGTATTTCTAACAGTAACTCTGCATGGACAAAGAAGAATAGATATGCACTACATTTTGATCGCACACTGCCCCTTAAGCATCATCTTCTGAACCACTATACAGAGTGTCCCACCCAACTCTGCTACCCCAAATATCTCCGAAATGAAACAAAATATGAAAATTCCAATTGTCCAGGAACGTACCCATGTTAGGGTTTCACATAATGAGAAGGCACGCACAATCCACAAAGGCAAACAAATAACACCTCCAACACCAAATTGGGCTTTTTAAAAATCTATATATATAAAATAAGAGTTTTGTCTGTAGATTGCTCAGAATTTGAAAATAATGGTATTTCTGTATCGGTCATGTCCATAGTAACAATAAAATGCATTTTTTACTTTTCCGTAATTTCTGTCTGTCTGTCTGTCTGTCTGTCTGTCTGTCTGTCTGTCTGTCTGTCTGTCTGTCTGTCTGTCTGTCTGTCTGTCTGTCTGTCTGTCTGTCTGTCTGTATGTATGTACACGCATCACGAGAAAACGGTTGAAGAGAATTTAATGAAAATCGGTATGTGAAGTCGGGGGATGAGCCTCTAGAATCTAGGCTATAAATCATTTTACTCATGCTGAGTGAAATGGTAGTTTAGGGGAAGGCCTAAAATTGAATTCTCAACTATTTATGTTATTAGTGGTCGTATTTTAAAGAAAATGGGTATGCAAAGTTGAGGAATACGTTGCTACAATCTAAGCTATCAATAATTGTATTCACGCTGAGAAAAATGGTAGTTTAGGGGAAGGCCTAAAATTTAATTCTCAAATATTGTTGTTATTAGTAGTCCTATCTTGATGAAAATCGGTATGCAAAGTCAGGAAATAAGTCGCTATAGTCTAGGCTGTAAATTATTTTATTCACGCTGAGTGAAATGGTAGTTTAGGGGAAGGCCTAAAATGTAATTCTCAAATATTTCTTATTAGAGATGTAATCGACGAATGCTACATAACTAAGGTTATATAGTATTAATTTTCCTATTGTTCATGTCTTATACATTGTTACCGTACTGGTATGATCACAAAGATATTCATGAATTTGGATTTTTGTTACTAAGTCATATCAGCGCCGAGTAATGAGAAAATGGGTAAACAGTATTTAATGAAAATCGGTATGTAAAGTCGGAGAATAAGAAACTACAGTTTATGGTATAAAATATTTTACAAATCACAGAGTCGAAAGAAAACTAAATGTGAAGGCCTACAATATAGAAAGCTCATAACATTGATCAACAATAACATTACATTGACCATTGTTTGTCGTGATGTGTTTTGTGTCTTCTGTTGCCCCTCATCTCCGGTAGACAGGATTACTGCTGCGTACAGAGTATTTTTTATTTGATTTACGTTGCACCGACATAATTAGGTTTTGTGGCAACGATGGGGTAGGAAAGGGCTAGGAGTGCCTTAGGCCTTAATTAAGGTACAGGCCCAGCATTTGACTGGTGTGAAAGTGGGAAACCACGGAATACCATCTTCAGCGCTGCCGACAATGGGGTTCGAATCCACTATCTCTCGGATGCAAGCTCACAGCTGCGCACCGCTAACCACACGGTCAACTTGCCCAGCCGTACAGAGTGTAACAGCCTGTCTGAATATTGATGGGAAGTAGCTGAGGAGTTAGATAACTTTCTTCTTTAGCATGCCATTCCCCTGGTTTATAAATTTTCTGATACTACTGGTATGTAACACACTGGATCATCATAGCATTCGGGCTATTCAATCCCTACTCTGAGGCACTGATTGGAATGAACAGTGTGCATATTTAGCGGAATACTGGCAGATGAGTGTTCATGGCAATATGCGGCCAGGTCATCTCAGCTCTGGAATTTTGGACTATTAGATTGGCACCGCAATCTAACCGCAGCACTGTTCGTTAAAAGTGATAAAATGCGCGGCTTTCCATTTGATCGAGTATTGTATATGATAGCATTGCTTTTAATCGCTACATTTATACTTACGTTTTTGTAATGACCTATGTTGATTTCAGGTTAGGAAAACCACAAAGTCAGTCTTTCTGAGAATCCCGTAGCGAAGCACGGGTACATCAGCTAGTGGAATATATAAGTTTATTCTATCAAAATGACAACTAGAGCTACAACTAGTGATAACAACCTGGTTCCGCTTTTCTAAACACGTTTACTAGTGGCCTATGGCCCTCAGAAACTTCATTGTAGTGCAGTACATCTGGCATGGAAAATGCACCCACAAATCACCAGTAGCGTCTTGTCCGATGAAACCGTGTCACTTCAACAGATGTTCGAAGTGCCCTCCGTTTGCATAATGCACTTTTGGAATCTGGTAACAAGAGAGTGTTGCACGGATTGCAGTGTTTCTACAGATATTGCCCCACACGCCGCAGTTGGATATCCTCTACTGTCGTAAGTGGTTCTTGATACACTCTATCTGTCACTGTGCCCCAGAGAAAGAAGTCTAATGGCGTCAAGTCTGGGGACCGAGGTGGCCATCGCACAGGAACTCCCCGTCCTATCCACCTATCCACAAAGTCACTGGAAACTCGTGCAGAATGTGCGGGACATCCATCATGCTGGAACCACATTGATAGACGCGTTTCCAATCCCACATCCCCCATGAGGAGGGATAGAGTATGTTGCAGAAATGATTAATATTGCTGTCCGTTTAATGCTCCCTGATAAAAATAGGAGCCTAAAATGCGGTTACAAATGATACCGCACCAAACATTGACACTCCACTGTCGCTGAGGAGCAACTTAGCGAATCCAGTGGGGATTTTGCTCGGACCAGCAGTGCATGTTCCACAGATTCACATGACCATGATTTGTAAATGAAGCTTCGTTCATAAACAACGTAATACGTAGGAATGCTGGATTACCGTGCAACTGCTGAAGTGCAAAACGACAGAATACAATGCGGGATTCAAAGTCCGCCCCGTACAGTTCCTGGTGCAGCGAGATATGGAACGGATGAAACCGATGCCTTTGCAAAATTCTGCTCACACTACTGCGGTTTATTCCAGAACCTCGTGCAATCTGTCGGACACTCACCTGAGGAGTGTGCGCTACAGCAGCCAGAAAAGCAATTTCATTTCCAGTGCCAGTCGCTGTCTTTGTACGTTGTCGCTTTGTGGGAGTCCAGCTTCCTGTTTCCCTGAGTTTCGTGCAGATGTTGGCAATGGTTCGAGGCTAAGGACACCGTCAATCTCGGTAGCGTTCAGCGTACAATCCCACAGCTGCGGTTGCACTTCTGCGACATTCGCCGTAAATTAAAATAATATCCAGGTATTCTTCGTTACTGAAGGCCGGCATATCGACTCGAATGACGGCAATTGTTAAACGCCACACGAAAACACGGTTTAATGTGTAAATATGGAAAGCAATATCCGAAACGTACGTGAATTACGGTACAGTTTGACATCAGACCAAATCAGGAGACACTAGTACACTGAAGCTAGAACGTGCCAAACTGATATCGGTTTGTTTACAGCAGGCTACAAGCCAGTGGAAGCAACCCCTGCTCTGAGCACAGAAGTACATGCGTTGCATTACGTCAGAAACGGTGGCGCCATTGCCATCCTCTAACAGCCACGTATTTCGGAACGTATTAGGTTTAGAAACGTGAAACCAAGTGTGTTATGACCAACTGCAGCCCTAGTTTTCATTTTGCTAGAACAAGCATATATGTCCCATTTAAGGAAACGCAACTTGGCGTTGGAAGTGCTACTTGTTTACCTTTATGGATTGTGCACACCTTCTCATTGTGTGAGACCCTGACATGGGTACCTTCCTGGCCAATTGGAATTTTCATATTTTGTTTCATTTCGGAGATATTTGGGGTCGCAGAGTTGGGGATAAGCCCTGTATAAAGCTTAATACGCAACAACATCCTTCAGAAATTATATGCCACAAGTTGGAGAAATCTGCAGATACTTTACGGTCTTCTGCATTGGGACTGGTTTTCTCTTGTGCTGAGTACTGTGCACCACTGGGTTGAATAGTTCGTACACACCACTCATCGCCATTCAACTAAATGCTGGTATGCGTTTAAAATCTGGCACTATCCAATCCATTCCCAATTATTGGCTCCCAGTTCTGTCGGGCAAAATTCCACCTGATTTAAGAAGAGCAAATGCCCTAATTAGAGAGTACAAGAAGCTCTGCACGAACTCTCGACTACCAGTTTTAGAAGGCTTTCCCGGTCATGAACTGCGGAGGCTCAAGTAACGTCACCCACCCTTACGTCATGGAGTCATAATAGTTACTTCCAACTTTGACCCTTTGGGGGAATCGAGTGATCGCTGGACTCCCGCCACAGAAGTTTCTCTGCACAACACATTTTCTGGTGAGCACCTTCGTCGTAGATATTACCTACCGCGTAAGATGTGGTCCACGCTGAATCGAGTAAGGACAAAACATGGAAGATTCAAGGATTCCCTTTACAGGTGGAATTATACTTCAACTGAAGAATGTTACTGTGGTGCCCGACGGCAAACAGTTCTCCATATTATGAGTTAGTACAAGCTGCGATGTTATTCTGGTAGTTGAAATGACTTTCTGGAACCAACATCTGAAGCTCAACACGGGATCAAGGAGCTGGATATTCAAATTTGATATGATGTTGTAAGATTCATGTTTCATGTTTATGCACATGATGAATCGTATCATAAGGCCGTCCTAGGACTCCCCTTAAAGGAAATCTAAAAAGATAAAGGAATTAAAATGTCAGTCCTTACAATTAACAAATTGGTTTAGCGAAACAAACGATCAAATGTTAACACTGCATTGGCAACCTTAGCACCAGTATATATGCTCTGCAATGAAATATCGAACGGAATATCTACACCAAAGCACCAACAGTGTAAAAATAATTAATGAACTTTAACTCAGAGCACTACTCACAGAATACAGTATTGTATACAGTTACTTCTTCTATATAAAGTCCGACTCGTTGGCTGAATGGTCAGCGTACTGGTCTTCGGTTCAGAGGGTCCCGGGATTGATTCCCGGCGGGGTCGGGGATTTTAACCATAATTAGTTAATTCCAATGGCTTGGGGGCCTTGGTGTGTGTAGCGTATTCAACATTAGGGCCCTCATCTTCACAGACATGCAGGTCGCCTAATAGGCCGTGTACGAGAAAAAGACCCGCACCAGGCCTCTCCGGAGGCCATACGCCATTATTAGTATTCTATATAAAAATCCACAGTTCTAGCCGTTCAGGCAAGGAACTCAAATTTGAAAACACCGTAGGGATATGAGCTGCGAATTTTAGGTAAATAAGATATAATGGGCCTAAGGTATGAGAATATATTCTTTATTTATTCCGAAAAATTACAATCCTCTTCTTGACCATCGTTATCCGGACGGGTACATTAGCAGTTTACCTTTTTCTACCTCTACGAGCGCTAATGCGAGTCAATGCAGAGTTTCACTTAAGCCCTAATTACTACATTCGGTGAGGACATTTTTCAAAAATAAAAAAGCCTGAGGGTATTGAACCAAGGAACACATTACAAATAGAATTATTTAAATAATTTGCCTAGGATTTGAATCAAAAGGAAAACGAGTAAAGAAACGAGGGATTTTAGGCCGGAAGTGATTTCCGAATATTTTTTTTCAGTTTGATAGAGATATCCAAGACTTACAGATTTTTTTTTTCGGGCCCTTTATCCCTTCAACTTTAGGCACAATTAAGGTAATTATTTAATTTTAGGGGGACCCCAACTTTGTCCGCTAAGAGATATGTTCATCATTAAAATGCAACATGCTCAATATTATTTTACGTTTACTTAAAGCAGAACAAGTTATTGAAGTCTGATGGGAGAATTCTAGTATTCATAAAAAATAAAAAAATAAAAAAAATTATGACCGGGCGAGTTGGCTGTGCGCGTACAGGCGCGCGGCTGTGAGCTTGCATCCGGGAGATAGTAGGTTCGAATCCCACTATCGGCAGCCCTGAAAATGGTTTTCGGTGGTTTCCCATTTTCACACCAGGCTGTACGTTAATTAAAGCCACGGCCGCTTCCTTCCAACTCCTAGGCCTTTCCTATCCCATCGTCGCCATAAGACCTATCTGTGCGGTGCGACGTAAAGCCCCTAGCAAAAAAAAAAAATATGAAAAGTATTGCATGAAGAACTCAGACGGCAGCGCGTCGGCCTCTCACCGCTGGATACCGTGGTTCAAATCCCGGTCACTCCATGTGAGATTTGTGCTGGACAAGGCGGAGGAGGGACAGGTTTTTCTCCGGGTACTCCGGTTTTCCCTGTCATCTTTCATTCCAGCAACACTCTCCATTCTCATTTCATAGCATTTATCAGTCATTAATATCACCTTGGGAGTGGCGACCCCATTGTAATAACAGCCTATATCTGGTTCATTCATCACATCCTTGACCCGGACAAAGACTGGAAAACAGGTTGTAGGTTTTCATTTTCATTTTCATTGCATGAAGAGCTAGAAATGTTATATTTCTATTCTACTCTAATAATGAATGTGTAACAGTTGGACAAAGTCTTTTCCAGATTGTACTCGTAAGTTCGCTGCAGCCAGACAAAACAAAGGAACTGTATCCCTCCACTGGAAAGAATTCCCCGATAGGTCACATGTATTTCACCACGTGAAGAGTTCTACAGTGAATTTACATCGGAAATAAGTCATCCAATAAACAGTTTATCTCGCTGTCAGAAATACTGCTTGCAAAATGTGAGAAGAACGACGAAACTGTTCGTACGTATTTAATATTAAAAAAGAAATACATTCCTAGTGTCGAGATTTGACCTGTCAGTATTACCTCAGAGATTCACTTTCCATAGTCTCTCAAATTACTATCAAGTTATTTTTTCGGGTCAGCCCATGTGGTCGTTTTAAGTACCTTGTGCACAGCCTGCGAAAGTTTCGAATACATGGCATTACTTCTTATCAAGTTGTACGTTTAATTTTTTCGGAAGTAATCAGTCTCGCCAGGCATCTAAAATCAGCTACATGGGTATTGGTGTGCCTCGCCTTATATCGTATTTCGGACACTAGCCTGTTGTGACCCTCGAAAACATTTTTGGAACATCTTGAATGTGTCCCTTGCCCAGCAGTTAAACAGGAAATTCCTGTTACTGTCCTGAAAGTTAGAGGTTGGGGGAATGTTCTCGATGTGTGGCATCGGTAGTGGGGTCATGTGAGGCGAATGGAGGAGGAACGGTTACCTAAAGAATAATAGATTCGTTCATAGTAAGGGGAACAAAGAGAGAAGAAGGTGAAGATGACTAGATTCAGTTTTAAATTATTTAGAGGTAAGGGATTTGGAACTGCCGAGCCACTTGCTTGACACGCCACATCAGCTTCAATCAATCAATCAATCAATCAATCAATCAATCAATCAATCAATCAATCAATCAATCAATCAATCAATAACAACTGATCTGCATTTAGTAGGCCTACTGTCACCCAGGTGCCAGATACCCTATCAGTTTTTTAACTAGTCTCTTCTGAAATAATTTCAATAATTTAGTAATTTACTGAATGTCTTCTTTGGTAAATTATTCCAATCCTTAACTCCTTTTCCTACAACGAATATTTGCTCCAATTTGCCCGCGGAAACTCCAACTTTATCTTCATATTCTGATCTTTCATTCTTTTAAAAACACCACTCAAACTTGTTCGTCGACTAATATCACTCCACGCATCTCTCCACTGACGGCTCGCAACATACCGCTATGTCGAACAGCTCGTCTCCTTTCTCCCAAGTCTTCCCAGCCCAAATAAATGTTGCAACATTTTCGTAACGCTACCTTTGTAGTAAATCCCCCAGAACAAATCGAGCTGTCTGAAAGGTGAGCGTAGTGGTCTTCGGTTCAGAGGGCCTCGGGTTCGACTTCCAGATGGGTCGAGGATTTTAACTGCACATTTTAACTTTTTCTAGCTCGGGGACATGCATTCGTGTTCAGTTCAATATACATGTGCAACCACATAAAACACATTATGCTTCAACCACCACAGAAGCACACAATAGATAATACAGTCCTCCCTATAGGGTTGTCATCGTCAAGGGCATCTGGCCGTAAAAATAAGCTAATTCCGCGCAGCAAAGTGCTGACCTCAAGAAACAGGGAAAGTATTCAAGGAAGAAGAAGAAGCTGTAGAACTAAACAAAAACAGAAAGTTAATTCCAAATATGACATTATGGGGGCCTGTTGTTAATTCACAGAGATTTGCAGACTGAATGCTGAAAGATAAAAGGAAAATTTAAATTTGCCTTTGCAAATGATCATATATGTCTTTTAGTAACACGTGTTACCTAGCTGTGAAGTATTGATGGACGACTATGACACGGCCAGTGCAACTCTCAAGGTACTGTTGCTAGGTAACATCACGTCACACATTTTGTTACAATAACACTATTTCGTTACATTTTCGGATAACTCCCAGTTCTAACATATGTCAACAGTTTATTGCGTGTGTATTTGTGTCGTACCTTCCTTAATAGGTGCTAACATGTATTGGCCTGGACAATGGTTATATAGTACTCAATTTAAAAACTACTTCGTGTGGCAGCACATAGAAGGAAGAGAACTCACGGATGTCCACCTACTGGGAATTCATTTTTTACAATCCTTACTAATACCTACAGTAATTGGTTTTAAGAATAAAGTTTAAAAAATATATTTCACTGGTACAGAGTGAATCCAAATCCCTATTTCACACTTTGAGAGGTTGTAGTGCGAACCGAATAGATAACATTTTGATTAGGAACCCATGTCCCATTTCCACAGTGCAAGCAAAACACCACGACGCGTTTAAATGTCCCGCGTCTGCAGCATGAATGAGCACAGCAGTGCTTCTGCGTCCACGGCTCAACGTGCGGCCCCTTTGCCTTGTACCTGTGTGTCACATCCCGATACACTCAACCCCAGATCCCTGATAGTAGAACAGCCACCATTGCCATAAGCACATCTTCCTCGGACTCCACAGGGGTCTCATAAATCCGACTCTTCATGTCCTAGGAAATAATCCACATTTAAATGCTTAGATTCGCTCGTAAATATCTCACTACGAAGACTCATCTCACTTCATATCCCACCCCGTATTGAAACAGGGCAAGGGTTCGACAACACTCCACCTACTCCGAGTCAGTAGTTAACAAAAGTACAGCTGTACCTTTGTCATCAATGAGATCTTACCTGCCATGTCAAATCAATGGAAGGGATGTAGGTAATTTAGCAACCCTTTCCTCTTACGTTCTTGGTTATGATTTCTACTCCAAGTTGTAAATTAGACAAGGTCAGATACGAAAGAAGTCCAGGTACACAGCGAAGACAGTAATGATAAGACTGGTTAAAGAGTAAGATGAAAGACTCTAAGAAAGTGAGGTATTTGTGAAGCATACTGTACCTCCGAAATGTATAAACCGACAACAAACAAAAGAACCCTCGGCTAGTTCGATTCGCGCAACTCGCTCCGACTCATCCCGATCTTTCCCGACAATACTAGATGAAGGACAAGCATCTGCTAGGCTGGATTTCAACCTGTCGTTAAGTAGCTGCAGTCAGGCTAATCGACTGAAGTTCTTCTTCCATTAATGCTGGAAACGCAATACAACTCAAGAAGGAAAGTGAAGTGACCGAAAGTATAACTCCATGCTTAATATGGAACTATTAACGATTCTCAAGCTGTAAACTACATTTTAAAGGATTATACTGTTCCAAAAAGCGTGCACATAGAGGACAGAAGATGTTGTTCGTAAGCCAATCAAGTATGTATTTTTTGCAATTGCTGGCTTTCTATTCTCTTGTGCGCTGTGATAGCATTATGGAATACCATCACACTGTTTTGACTTAAGTACGGTAGCATTTACCCCTCCACCCAGGTTGAAAAATTGGTAAAGTTCATGTAGTCATGGTAGTGTGTTTTGCTTTGAATATCAATAAGGCGTTCTTTACAAAGCCTTCCTCTCCGCCGGGATGCACAGCAATAATGCAAGGACCTTCCCCTATAGCTTGTAATTTTCCCAGTACTATATCAGATAGCCAGAAGGATGGGACAGAGTGAGTGGAATGACCGAGCTCGATAGCTGCAGTCGCTTAAGTGCGGCCAGTATCCAGTATTCGGGAAATAGTAGGTTCGAACCCCACTGTCGGCAGCCCTGAAAATGGTTTTCCGTGGTTTCCCATTTTCATACCAGGCAAATGCTGGGGCTGTACCTTAATTAAGGCCACGGCCGTTTCCTTCCCACTCCTAGCTCTTCCCTGTCCCATCGTCGCCATAAGACCTATCTGTGTCGGTGCGACGTAAAGCAACTTGCAAAAGTGAGTGGGATGAGGAATCTCTCTTCTAAATAGACATTTTCCGACCAATTTGCCTGTAGTGACGATTTTTCTGAGGTACTTTTCCCTCCATGCCACGATATCAGGTTTTACTATCAACAACTTTCGAGAATTACGGCACCTAGTCCACCGGAACAGCCATCTTTCAATCTTCGAAGATACTCTCAGCTACAGTCAGGTACATTTCCTGATTTTAAGACACTGTTAAATTTTTTCAATGTCGGTACAGTTTTTTCCATCACGTGAAATCCACTTATTTTACGACGTATCACACCTTTCGTGAAGTCGTCTGTTTCGATCCTTTTCTTATGGAATGTTTTCTTCTTGCCATCAGGTGTAGAAAACTGCAGACAACCCTTGGCCATAGAAGTCTTCCGTTCCGCTGTTATACGTTTCACCAGGGACTTAAAAAACCCGTTGCTTCACTTATTGAAACTACACCAATATCATTGAGTTTACGAACGGTTTTTTGTTCTCGTAGGCAAGCAGCTACGTTATAGACTATTTCTCAGGCTTGTCCACTTAATGCCGTCAAGATTTGCTACCAGACTCCGAACTACACTAAAATGACATTATCATTAGAATAACATGCTACACAGCACTATGTACATAAAATAATTTACCAATGCAGTACACATTGCGCGAGAAAGGATAATTATAGGACTACAACTAAAGAAAGGAAATATGTATAAAACGGACAAAATAACAAAAGCGCGGAAACAGATACGAAACTCTTGTCTCCGCGCCTTCACTGTGTGCACAGTACGGCGACTCCCTCCACAACTCCTCTATGATGCCACACATCCACTCGGAGATAATGCGCGGCGAAGTGAGTTTGCACAGGTTCTTTTGATCGTTGCAGGGTAATAGGTTTAGTAATGTAGGAAAAAAGTTCTACTGGTAAGACTAGGAAACAATCTGAGTGATTTTTATTGCATTCATTTGAGTTTCTTGTATGTTATTTCAGCTTGTCACACTCTCGCCAGGAGCGAGTAAACGGCTGCGCAGTTTGGGTCACGTCGCTATCATCTTGCGATCGCAAGATAGTGCGTTCCAACCTCACTGTTGGCAGTCCTGAATATGGTTTTCCATGGTTTCCCATTTTCAAATCAGGAAAGTGCTGGCCCTGTACCTTGCATTAAGGCCACGGCAACTTTTTTTCCACCCCTAGCCCTTTCCTATTCCATCGTCGCCACAAGACCTATCTGCCTCGGTGCGATGTAAGAAAAATTCAAAAATAATAAATATTGTCAGGTGTTCACGTAATTTCATATTCCTAGTTGATTTCTCGATCGTCATAGCCGTGAGGCCCAGAAGGGCAGTACCGCGGCATCTTAATATTGTTGCTCTATTAGCACCACCCAGAGGACATGTGTAGGGTATTTTAAGAATAAACCTATGGACATTGAGATCCACCTGGACCACACTTAACAGGATACGCCGCGGAGTCGGAAGAAGTGCTTCTGCTCAACATCAGTAGGGCTGGAAAGACTTTCCAGCTTGTGACTGTGGAGCTGAGTGCAAACCATCGTACACATTCTGCCCTCTGCGAGCTCTTGCTGGTTCCCTCGAGGACATAGATTGTGTGACCCCTGAGACAGTCTCTTGGTTGGAAGAGATGGACATTCGTCTCTAAGATACTGAAAGCCCTCCACATTAACCCCTTTAATGTGGACTTTGTGTAGAGAGAGAGAGGGAGAGACCATCGATTGTGTTTCTAATTTTTAATTTTTATTTCTTGTGTAGATATAGAGAAAACCTTTGACAAAGTAAACTGGAAACAACTCTTTAGGAACATGAAGAATACAGGACTGGGCTGGAGGGACAGAAGGCTCATTTTACTCCTGTACAAAAATCAAAGCACAACAATAGAAATCAATGGTAATGTTAAGAGAGCGTCCATTAGAAAGGGAGTGAGACAAGGTTGTGCGCTATCTCCATTCTTGTTGAACATGTTCATTGAGGTGTCATATCAAAACTTAAGCAAAAAACCAAAGGAATTAAAATGAACGGACAACAAATCCACCGTATAAGGTTTGTCGATGACATTGCATTAATTACAGATTCAGAGAGGGAAATAAGCAAAATGCTACGAGTTTTAACATCAACACTACAAGAATCAAAATTGAAACTGAACACCTCGAAAACAAAAGTATTAGTTGTCAAGAAATCAACTGAGGAAATACCAATAAACATTAAGGTAGGTGACGAAAATGTACAGCAAGTAAGTCACTTTTGCTAGTTGGGAAGCATTATCACTCCGGACAACAGGCACACTCCAGAAATTAGAAGGAGGATTGTTCTCACGAAACAAGCCTTCAGTAACAAGAACAGCTTTTGACACGCAGGAAAATTAACATTAAAGTTAGGAAAGAATTTGCTAAAATGTTTGTGTGGAGTGTTTTGTTGTATGATTGCGAAACATGGGTCTTAGCAAAACAGGATGTAAAACGCCTGGAAGCAATGGAAATGTGGATATGGAGGAGAATGCTGAAAATTAGTTGGACAGAGAAAAAGTCAAACAATAGGGTCGTCAAGGAAATAGACGAAACAAGGGAACTGAAAATGAAATGTCGTATGACTTTTAGTGCTGGGATATCCCAGGACGGGTTCGGCTCGTCAGGTGCAAGTCTTTCTATTTGCCTCCCGTAGGCGACCTGCTCGTCGTAATGAGGATGAAATGATGATGAAGACAACACATACACCAATTAACCAATTAAGGTTAAAATCCCCGACCCAGCTGGGAATCGAACCTGGGACCCTCTGAACCGAAGGCCAGTACGCTGACCGTTCAGTCAAAGAGTGGGACTAGGAGGAAATTGATCAACTCTGAAGGAAAGAGGTAAAATCATAAACCTTGGCCACATACTTCGGCATAACACATTCCTCACGACTATGCTGGAAGGAAACGTTCTGGTTAAGAAGGGAAGAGAAAGGCCGACCAAGAAGTATCTGGATTCCTTGATGGACAGGCTGAATTTGAAAAAAAATATGTTGACCTGAAACGCTCAGCAGAGGAGCGACAAATGTCGTTGCAGCGACAAGGCCTGGCCTTTAGGATATTAATGAATGATTTTTTGTGTGTGTCATGAACGTGTACATAGAGTCGATTGTCAACTGTAGCATCCTACGCTATATAATAATAACATTTCTAGTAATGTTTAATATTACACAAGTATTAGCTTAAAAGGAAAAATCTAAAAAAAAAAATCACTGTTAAAATTTGATACGTGCAATTGTTTAAATGGATGCCATTGCCATATTGGTTATGTAGACATAAATGATTTCGCTGAAGTTACAGCTATTTTCAAACGTTTTATCCTTTACTTATACAAATTACGATAAGGGAATGAACTGCTTATTACAGCCGATATTTTTAGCATCGAAAACATGTCTTAGCAGACAAAGTAGCGGTCCCCGTACTACGAAAAACGTAAAATTAAGCAAATTCCTCAATTGTGCTCAAAGTTGAAGGACTAGAGGGCCCGAAAAGGTTTCAAATTGTGAGTCTTGGACAACTCTATCTAACTAAAAAAAAAAAAAAGATCTAAAATCACTTCCGGCCTAAATTCGCTTGTTTCGTAACTCGTTTTCTTTTATTCAAATCCTAACCAAATTAACTTATTTATATCAATCTTTCTGTTATGTGTTCCTTCATTCCATTCCCTCTGGCATTTTTGGTTTTTTTTAAAATGTCCACACCGAATGGAATTTTAAGGGCTTAAGTGAGACTCTGCATTGACTCACATTAGCGCTCGTAGAGGTCGTTGAGTGAAACAATACACTGACTCACATTAGCGCTCGTAGTGGTCGTTAAATGAAACAATACACTGACTCACATTAGCGCTCGTAGTGGTCGTTGAGTGAAACAATACACTGACTCACATTAGCGTTCGTAGTGGTCGTTGAGTGAAACAATACACTGACTCACATTAGCGCTCGTAGTGGTCGTTAAGTGAACCAATACACTGACTCACATTAGCGCTCGTAGTGGTAGAAAAAGGCAGCTGCTAATCTAATCGACCGGATAACGATGATTAAGAAAATTATTTTATTTTAAGGAATAAATTTAATTTTATTTTTCAAAAATTCGTAGCTACAGTGGCGTGCGGTGAACATATTCATTACCCCAGCTGAATTTTTTTTTCTAAATATAAACAATCGTAGCCCCACTTAATCTGAATCTTTAGCACATTTTAAACAACGTACTTACAGTTTCATCCGGTGACGCTTCGTGATAGTACAGTCATAGTTTTCACAAAAGTACACTGGGAGTAACTATTTGGTTTTTTTTTTTTTACTTAAAAGCCTAATGAGCAAAATTTAACTGATATTTTACCGTCGTTGAAGTTTTATAGTTTCGCTCGCATACAACGACAAACGAGGGAAAATTTTTGTCACAACGTATAACACACGTTATATTCATGAATACGGCCACAGAACTCGCGAAACCTTCACCTATAATCGAATAGGATCACAGACAACCATTCGCGCTTAATTCTGTGTTCACGCTGGGCAACCTAAGTATTTTTCTGCGGCTGTCGGAACACGAACTCTACACATGCCATCAACGAATTGCTCGAAAAATCTGGATACATGCCGAAACCCAAGACTAAAATATATTCTTCTATATTACAATTGATTTCATCTACTGGCTCTATTTTTATCAGCAAGACGATGTGCAGGTGTTATACTGTTAAGATGTTGTTATTTTTCTTGCTGTCTCTAGTGTGTGACGCTTAAGACTTCGATTGTCAAGTATTAAAACTAACACGCCTTACCCAAGCTAGCTGGCCTGTCGCCGTAAATTGCTGTCGGGGGAGGGGGCACAGCTCCGCCTCGAGGAAGCTTTAAGTGCATGCGTCACCCAAGCGACCTTAAATTTCGTTGGGGGTAGCTCTCTATCGCGCCGGCAAGGAAATCCAGCTCGCTGGAGAAGCTGAACTGCGGTGGTGCGAGCGGATTTTCGAGACAGCTGTACTTGGCTTGGCTTAGATGTTCGCAATATTTTAAACATTATATAACGCGTTCTAAGGAATAATTAGAAAATGTTAATACAATGTTCTTTATCCCAGCAGTCCTTGGGTAGATGCGGTTCAGTGCACGTCACTGCGTAGCTCATATCCCTAGGATGTTTTCAACATTGAGTTAGTTGTGTGAAGGGCTACAACTGTGGGTTCTTTTTATGTTTCTCGCAAAATATTTGTTTTATAGCATAATCCTCTTAACAATGACCGGTTCAGTACCATCACCTAATCTCGAAATGTCTACACCACAGTGAAGAAGGCGTATCTCTCATAAGACACAGCTGGGGGCAAGAATACGTCACTGGTGCCTCCGCTTGAGGGTTGATACCTGAACTGGTGCGAAGAATATTCAAATGTTTAATTGAACGTCTCCGTGAGTGCATTAAATTTTTCTCCCTGTACAAGCGTGAGAGTATTTCATATTAAACATGAATCTCCAGTAAGTCTGTGCAGGAGATTTAAATGAGGGTATGTTGTTCCAGGTGGGCGAGGCTCTTTGTTTCTCTCATCTCCGCGTCCTTAGCACGGCGCTCGTCCACACTCGAGACGCTCTCCATAGAACAATGGGGCTCGCAGCGCTGCCTAGCGGGTACTTGACGAACTAGCGGGGTCAAGGTTACTCCATGGACACGCAATTGACAGGAAGTAGCTCGCTTTTCAGTGATACCGGGTATTAATCACCACTCACAAGCGCCCTCACCTACCAATTAATTCTACCTAACTACAGACGTCGATGAAAACGACAGCGTAACCCAAATATCAGAACACGCACGTGTCATTGTCTAAACACACCACAAGTCCCTTAAAACATAACAGACCAGAACTGTTCTCAACTTGAGAATGTGGAGCGGTGACCGCAGTGTTCCTAGCTGAGAGTCCAATATTGCGTTCACTTACTTCTACTGGACTAATAATAATAATAATAATAATAATAATAATAATAATAATAATAATAATAATAATAATAATAATAATAATAATAATATCCGGCTCCATGGCTAAATGGTTAGCGTGTTGGCCTTTGGCCACAGAGATCCCGGATTCGATTCCCGGGGGTTGGGAATTTTCACCATAATTGGTTAATTCCGCTGACACAGGGGCTGGGTATATGTGTCATCATCATTTCTTCACGAGGCGCAGGCCGCCTACGGGAGTCAAATCAAAAGACCTGCATCTGGCGAACCGAAGTTGTCCTTGGACACACCCGGCACTAAAAGTCATATGCTATTTCATTTTTCAATAGTAATAATAATAATAATAATAATAATAATAATAATAATAATAATAATAATAATAATAATGGAAATGATCATTAAATGCCATAAACTTGAAATATTTATTATCTTATGTAGTAAACAAATTGAAATATACATACAATTTATTAATGAATTTCTTTTCAATAAATAAAAATGTTGTGTATGTGTTATTAATTACCACTCACCGATCACGTTGAGGCGATATTGGTTTAAAATAGCTCGCTGTTGTAGTGAACACCAAGTCATTCTGCAATTTTTCCCATTAGAAACCGTCGTCGGTTGTCCCAAAACAATGCATGATTCCGGAAGAAGGAACATTGAACGTACGAAGAAGATAATATTGCATATTTCATCAAAGGAATGCTGCCAACACACTCATTCTCAACTTCACCAACGTTTCATGTGTAAGATTTCGTTAAACGAACTGCTCTTGAATAAGTTCTGAAGAATTTCAATTGATGAAATGATTTACAATTTTCAAAATTGTCTGCATAATACACTCCTGCTTCTAAGCATGTCTTACAACGAGTAACTGTGGGTCCACGTGGAAAAGCAAGATCTGAATATTTGTCTCCTTGATATATTCAAAGATCCCTGTGGTAAATCGGCTGTTATTTACTCTCGAATTTCAACCTTCGTTTTGGCATTGTATCCGTGATGTTTTCTTCATTTAGTATAATAATGAATCTCTTGCTAATTTTTAACATCTCAACAGATATTTTTTGACAAAAGTAGATATTTTAGGTGTTACTTTTCATCTTTCTGCTTTTACCTTCTTTACATTCCTTTTCTGTACATTTCCCTTCCTCACATTCTCCTGATAATATTACATGGTTTTTCTCTTCTCCATGATTTCTTCAATTCTCTGTTTGACAACATATCAGGAGTGTGAAGTTAAGGTTCATTTCTTATTCCTTTGTAATCTATTAGTAGACCTGTCACATCCATATCTTTACTGCAAAAAGGGCATTGAATTTCTTGGCTTGTGAATTTATTTAATTTAGTGTCATCATCATTCTCAAACGCCTACTAGGGGTAGGATACAGGCACTTCCGAATATTCCTATCTTCATACATACTTAGTTCATGTGCATCACTTTTCACACCTTCCTATTTCACTGTCTCTATTTAACGTTGCCTTGGTCATCCCCTAGGTAATTTACCTTCTGCTTTTCAGTATTGCTTTGCAGTTCTCAAGTTATCCATTCTAAATACTCGTACGTCCAACGCTACCTTATAACTTATAACTATCCATATTCACTGAAGCGAGTAACAAATACAGCCTACCCTACACAACGGTTATGTTATGAGTATTGCATAAACTTTAGGAGTACAGCCCATCAGAACCCCTACAATTTATGTTACTTTTGCTACATAACTGAAGAACGGGTAGACGACACTTCCTAATTTTAAAATTAGTTTGCATTCTAACCTATTACCGCCAGATACTACATTTTAACACACGTGATAGGTACCTTTACTACGCACTTCATTTCTGATTTTGTCCTTTCCGGTCTTTTGATTCATAGTTCTGATTCATCTTACTTCTGTTGCTTGATTTCTGAGGTCTTTGTTTAGGTAAGTACGTGTCTCGAAACCGTCGATGAAGGTTGGAACAAAATAGGTGTGATGCTTAGTTATTTTGGCTTTCCGGTGTATTTTGCTGCCCCAAAGGTAGGTTTTTGACTTTAATGTAAAAGTTAGATGCTTTCTGGATCCTGTTGAATATTTCCTGCTTGACCGTGTTCTATTTCGAGAATATAGCATGTGTATGTATAAGTTTTTGCTGGTTTTGTGGTAAAGATAACACGTAATTTTCAAAGGAAATTTATTTTTGGTTTATTCAAAATATTGGCCATCGGCTTCTACACCGTACGCCTATTTTTCAGGTACGTTATGAATACCATGCCAGAAAAACTGCTTGTCTTTTGCGAGAAACCATTCGTCGAACCATTTTTCACTTCCTCGAAATTGCTGAAGTGCTGCTCTGCGAGCGCCGTGCCCCATTGATGGAAGAGGTGATAGTCAGTTGGCGCCTAGTCGGGGCAGTACGGCGGGTGCGAGAGGATGTCCCATGCAAGCAAATTCAAGGTGTCTTTCACTCGTTTTACTGTGTGAGACGGGCATTCTCGTGTAACAATATCACTTTGACATGTCTTCTGGCCCATTCTGGTCGTTTATCGATCAATGAATGATTTAAATGAATCATTTGTTGACGATAAAGTAGTGCAAAAATTGTTTCGCCGGGCTTCAAGAGTTCATAATACACAATACTGCTCTGGTTCCAGCAGACACAAAGCATGGTCTTCTTGCCGAAGTGATTTGGCCTTGGTGTTGAAGGACCCGCTCCGCCAAGTGAAAGCCATGATTTTCTCCGCTTCGGGTTTTCAAAATAAATCCATTTTTCGTCACTCGTCACAATTCAGCACAGAAATGATTTTCTTTCGTGGCGTCGAAACAGTATATCACAAGTGACTGCGATTTTCCATTTGCCGTTCATTCAGATCTTGTGCGAACCATTTACCGAGTTTACTGATCTTCCCTATTTCTCGTAAACGTCTGCTGATTGTTTCTGGTGACACTCTGAATGCTTGTGCCAATTGCCGTTGAGTTAGAGTTGGGTCATCATACAGTAACGCCTGCAACTACTCGTCTTTTGTGGTCTGCCAGAGCGCGCAGTGACTTTCACTTCTTTTTTCGATATTTTTAATTTGTGATGCATAAAGGTCTTCAGGTTTGACAAATGTATTGTTCCAGACAATTTTGTAATTCTTTCTTTGTTTGCTTGCTGATTTATCCCGTTTGGTTGTATATTTTCGTCTAAGTATTTGAATTATCTACTTGGGAGATTTTCCCATATCTAGTGATTAGAGTATGGTTGTTAAATTCTGATTTTTTACCTTCCGTAAGGACCGATGACCTTAGATGTTAGGCCCCTTTAAACAACAAGCAAGCAACACGCATTACCTTCCATATACTTTGACTTTTCATATGAAATTCACAGTCCTGTTCTTGCGGCTATTTCACGAAGTTTTCCTACGGACTGGAGTGCTTCTTATTTGTTGTTGGAGAGGATTGCCAAGTCATCGGCAAAGGCGAGGCAATCAAGGTGAATTGTGTTTTTGAGAAGTCTACCAAAATTGATCCCTTTAACTTCATTTTTCTATTCTCGAACCACTTTTTCCAGAACTAGATTGAATAGAAGTGGTGATAATCCATCGCCTTGTCTGACCCCTGCTGTAATTTCGAATGGCTCTGAAATTTCTCCTAAACTTTTAACTTTCGCTGTTGTGCTTGTTAGGATTTGCTTTATCACCCATTATTATTATTATTATTATTATTATTATTATTATTATTATTATTATTATTATTATTATTAAAATAGTGTCCCAGAATAGGGCGGGTTGGCACAGCGCTCAAGTTGTTTCACCTCTCACCAACACGGAGCGATTTCGATTCCTAATTAATACATTAATTCAGATTTCCGAGATAAAGTTTCACTTCTGGTAGTTCGGCAAGGCCTGTATCACCCACTAGAACTTCTGCTGTTGAGTCACCTGATCTTCCAGATCACGATTCTCCGCAACCAGGATCGAGCGGAACATCTGGGCCTAGGCCTTAGACTGGTAAACATTTATTTGGTTGATTATCAATGGATGATATTAGGTCCATTCGTAAGATCAAGCGACCTCGGTGTATAACAAAAGTAAATATATTCTTTTCTGAAGTTTTGCCCTGGAACGCATATAAAAATTCCTTCCTTGATAAAAGAAAAAAAGAGGGATGAGGAGGAGAAAAGGCAGCTTGATAAGAAACAAAGCGGAGGGAACAAAATTCATGGATCAGCTACGAAAAGAAATACTAAGAAGAAGGCTCAGTCACCTGGAAATGAGTGTTCAGATAAAGATGATGGCAGGCATTAGGTCCAGAATGTATTTACTGCTACGATACCTTTCTACGACCTGTGAGTGGCGAAGGTTGGATTATGTGCCAAATGTGAAAACAATGGACTCGTGAATAATTTGATGGAGTGGATGATGATGATGATTTCACTTGTGATAGTCCTAACTGTATAGGTCCAACAGAAAAGGATCCACACAAAGCCTTACGAAGTTAAGGAAGGTAAGGACTAAGATTTTCGTGAAAATTATTCACTTTTTAAAACTTTTCCGTATTAATGCAACCCAGACTCCTGTGGATCGTTTGGTGGTGCTATTTTTCGGATTCCGCCATTTTTAAGAGACTAGAGTGGCATTTAAATGTCCGGTTGGCAGCTTGGTAAACGCCTCATTATGCTGGCTTCAACGTAACAGATGTTACCTCAATGCACATTTCTTGTGATAAAGTTGGAATCATCCTTTTAAAATTGCCTCCAGACCTGCACAGTGCTGGCAAGTGAGGAAACCAAGTGCAATTCGCATGAATGAAGGAATTCAGAAAGGGAAGAAGTTAGGAAGTTGTGATCCTGGGCTTAAGTGGAATCAATAACAAAATCGAGCAGCTTCTAAACAAATGCAGTCAGTGAGAAACCTATCTGATGTGGATGCACGAAGAAGGCTATTTCCCCACCACTTCATTACTATTCTACTACAGACCACGAAAGAAAGTAAAAGGTATTGCATTTGCCCAACTGACGTACAATCCTGGTGTTACTATAACAGAAGTATTGATTGCTAAGGGAGAAACACCTGTGAGTCAGAAAGACAGGAAAATTCACTTTTTTTCCAAAACTTGAAGAAGATTTAGTCCCTTTATATGAGAGATTGTCATAAAATCAACTATTCTGTCGGTGTGTCAGAGGTGGCACATAAAATTCTTAATGTAAGTCTGCATTTGGTTATTTGGAGAGGTTAACCTAAGGAAACATTCATCTCACTGAACAGGATGCAATTAGGGGTTTGTAATGCTACTGCTGAGCCACACAGGAACTAACGCAGAAGTACGATGGTGAAATTACTTCATCTTAATGGGTGATAAATAAACATCGTGATGGTCGAAGAATCTGCAAGGGACAACACTCCAGCATTAAAAACAAAACAAAAAGACCAAGAAGATACTCAGAGCAAGTAAATTGTCTGTAGAGTCTGCTAAGAAGACGAAGAGGAAGTGAAGAAGAAGAATAAGAAGTATAAGAAGAAGGGACCACGTACTATTCTGGAGTATAGAGAATGGAGGTAAGATTTCAACCATATTTTACTTATAAAAATTTGTTTTCCTCATAGTTACATTTTCATGTACCCAAAATGATCCAGCTGAACCAATTTGGTTCCAAATTCCACGAAAAATCATGAGATATTAACATATCTATTGTTTAGGAATTAACAATGGGAACTTTTGGCAATGCTGATACGTCCAAGGATATCACCCACCAAATGGGTATTTCTTGTATAATTTGACAAAAATATAAACACATAAAATTAATACTTTTCTCCATATTACTGGACTACATAGGCAGGATTTCTTGCAGTTAGAATTATATTCATGTCTTGACGTGTCCGTACACCAATTTTCAATATGATATTTGGATTCATTGTTCAGCTAGGGCTTTTCTCATGCTTTTCAACATTTGAAAAGTTTGCATTGTATTAATTTCTCAGAAAGTATTATTACCATGTTCTTGAAATTTCGCATATGGTCTTATTACACAAATAGGTTCCGACTCGTTGGCTGAATGGTCAGCGTACTGGCCTTCGGTTCAGAGGGTCCCGGGTTCGATTCCCGGCCGGGTCGGGGATTTTAACCTTAATTGGTTAATTCCAATGGCACGGGGGCTGGGTGTATGTGTTATTTCATCATAATTTCATCCTCATCACGACGAGCAGATCGCCTACGGGAGTCAAATAGAAAGACCTGCACCTGGCGAGCCGAACCCGTCCTGGGATATCCTGGCACTAAAAGCCATACGACATTTCATTTTTTACGCAAATAGGGACACCAAACTAATTTTTACTCAATTCCATAAATGATTTCTTCTTTCTTCCTTTCTTAATCTGTTTACTTTCCAGGGTTGGTTTTTCCCTAGGACTCAGCAAGGGATCCCACCTCTACCACCTCAAGGGAAGGGTCCTTGAGCTTCAGACTTTGGGTCGGGGATACAACAGGGAAGGAAGACCAGTACCTCTCCCAGGCGGCCTCACCTACTATGCTGAACAGGGGCTTTGTGGGGGATGGGAAGATTGGAAGGGATAGATGAAGAAGAGGGACGGAGGCGGCCGTGGCCTTATGTTATATACCACCCCGGCATTTGCCTCGAGGAAAAGTGGGAAACCACGGAAAACCACTTCGAGGATGGCTGCGGTGGGAATCTAAGCCTTATCTACTCAGTTAACCTCCCGAGGTTGAGTAGACCCCGTTCCAGCCCTCGGACCACGCTTCAAATTTCGTGGCAGAGCCGGGAATCGAGCCCAGGCCTCCGGGGATGGCAGCTTATCACATTAACTACTACACGACAGAGGGGGACTCCAATAATTACTAGGTTTAATAAATTCAGTCCCAACTTCCCTTATGAGTAAAATGGTCCTTCTGTTTTAATTATTTCATATGTTCTTGAAAACGATATTTTATTTGTCAATTTGCGACGAATAAGTAATTGGATAAACCAATTTCTGAATGATTTAATTTCGTATACATTCCTTTGATATTCTCTGATATTTAATAAATTCATCCAAATATATGCCAAAAGTATCGCTGTAATACATCTTAAGGCAAGTACGAAGATATTGAACTATCTAAGGAAAGGAGGGAACATATTGTCATAGAATTCGGGGAAAAATTATCCTCTGAACTAAATTTTTATAAGGGTAATGTGCCCTTTTAAGGCACCCGATGCGGTATTCTTCACACTTTTTGGATGCGCCGACTGCTCCTATAAAGAATGACATAAAACAATACCTACCGCTCGCGTAGATTCTTCTCTCCTCAAGCGTGGTAACGTCCTTCAGCTCTCCTCGGGGTTGACAGGCCACACAACATCGGGGGTGAGGAAATGAAAGATAGCGGTCAGCTAACTAGTAAATGACGGCACCCATAGACTGAATTAAGTGTAAATTATAAAATGATTTGTTAACCAAAACTGGCAAAATGTGGAAAATGAAATTTAAATGGATTGACATCAAATAAAATAAAATAGAGTTATTGAAATTAAAATAATTTTTTATGTTCTTTACACTAATTAATCTTCCGCCTTAATGACTTCGACTGAAGGTCGATAAGATTTAATAATGATGATCACCATCGAACTAAAGTTTCATGTACATGACACGACCACAACAGACTGCTGGTCTAACAAATATACAGCCTCATCTGAATACCCACTTCTGAATACACACTTGAATCGTCCTTTCAGTGAACTGAATTTGGATAAATTATTAATTGATTAATTAATTAATCACACTGACCTTTTAATTAAGGACTTCCTAAGTTTGTTAACTCCAAATTCATATCAAATTGGCAACCACCTAACTATCCAGCAATACTGGTGTACAGTAACCATGTGTAAATAAAGGCTATACCATGAACACGGTATCCATTACCGTTTTATCTAACTTTGCCACACATTTAATACTTCGTGGCTGAACCAAGAAAATTATCACATCAAACACTGAGTACAAACAATCACTTAATTAGCTGATTCATATCTTATTAGCTGTGATAGTCTAGACACTTAAATAAATAAAATAAGTTAGGCTAAGTGCCAACAATTTTATCTGAATAAATGAGTTCGACCCTTTTACAAATTAGTTTTGTTATCTAGTCTGCCGCTACCTGTATTTCCATTAGGAATGAATAAATTATGATCTCAATTTTGATGGAGGCGGATTCCATCTTGTTCATTTACTTAGTTTGCGACACTCATGACAGAACTCATCATTAAAGGTCGATTCATTTACCTAACTAACTTTGTAGTGGATTTCAAAAGCTTGTTAGTTACAATTGCCTTACGGCTTGAGCATACCTACTACATTGATTATTGACTATGAACCATCAATGAACTATTAACCTAACACATGAAATATTTATGTACAAAATAACATGACAAATGGAGAAACAACTGCTCCAGAAGAAACAACTAAATTCAAAAATAACCTGAATACTCTACTTATTTACATCATTAAACCATCACAATATTCACGTACCATCAGACGCTATAAAAAATACGGTGACAAAAATCCACCAAGGAAAAGAAAAGCATTAAAAAATCTCAAAATACACGTGATCACTGCCTATCAAATTTAAATACAACACGCAAAATCGTGATGTGGAAATAACTACCAAATGATTCAAATAACAACTAAGTGAATTTGACGACAACCTCTTAATATCAGGCATAACTAGCCATGACATTACTCCATCTTTTACGGATAATAACTCTGAATATTACGTCATCATTGACCACCAATGACTATTAAAACTACCCATTGTTCAGTCGCTCTGTTCATGACTTTACTCGGACCCTCAATTGTCTATTTCCGAGCACCATTTTGTCCCTGAAAAAATATTTGAAATGCACAGGCTTTCCGCCTACAACTGTCACACATGTCGTCGAAATTTTTAACTTTGTCAGTTAAATTGTTTATCCCTCGATTCTATTTATTCATCACATTATTCTTATCGTAGCGCTTCTCAACATAGCCTCGCTCATATCGTAGGGCGAAATAACTTCAGTAACACACTGTGTTGTTCACATACTTGTTATTACGACACTATTATACGACATGTTCTTCAAATCTCGCATTTGTCATTTCACAATCATCGTCATCAGGGACATTACTATCTCTTTATTCGTTTTCTTGATCTATTTCATTCTCACATGCCATAAGTTATCAGACCTGACTGTCAATGGTTTCCCTGTCTTGATCTAGCGACTGTAATAACAAGATTGCCTGCCAAATACACGGCTATCAAAAATATAAATCCACTATACTCGTAAAGAAACAAAGTTTCGGGTTAAACGTTACATCACAAAATAAAAGGGTATGAGACCTATCGCAAACGGTCCTCTAACACGTGATCACGCAAACATGAAATACTAAATTGGATGCGCCATAACTAGTGCTAATTAAACATCAAAATAATGCGGCAGTATCCATAAAATCAAATGTCATCAAGTAAAATTCCCAATTATTATTATTATTATTATTATTATTATTATTATTATTATTATTATTATTATTATTATTATTATTATTATTACTATTACTATTATTATTACGTGAAAAATCTGCAATTACAGTAGACCTGAATTATGTAATAAATATTAGGATTCCCATATGTCAAATAATAACACACACTAGAAAATTATTCAAAAATATATGACAAAAACTCCTGAGAGAAGATACGAAGATTTATCTGACTATCATATTTATTGTATTATTATTATTATTATTATTATTATTATTATTATTATTATTACTGTGACACCATGGCATTTATATCCCGAATCGTTAGATATAACTCTCTTGGCCTCACTCCTAACTCTAACTGCAAATGATATCAAAAATCTAATTATATCATCCAGTACGTGACATTATTACTTACAAGTCTACCTAAATTGCTAACCTACATTTGATCACTGATTGTTCATAGTCCTCAGTTATTTACATTTTTAAATAATGCTCATTGCTTTACCTTTGTGCTGGGAGATAGGCTGGGTCATCTGCCGGCCTCCTTTACATGGGTTTAGTGCTCCTTCTTCATCGCGATGAGGATATCCAATACTTTATACACACGCACTGGATCCATTTTATATTGGCGTTGCACACGATAAAATTTTATACAACACACGCATTTTAAACACTCATGTGAAGAAAATACAAATACAGCGTGTAGCACCTGGCGTATGGACGTTGAAAGTCTGGAACCAGTTACCTGCCTGGTCACCTCTGCGGTCTCTGCTGTCTGCTCAGCCCTCACAGTTTGTTTGTATAAGGGATTACTGGTCGTTCACCCTACTCTGACAATAACACTGGACCCAGACCTTGTACCGTTGCATTCCACTAGTAAACAAGGTTACCCTCGCGTAATTAGCTCAACTAATATTCTGCTCCCTAGGTCTCAATTTAAATGACAGTTCTATGAGACTGTGGAAATTAAATGCAATGTTCCCAGTGAAATATGGAGAAATCTTATAAAATGCTACTGTCCTCCAAAACTATAACTTCTCCACGAAAATTAACGTACAAATTACATGTGACGAAAGAGAATGTTCTACAGCTACATGTCAATAAATTTTCAATGTTCATCTCTGCTCCCGCCGGTCACATGACGTTATGAGTTCTTTTATGAAAGTGTCAAAAAAAAAACGAAGTAACTATCATTGTCATTTTAACTGAAATGACTGTCTAATTATCTTCCTATACTCCGATGTTGAATGAAAGTTCTGCCTAAATGTTCATCTTCTGACTAAAGGCTTTACTCACTTAACTAAAGACTTTCCTCACTCGACTGCCAAAACCGTCTCTTAGCGCCTTCCGAAGAGTCACCTCTGTACGCTGAAATTTCAAGTGAAACTGAACACTCAGCTCTCTGCTGCTGGCGGTTTTGTAAACACTCACACCCCCACCTCAAAGATAGCTCCACTGGAAGGGATGTGGCGGATTACTACGGCACCTTGGATCATTTACCACTTGTCCGTATGTCAAACGCTCAGGAGATGTAATCTAAATATTCCAACTTTTGGTCTGATTGACGTGTTGAACTGTGCTGTCATCAATGATCGTAGGTTATTAAATAGAATGGAGTGCGTCATCCGACCTATTTACTGTTGGCGTATGTCGCCTTCCCGCCATGACAGTTTGCTTCCTGGACGAAACCACTCTTCTACACAAAGTTGAAACTTAAATATTTAAGAGATAATTAACCTAGCATTTGCTTGAATAATTCCTCAAATATTATTCTCAGATCAGGACCCTGTGTTTCACTGCTATTTCTGTCACCAAATCGCGAAATACTGAATACTAATTTCCGCTAGGATGAGGCGGCAAATTTTGTAATTTTCTGATTGGTTGAGATCTTCCCGCGCCTCGCAGCTTGGACACTACCACTTGGCTATCGAGGGGTGATAGGTATTATTACTTTCACCCTTGCACGCTAGGGTTGGGCACATTCCAACGTGCCGGTTCCCGTGAGAAATCCAGATAGAAAGTCTGCATTTTTCGGCGTAATAAGACTTTATTGGAGAAATCACTTAGCCAGCCACCTCCTGTACGTGACTTAAAGCGTACTCTGCGGATATTTTTCCAGCCAGTACATCTCCTTGGGTGGCGCTTTGTAAAATTGCAAGCTTTCCTTGTCTTATGTAGTCTTCACATATGCGAATTTCTATCATTTAATTTATGCATCTAATATGCCCATTCAATTATGGGTGCAGTATATTATATGTTCCCCGTGGTGTAGGGGTGGCGTGCATGCCTTTTACCCGGAGGCCCCGGGTTCGATTCCCGGCCAAGTCAGGGACTTTTACGTGGATCTGAGGGCTGGTTCGAGTTCCACTGAGCCTACGTGATTATAATTGAGGAGCTATCTGACGGTGAAATGGCGTCCCCGGTCTAGAAAGCCAAGAATAACGGCCGGGAAGATTCGTCGTTCTGACCACACGACACCTCGTAATGTGCAGGCATTTGGGCTGAGCAGTGATCGCCTGGTAGGCCAAGGCCGTTCAGGTCTGTAGTGCCATGGGAGGGGTAGTATTCTGTGTTGTATTCATGTTATAGCCAACACGTGCATCTAAATATATGAACATTGTTTAACGTTCTTATAACTGGGTAAGTACTCCACATATTTCAACCAAACCTTATAGGCCTATCTGTCCTTGGGTAGGTATTAAGGTCAATATTGTTTCTAAATTCCAGATTAATTTGGGGATTTATAGGAAGTCGAACAGACAAATAGACACTAAAGCTAAAAAAAGTCCGCTCGAACTTAGATTGAAAAACGGTCCATTAATAATGTCTCCCTTATTAATCCTCGTATCGAAATGATGCACATGAGAATAAGTTTTTTAAATTTATTTCCATTAAGGCACGTTTTTATATTTTGTGGGAGTGAAAATATCGGCCCTGAAACCTACCAGAGGAGAGAAGGTCATCATTACACCCGAAACGGATAGCTGAACGAAAATTTCGCCAAAATAGTCGATGTAGAGACACACGGTCGTTACGATTGTATTTACATAGATTATTATTAAGGTTTGGACGTTAAGGAAAAGTAACATTATTTCGTGAGCTCTTATTTTACCTGAAATCTCAAAAAAAATAACTGTGAATGATGAACCTCTGACCGGTTTAAAGCGATGTTTTATTGTATATAAAGGGGTTGCCTGGCCGAGGCAGTAAAGGCGTGCTCGGTTCACTCGGAAGCACGTGGGATCGAATCCTCGCCAGGAAGTCGTAAAATTTAAGAAACGAGATTTCCACTTCCGGAGGTGCATATGGCCCTGAGGTTCACCCAGCCTAGACCAAAAATGAGTACCAGGTTAATTCCTGGGGCAAAGACGGCCAGGCGTAGAGCTAACCACTCTGCCTCATCACGTGCCGAGGTTAACAATAGTGGAAGCCTTTACCTTCTACTCCTCAAAGGGCCTTCATGGCCTGTCCGGAGGTGACTTTGCTTTGCTTTGCTTTCTTGTATATAAATACATATTTCGCCCATTTGTATTGCTTTGGCCACAGTTTGCTTATTTTAATGACATAAGGTCATATTTAATTATATGTTGACATTTTTTTAAGGAAGGGGTCCTTTTTAACAAGTCACATGCTGTAGTAGGTGTACGTTTCCTTTCTTTTCCGCGAAACAGACAGGTAGCAGGTTTAGAATACATGATTCCGAGAAAGAAATGCTGCACAAATGTACGCCGACAGGTACATTTTAAATTAATTTTAAGAAAACATAATGAGATCTGCGCCTCAAGGCTATGATACTGAATGCATGTATAAAGTCTTAAGCTATCTCCTGCAGATCTGTCAGTTTATATTATTAAATATGATTGCTCTATCATCGCTAATAACTTTTTTCAAGTTTAATGTTAGTAATATTTTAGTACTTGCTATCTAAAATATCTAAGTCATATTTTACACCTTTTAGGTCACGTTTGGCTAGTTCCTTAGTACATATTTACGTGAATATTTTATATTTGTTTAGGTCATAATCCTCTGAACCTTAATTATTATTATTAGTCTCGTCACGTCACATTCCCACCAATAACTACGGTGCACAACGTTACAAAGTTTCTGCATTTATTCACGTCACTTATTACAATAATATCGATTTATTTAACTGTATTTACCAAGTCATGTATTTCTCTCATACTAGTATTGAACATGAGCTCTGTGGAATTACCACAACTTCATTAGCTTCACCACTCTATCATTTGAATTACGCCGACGTGCGAGTGCAATCTATGTTTTCATAGCACTCGACAAAGGGAATGAATTTCATTTGTAAAATAGACCAGAACAGCCGTGGTTATTGATATTCAGGCATATTATTCACTAATTGTAATATGATATGAAACACTGTTTAATCCTTTACTTTTCGTAAAATTGCTAACATTTGTAGTTACAAACCTTGCGGTGAACTACACAAAGGATACACAAAATATTTACCCAGTGCTGCTGAACACGCCTCGTACACTTCACTGTTTCCGATGAATGAGTAGCTGAATAAATCACCGAATCAACCAAAATACTATTTTCTCCCACCGAGCGAGTTGGATGTGCTTGCATTCGGGAGATAGTGCGTTCGAATCCCACTGTAGGCAGTCCCGAAGGTAGTTTTACGTGGTTTCCCATTTTACACCAGGCAAATGCTGGTGCAGTACCTTAAATAAGGCCAAATCGATTTCCTTCCCACTGCTATCCCTTTTCTATCCCATAACATCTATCTGTGTCGGTGCGACGTAAAGCAAATAGAAAAGTAAACCTCTTTTCTCCAAATCATGCATGAAAAACAGATTATCCGTGTATTGTAATCTTCACTACTACTACTACTACTACTACTACTACTACTACTACTACTACTACTACTACTACTACTATTCCCGGGCGCAGTAGCTCAGACGGTAGAGTGCTGGCCTTCTGATCCCAACTTGTCAGGTTAAATCCTGTTCAGTCCGGTGGTATTTGGCGGTGCTCAAATACGTGAGCTTTGTGTCGGTAGATTTACTGGCAAGTAAAATAACTCCTGTCCGTCTCTATGGTGTAGTGGTTAGTGTGATTAGCTGCCACCCCCGGAGGCCAGGGTTCGATTTCTGGATCTGCCACGAAATTTGAAATGTGGTACGAGGGCTGCGGCTGGGTCCACTCAGCCTCGGGAGGTCAACTGAGTAGAGAGGGTTCGATTCCCACCTCAGACATCCTCGAAGCAGTTTTGCGTAGTTTCCCCTTCTCCTCTAGGTAAATGCCGGGATGTAACCTAATTTAAAGCCACGGCCGCTTCCTTTTTTTCTTCCTTGTCTATCCCTTCCAATCTTCACATTCCCCCACAAGGCCCCTGTTCAGTATAGCAGGTGAGGCCACGTGGGCGAGGTATTGGTCCTCCTCCCCAGTTCTATCACCCGACCCAATGTCTCACGCTCCAGAAAACTGCCGTTGAGGCGGTAGAGGTGGGATCCCTCGCAGAGTCCGAGAGAAAAACCAACCTCGGAGGGTAAATGGATTAAGAAAGGAAGAAAGAAGAAAATTACTCCTTCGGAACAAAATTCTGGCACCTCGGGTCCTCTTAACACCGTAAAAATAGCTAATGGGACAAAAATCAATAACTTAATTATAACTGTATGTTTATTTTTTCATATTTGTTTTACGTCACAGCGACTCAGAAAGGTTTCATGCGGACGATGGGATATGACAGGGTAAGGAGTAGGTTTGAAGTGACCGTGGTGTTAATTTAGCACCGCCCCGTTATTTTCCTTGTGTGAAAATGGGAAACTACGGAAAGTAAAATAGAGGGCTACCGATAGTGTGCTTCGAACCCACTAACTTCCGAATGCAAGTTAACAGCTGCGCGCCTCAAACCCCGTAGGCAACTTGCTGGGTAACAAGGTATGTTACCCGAGGTAAATAGCCCCCCTTTATTGGATTTAAGAACAGTAAACGTCTTTTGCCAAGTCTCGCACTTTGGTTGAATGGTCCAGGTTTGATTACCGGCCTAGCCGGAAATTCTAACTGCGTATGGTTAATTTGGTTGTTTTCTTTGATTTGGGGACTGTGTGTTGGTGTTCGATGTAACGCACTTTTATTCATCTCCATTTCACACTACCACTACGGAAAACACACATCGAATACATAACACATATAGGGAAAGTGCCAAATCCATTCCATGTGCCCATCCAAACAAATTGCAAAAAGCAGCTAGAAAAAGTGAATACGATTTATCAGGAGAAGAAACAAAATAGCTCCAACGGATGT
Organism: Anabrus simplex; assembly: GCF_040414725.1. NCBI lineage: Eukaryota > Metazoa > Arthropoda > Insecta > Orthoptera > Tettigoniidae > Anabrus > Anabrus simplex. The sequence continues at coordinate 137,814,414 of NC_090273.1, forward strand.
AAACTAAAATAAACTAAAACAAAAATAAATATCTACGTTAGTACGCATTTAGATACTTTGCGTGGAGCCTAATCTTTTCCAAATTTAATTATTTTATTCAGATTTTTTTATTTTAGGTAAAATTTTATGATTTAGACCTGTCTGGCCGTTGTGGAGTACTCTTCATTTCATTGCAGTTGATTATGGCAGGGCATTACATTTCAAGTTACTCTTAATACTATGGTAACCACTAAATTTATTCCTAACATATTATATAATCGAATTTACAGAATACCATTCATCTCGTGCAGAATATGGTGGAAATCAAGGCGTTTCCGAAGGACAATCCTTTGTACAACCTGTGACAATTAAGTTCGGTGAATTAAGTCAGAACGGCCGATCCGGAAACACTGGACACGAAACGCTGCACCTACGTAGCAGCAAGTTTTCACCACCTGCTCCCAACGTTGTTCAGTTGAGCATCGTGTGTATGCCGTCTAAGACCTCTTTGACACAGTGCGTATTTAGTGCGTTAGTTCTGAACTGCGAACAGGAACTTGAACGACCAAAAGATCAATGTACAATTTTGTTTTAAGCTTGACAAGGCAACGAAAAAAACGCATGCGATGCTGGTACATGTTTATGAAAATCAAGCACTGTCCTTGAAGTGCATGTACGAGTGGTTCACCCGTTTTCGAGAAGGCCGGAAAAGTGTTTCTGACAACCCCCGTAGCGAAAGGCCGGCGACCGCCGTCAGTGACGAGAACATTGAGAGGTGAGGACATTAATCACGAACGATCGGCAATTAACTGCGCGCATGACAGCGGATGAACTGCAGATTAACCGTGAATCCGTGCGACAAATCGTTGCCCAGAAGTTAGGGAAGAGGAAAACGTGTTCTCTTCTTGTGCCACATCACTTGACTGACGATCAGAAGCAGGCACGTTTAGAGGCTTCACAAGATTTTGTCGAAACGGCGGATGCGACACCAAATTTCTTGAACTGTATCGTCACTGAGGATGAAACATGGTGTCTCAGGTACAATCCTGAAACGAAATGGCAAAGCATGAAATGGCGTTTTCCGGGATGCTCTCGTCGGAAATGGGTCACAGCTGAGAAGTCACGCATCGAAACGATGCTCGTCACCTTTTTCGATAGTCAAGGCATTATACACAAGGAATTTCTACCTGAGGTAACGACGTTTTGAACAACATCCAAAAGGAAGCCTTCTTTCAAAGTTTCCAGGACATGTATCACCGATCTCAGCAGTGCATAGTTATGGGAGGGGACTATTTCGAAGGAAAGTAAGGTCACTGTTGTGCATTGTTCATCTACGTTGTTAGTACAGGACTATTCACCGAACTTTATTGTTACAGATTGTATTTAGACTGGTGGTGTTTTCACGGTGTATTTTTAAGTATTTTTGCAAAAACGAAGGATTCACTTTAAAATGGCATAGAAAAAATCATGACCAATTTGTTGTTGTATGGCATCTGTTTACAGTATTCGGTCGCTGCGGGATCACTCGTCACTCACAATAGCCAAGTAAAACTTTGTTAAATATCTTTTTTGACAGGAGAAGTTGTTCTAAAGTCTTCATAATTTCGTTTCACAGAACAGGAAGGAGAAGTGACCTATCGCTCTGCCCATAGCCGACTGACGTCCCACCCTCCCTTTTTTTTTCTTTCGGGGGGGCCCCCGAAGCCCGCTCCCCCCGCGTGACCAACAACTCAATCTATATGGCCTCCGACATGCTATTATTTCTAAGAAGAAGAAATTGATAGCAGGGAGGAGTGGGAAGTGATACAAGGAGTATCTGCCGGTTTTCGAGTCAGACTCGCTACCACGGCAAGAGTTTGTGTTAGGTATATGGTGTTGAAGTATGGTATTGAAGGGTCAGGGAAAAACCACATAGGCAGAAAGAAGAAAGAGCCTACATGTAAAAAGGCAAGATTCATTGCTGTAATAAATGAATGTTAAATTCGGTTATTCTTTTCATAAACTAAAATGCAACTTTCAGTGCAGCAAATTACTCTTCTGTTCATATCTTATATACTTTTCATGCTATTTTGTATAATATGACTACATTTTCAAATTGCTGCTCATAATATACAACTACAAAATAAGAGTGTGTTTTGTTATTGCAGCAGCATGATTTACGTTCCTTACCTCTTGGAACTGAAGGTATACCATCACTAACAATGGTGCACTATCCCTAGTGAATGTGTATTGTTTGGCAAAATTGGTATCAGTAATCCGCTTTCACGAAAAGGGCCAGTGATGGTGTATCAACACTCAAACTTCCACTTCCACTACAACATACACAAATCCATTCGACTAAGTTGTTTCATAATTTTTTTTCAAACATCACTGATAATTGCATTACAAAAACAGGTCAATTTTAAGAATAAGGTACATTTTTGATTTAAACTAATATAATTTCTAAAACGTATCGCTATATAATGAATTGAGACATTCTTGTTTATTAAAACCTAATGTTAAAATATACTATGTTGCACGATTTTCGACCTATTTATTACGTGTCAAAACATAAGAACATATGTCGTGTGGCATGGCACAGAAGACGTCTTTGCGTGTCGCCTAATGTGTCATAGGTTCGCCATCGCTGTCCTACAATATCGAAAGCTCATAAAACTGATCAAGAATAACGTTACACCCACCATTGTTGTGATGTGATTGATATGAAGCGGTTTCCACTCATCTCCGATAGATGGGATTACAGCTGCGTCCCGAGTAAAACAGTCTGCCTGAATATTGGCGGAAAGCAGGTGGGGAGTTAGATAACTTTGCACATTCTATAATTCTCGTGGACGACGGCTACTGCAGCTACTATTTTATAAATAGGGCCTGGATCTTTATAACCTAAAAATGTTAGAAAGATGCAAGCATTTATGACCTAAAACTGTATTAAAATATATTTATGACTCCAAACGTTTTCGTCACACATTCGAAATCTTCAAAATGTTGCCGGTGTTTAAATTAACATTGTATTGAAAATATCATATATAGTATATTATTTCAGTAGTATATATCCTTTTCGCGCCGCTCACAAGTAACTGATCGTGGCAAATGAGCATTAAAAAGAAAGATCATAGACATTAGCAGTGAAGAATTTCACTCTCATTTCGTAAATATCGATAATTTCTTTTAAAAATTAGTTTAGAAATCTTGTACGAAGTGTGCGATTTGCAAATACTGTTGCTGTAGAAAAACACACGCCATCATTGCTGTTCACTTCACATTTTGCCGGGGCCCGGTGGGACGCTTGTTTTATGTCATTATAATATGTTGTCTTTATCAGTTAAAAAAAGAATATCAGTAAAACCAAAAATTACTTCCGGAACATTCGTCAGTATAATAATGCACTTGCATTTGCTTCCGTTTAAGTGGATACCATAAATTTTAAAAAATCGAAGATTACGTTAAGTGATAAGGAATATCGTCTAGTTGTACTGATTTGTTTATTCCTTAGTTCACCAGTAGTTCACTAGGGGGCTACTCCACCACATACTTTATGAACATGCGACATTTCTCGCACGGGTCCCCTAGTACTTTTAAAATATGGAACATCCAATGATAATAAATAATACTATTAATTTTATTATATTATTTTGAATTTATTTGAATACTCATTCCAGAGGTAACTATCGACTCTGCACAGAATAAAATAAATGTCACATTTTGATGGGCGATCGGAAAGAAATACAAGAGAAAATTACACACATTTTAAAGTTTTCAAATAAGAACGATCTTCTATTTTCACGCAACATTGACCGCTCAACACCACAGGGTGTTATTGGACCATATTTGAAATATGTCAAATCATTAGATTTTAATCGATACTCACTATTCTGTCGCTTTATACGCATGTGTCTCTTTCTATATAGCTTATCCTCCTAATTCACATAAATATATATTTCTAAGAAAGATAATTGTAAGAAATAACAACAATAAAAATGCGTCTTTGTGACGACAAAAAAGAATGTATACGAAAATGGAATATAAATATAAAAATATGATAAAAACACGAAAATTCAGGAGGAAATATGACCATAATATGAAATATTACCGGAAAATGAAAAAAACGTTAAAATATCCAAAATATCACTTTATATAACCCGTGAAAATTGCATAGATAAAATCATGCTTAACTTGTATTTTCCATGAAAATAATATAAAGAAATAGTACATGACATGTCACAAACATCTGAGTCTATTTATAAATGTTAAAACATGATCGCTAGTGGCATCCAGACGACCAGGATTAGCTTACTTTTGGGGCTGGTAATCAGTTTGGTTCAAATATCATTGAAGCCTAGAAATTGAGATCATCTCTAAACTGGATGTGAGGAGCAATCATTTATACGACTACGAGCTGAGGTCTACCCTTTGCTATTCTTATTTTGGTGACCTGCCATACTGGGAGGTAATTGAGCCAATTAGCTACTCGATAGCCAATTTGGAGGCAGCTTGTAATACACGGGTTCGAATCTCGTCCACCCTAAGTGAGCTCTTCCACTAATTGGCTTGACGCTGAAGCCCGGACGTGAGCCAATCATGACATTGGAGCCCCTAACACTATTATCTACTAGCAGCGCTCAATCCGTTTGATACTGGTAGGTTCACTAGGGACTGGGGAACTCCAACGTTCACGAGGTAGGAAATATCAACATAGGAAATGTTGCTACTGACAAGGAACACTGTCCAAAGTGTTCACTTCGATTTTGAATAAACTAATGTCACTGACAATAATTTCATAATGATAATAATAGTGTGGCCTCAACTACCGTGTGTAGACATTTCAATTTGAAGCCATCTGGCCGTCTTTTCGTCAATTTTAACGTTGCGTTTAACTCTAGGGCCACTAGATGGCAGACCGAGTAAACCGAAACTCTCTTGAGCGTCTGTGGTTGAGATTTAATGAATTTTGACGGGTAAACACCAAATGTGTTACGAGAGATCTTTTACATGCTGACATAGTACCACATGGAGTGTCGAATGGACATTTTTCAACCCTTCAAAAATCCGACTACGTCTGCCGGGTTTTAACTCACTACCTTGGGATCCGGAGGCCGACATTCTACCACTGATCCACAGAGGTAAGGTAGATAAGGGTGTATTCTGCCCGAAGGCAGGTCCGAACCTCCGCAGGGGTGTCCTGAGCCAGAGTCTACGTGCGGTAGGGTTGCCGGTTCCTTTCCGCTCCTCCATTCCCTTACCCCAGCAACAGCGCGTGGCAACCCATCCATATCTTGACCACGCCCAATGTTGCTTAACTTCGGAGATCTCAAGGATCCGGTGTTGCTACACGGCTACGGCCGTTGGCGATCCACAGAGGCAGCTATTTCAAAATGATGAGAAACGGCAACTATATTGTCGGCAATCATCAACGTTCAGTTGAACAGTGACACCTATATTGCGTCGTAAAAATTCAAAGGTCCGCCTCTGTGTTGTAGTGGTTAGCGAGATTAGCTGCCACCCCCGGAGGCCCGGATTCGATTCCCGGCTCTGCCACGAAATTTGAAATGTGGTACAAGGGCTGGAACGGGGTCCACTCAGCTTCGGGAAGTCAAATGAGTAGAGGTGCGTTCGATTCCCACCTCAGTCATCCTGGAAGTGGTTTTCCGTGATTTCCCACTTCTCCTCCAGGCAAATGCGGGGGATGGTACCTAACTTGGCCACGGCCACATCCTTCCCTCTTACTTGCCTATCCATTCCACTCTTCCCATCCCCTCCCAAGGTCCCTGTTCAGCATAGTAGGTGAGGTCGCCTGTGCTGGGTACTGGTCATTCTCCCCAGTTGTATCCGCCGATCCAATGTCTCACGCTCCAGGATACTGCCCTTGGGGCGGTAGAGGTGGGGTCTCTCGCTGAGTCGGTGGGAAAAACCATTTCTAGAGGATAAAAGGATTAAGAAGAAAAGAATAAATTCAAATATTTGGTTTCCTAATCTTCCGTATCAGTGAATATACTTTAACTGATTAATATCATATAAAGACAGACAGATAAATTTATCAACAGGTTATTTACCCAATTATAGACGATTCAAAAAAAACATTATACAGGGCGAAGCGAAATTCGCGCATTCGGGCGTCGCAGCGCGACTCCTCACATGCCAGCAATAAAAAAATATCTCTCACAGAAGATCGTCCTGCGAGTATATGCGGCAGAAAAAGAACGTTGAAGAGTGGCAATCTGGCAACACTGTAACCACATGTAGGGTAACTATCTCTGTCAGCACTCATTAGCCGTGCTGTGCAGTTGGTGCAGTGGATAGAGTTTTGGGTTAGCATGTCGAGGGTTCGATCCTGGGTAGAGGCGCTTTTTTATTTGCTAATTTCCATCGGACACTAATACTGTAATACAGTAAGACACCGTTTCTTAGGTCACGTGTATCCTACATTTACAAAATTTAGTAACGGTGAACACGTTGTAATGCATCTAGTGCAGTAGATAAAGTGGTGCGAATAAACTCACGCCCACGTAGTGGAAAGGGCGTCTTTCAAAGCTGACCAATAAAAACGAATGTTCGTCCATTTGTAGGATCGTAGTATGTAAGTGCAAATGGTTTCTAGAGGTCCCGCTGCAGTCGCTGTTGACGATTAAGATGCCAGATACCATACCACCTGGACTACATTTACGAAATAAAAAACATACGCCTCAACCCAGGATCGACCCCAGTCGGCCGTGCTGTAACTGGAAAGTTTCACCGTAATGCCGCTGGAGCGCTGGCCTCCTACCCACTGACAGGAAGCTGTATACCGCAAATTGCCGCATTTCCAGTTTTATTTATATGGTTTTGCTGTCGTAAATGTCGGCAATGTGTTCTCAAAGAGGTGCTTGTTGGCTTGGTATTGAGATCTGATAATTGTGCGCTAGTGAGTTTATTTTTAATTGTGTAGTGTGGTGATTATATTTTTAAATTGTGTTTACAAATCTTGGAATTTGTGACATTCTTGTGCACCTTTTCGTACTTCGAGCGGAAATTTTCTGCAAACAAGAACAAAGTGACTTCTCGCTGTAAATTCGTCCTAAACAAGAATTTTAATTTATGCGCTAAATCGTTTTTTAATGGTGTGGTGATTTGCTTTTCTTTAACTGTGTTTGGAAATATTCGAATATGTATTGCTGTGTGCCTTTTTTGTATTCCTAAGGAGAAAAAAAGGGCAAAGGGAAGCTATAATTTCACGAATTCTCTGTAGGCCAGGACAAAACTACGGAGTGGCTAAAAGCAGTTAGCACTCTTATCTTAGTTTTCCACTTCTATTTCAGGTATTTAGCTTCTTTCATTATTTCTTTCTTACTCTGTTTACCCCTCCAGGGTTGGCTTTTCTCTTGGACTCGGTGAGGGATCCCACCTCTACCACCTCAAGGCTAGTGTCCTGGAGAATGGTACTGCGGGTCGGGGGATACAACTTGGAAGGATGACCAGTACCTCGCCCAGGCGGCCCCAACTGCTATGCTGAACAGGGGCCTTGTGTTGGGGATGGGAAGATTGGTAGGCATAGACAAGGAAGAGGGAAGGAAGCAGCCGTGGCCTTAAGTTAGCTACTATCCCGGCAATTGCTTGGAGGAGAAGTGGGAAAATATGGAAAACCACTTCGAGGATGTCTGAGGTGGGAATTGATCCCCCTCTACTCAGTTGACCTCCAATGGCTGAGTGGACTCCGTTCTAGCCCTCGTACCACTGTTGAAATTTCGTGACAGGGCCAGGAATCGAACCCGGGCCTCCGGGAGTGGCAGCTAATCACGCTAATCAGGTAGTTTTACCAATGAATTTTCTTTCATTGAATAATCCTTTAGGCGGTGCGCATTTGCCATATGACAGCAACGCAACACATTTTTATCCAAGATAATCTGAACTTTAACATTTAAACATTGACAAGTAAGAATCACTACTGCTATGACGGTAAGGTCAACGTATGAAGTGTTGTTACATGAGCAATGGGCCGATGACCTGGATGTTAGGCCCCTTTAGACAACAAGCATCATCATCATCATCGAGCAGAGAACAGTTTACAATTTATTTAGTCAAAATGCTTTTCTCTCACTTAATTATTTAAAATTGTTCTTCTTCTTCTTCTTGTTTCCCTATTTGTTTTACGTTGCACAGACACAGATAGGTCTTATGACGTCGGTGGAATAGGATAGGGCTAGCAGTGGGAAGGAACCGGCCGTGGCCTTAATTAAGGTACAGCCTGATGTGAAAATGGGAAACCACGGAAAAGCATCTTCAGGGTTGCCGACAGTGGGGTTCGAACCTACTATATCCCAGAAGCAAACTCACAGCTCACAGCTGCACGCCGCGTGGCCAACTTGTTCCGCTCTACTGCATTTCAAGTAAAAATTATTGTCTGAATTTAGCACGGCCAACTCACCCGGTATTTAAAATTCTAGTGAAAGTTATGAATGAAATGTAATCTGAAACTAAATATATTGAAATTAAAATTTAAACATGTTTGAGTCAAAATATTTATGTTATGCATACAACGAATGTGGAAAAAGTAAGAATTTTATGTTTTGTCCAGTCCCCTTCCTGAGAGCAGCGGTTGAAGAATTTTAAAACTCTAATGACTCTTAATCTCAAGATTAACATCGGAAGACAAACGTATCGTGGTAAGTTCTGGTATTTATCTAAAGGCCATCATAATAAAAACGATTACTATTATTCCTTACACTTAAGAAACGTCAGTTGGACTACTCCACCCTCCGCAGTTTCTTTTCACGACATTATTTTGGCACATATCAATGGAATTAGCCTTTAGGATTAATCATTTGAACAATATTAGTTAATGTAACATAGTCCTTTATTCCCTAAATTAAGGTACATCGGCAATCAGAGTCAATATCAGAACGTCAGGTGGACTACTCCATCTCCCCGCAGTAACATTTCACGACATCATTTTGGCAAATGAGGCATCCATTTCCAAAGGGTTCCTTGTCTACCTCTATGAAAAATTCATTTTATGGTATCAATGGCTTCGTCTATGCATCATCTACTGATTGATACTTGTCTTACAGAACCAAAACGGCCCAAAACCATCGAAAATTGCATTTGAATATCCTATGCAGTTCCAAGGTGACCCTTGTCCAATGCCAGAAATCCAATATGGCAGACATAATAATATACAGTAACAAACGGTTGCTTGTCCCATTGCGAGGGTAAGCAAGCTGCACTACTGAGTTCCAAAGTGACCCTTGTCCATGTGTTTGATATCCTATTACCATACTTTATTATAAATGGAATTATTAACTATTTGCTTTATTTCAATGAATAATACGTATTTTCCAGTTGGCAGCATTGCTTTCATAGATAAATAAAATCAAAACATTATATTTTCAACGAACAGGAAGCCTGTAATGTTTATGTGAATTATTGATTCGAATTAGGTGAGTAATTGCAATGTGCTTATGTGTTTTATACTTCATTCATTATTTAGTGTACTTTATTGGGTTCATAACGAGAATTTTGGTTTTACAATGTAAGTCAATATCAATTGCAGACATGATGCAAGAATCAACACGCAGTAAAAATTAGGTTAGGCGAGAAGGAACAGTGACACGGTGTCCTAAAGGAAAGGCCAGAAAAAAAGAACGAAATCCAATGTTATGGGAGAAGAATGTGCATAAAAGAACTCTTTATTCCTCAAAGTGCCTCCCGAAATTACCAGATTGCCAACACAAGGACCGCAAGGGTCTCCACTCCACTCCAGGACTGATGAAGGATGTTGCTGATTCAGCTGAATAATTGTGGATATGTTGGTTTCTATAATCTGTTTTCAAGTTTTATGAATAAATTAGCTAACATTACATCAAGAATAATTGTTATTCTTATCGTTAAAACAGTAATTTTAATTCATACAGAAACAAAGTCTCCCTTGTCCATTTCATACTGTTCCAATATGGCCCTTGTCCATCTTACAGTTCCAAATGGCACCTTGTCCAAGTTATATTTTTTATTTTACGAAGAATCGTTGGGTTCTATAAGCTGTGATCCCTCCAAAAGGCTTCCATGATTAAGAGTAAAAGGTGTGCAAAATATTATGAGCATACAATAAGCAGTATGCCTGAAAAACATTTTTCACGTTTTCCCAACAATTTCACTTCTTGGACAAGGAACCCTTTTGAAATGGACGCCTCAAATATCAATGAAAGTAACCTTTAGGATTAATCATTTTAACAGTATTAACCTATGTAACAGTCTCCATACCTCAAAATTACGATAAATCGGCAATCAGAGTCGATATATTTTCCATAAAGAAGTATGCATTTCTACCGCAAATAGGTAGGCTGCCAGCGCCACGTGTCGAGCTGTGTAACTACTCCGATTCCGATTGTCAAGGCCGGTAAGGAGCTAGCTAGAGCGACGCATCAAGCCGGCCGTGTTGCCACCCACCGACAGCTGCTTATCTCTTGGCGAAGGTAAAATCTTCAAACCATGCAGTAGGACTTGGTTCAGTCTTACGCCTTTAGTTTAAGTTAATGTTATTACGTGAGTGAAAAGCATTTTACTGAGAACCAAACATGTGAAATTCCATCACACCCAAATCATATCTCTACCATGGAACCACCTACAACGAAGTATCCACGATCAAAATGTGACAGATGGCACTTCCGATAATCAGCGGAAGGATTTCTATCTTGTTGTTATGGATGGAAATAACGTGGTTGCATACGCCAGAATGGTGAAAATGATCCGTCCACTTCACTGGAAGATAGTGTTTGCCACTAACAGTTCAGGTATAACGGTCATAATTGCATTGGACTAGTAACCTGTATCACGTGCCTGTTTCACTTTTCCAGACGTTCTCAATATCTCTGTGAGGGGATGTATTTAGTTTGAACTTCTGCCGATAGATATTGCTAGCATCATGGAAAATATGAGGCAAACACTTCTTAGGAAGAAACTTGTTTCTCTTCAGATAGTGCAAATATCGTGATCGTGAGAAGTTCATCGTATTTTTGTTGTAAAGAAGACATAAGAATCTATAACTGGTACAAGTTCAAGCTGTTAAAACGTTCTCATTTTCTCAGTATCACTGTGAATGACAGTCAGAAGAGGGACTTTATATATGCATATATTTACAACACCTGAAAATTAAAAACTACTGAATTTTCATTATCTCTAAATTGCCTCCTGCTCTATATTCATCCGATGGCTGCCTTAGTGCCTTATACTGCCGCTAGATGGCAGCACAAAACAGCTTTATTTATCGCGGGAATACGGGTAGATAAGCACATAAATAAAGTTGGAAATCTGTAAGTAAAGTAGAAAACGGAAGGAGTTTTACTTATAAACTAGTACTCTAGAAATTAATAGCTTCAGGATTTCTCTAGAAGGAGGTTTCACTCGACAAGAACAACATGAAACTTTGTTTGTATGATACTTTCCTACATTACTGAGTGGAGGTTTTACAATTTTGGCCACCACAGATTCTGACACAAGTTTCTGGTGAATATTCTTACTAACACACTTTAAATGACTTGGAAAGTTCTTAACAGTACGGTAGAGCAACCTCAACAAATTCGTATGGTCATAATTTGGCCAATAAATCGCGGCTGGTGATACCGCAGGCCTGTCCAAATTACTGATCAAGTTCACCAATAGGGATGCATTAACTGAAGTATAAACATTATTTAAGCACGCCCTGTATTCAGTTCCTTCTTCGATTACACGCACCAAATAATCACACACACCAGTGCCTGCGAAGCTGTTACCGAAGTGGCACACTCTGACTCAGGGAGCTCACGAACATCTTCCAGTAAATCAAGTACATACTCAGGCAGCAGCACTGATTCCATTCAGTCAAATCTGGGGGGAGGGGGGGGTATATTGAGGCAGAAAATTGGCAATTTTGCTTATGGATAACGCTAGCACCATCGGTGACATTAAAATACCGGGTTTTTGAATTCTCTTTATGGAATTCAGAGCAGCCCGCGTGTCAGTCATGTCATTGTTCCCTCCTCCAGGCTTCAACTGGATCTCCTGAAGAGGACGAGCTTGAATGTGCTAGAGAGAACACGTACGTGTCTCTTGCTCCGCTGTCGCTCTCCTCGCCAGGCGATCTGTACTTCCTAAGTGCAAGCCAGGCAACTGTACTTATTAGTACTCTTCCGAAGGAGCATTTGTCTAAGCTGAACACTTTTCAGTGCTCGCTTTCTCTCTTTTTCAGGACGACCAGGATGGAGAAGCTATCCGTTCCATTGAGACCGGTCGACTATGACTGCAGGGGAGCTATAGCGAAACTACAAGAGGCGCTCATGGTGGTGGACGCCCCCGACTACAGACTCCCGACGCTGTTGGTTTACAACCGTTGGGGGACGGACGACTACCAGGAGACGATCCTCATAATCGACCTCCTTACGGCGATCGCGGAGCTCATCGGTGATTCGATCATCGAGACCATCGGCGAGGTGATCACTGGTTTAGCGGTGATCATCCACCCCAAGGACGCAGACCGCATCCGGTTCAACGAGGAGCTGGCGTCCCAGCGACACCAGGTCGTCCGGCTGCCAGGACAGAGGGTGCAGCTGGACGGAAGAGGCTCAGGCTACCAGGAGGCAGCCACCCAGACGGCGCCAAGAACCAAGGACGACGGCGGCACTCCCGAGCGCTGCGATGGCGTGCCCGCAGTTGGACCGCTGTACTTTACGAAGTACACGCAGACCAACAAGGCCGCCAACCAGGACCGTCGACCACCTGCCATGGCGAAGTGGACGCAGACGCAGGTCTACCAGGAAGGGCCTGTTACCTGGGCACAATCCAGGAAAGCGCCCGGGACGGCGGACGGCTGCACAGCAGTGGAGGAGGACGCCCCCTGGCGTTCAAAGGTTGCTGTCCAGGCCCATCCTGCCAGTGTGACTGTCGAGATGCAAACATCGACGCGCGCCCCACAGGGCAGGGAACGCAGTCGAGTGTTAGCACCGACCAACGCCACCACCGCCAGCCAGCAGAAGGAAGAAAATGGCGACGCAGCGGATCCACCCGCTACCCTGGGGTCACCAGGCCAGGAGGAGGGCCACCAGGAAGAGGCCTCTTCCCCCGTCGAGAAGGGATCCCCGGGACGAAGACGCCGCCCCAGGACCAGGAGGAAGAAGGAGACGCTGGCCCACCAGGAGAGGGCCACCCAGCCGCAACCCAGGACTGCTCCCAGGACAGCAGCCGAGCGAGGTGCCAATCAGGAGAGGACCTCAGCGAGTAGCGGCAGTCAAGTGAGATTGAAACGTCCCCCTCAGCAGCTCTTGCAGTGTTTCCGCTGTCTGAGGTGGGGCCACCGGCAGGAGAGGTTTGGGCTCTTAGTGAGGTGCAACCGCTGTGGTGTTGATCACCACTACACGGCCTGCGCAGCACTTAAGGAGACGCCGGTGTACGCCAACTGCGCGGGGGGCCACCCGGCCTCCCATCGCATTTGCCCTGTTCACCGGGCCACGGCGTGGGCAGAGAGGAAGGAGGCTCGGCGTCATGACCCACTCCCTTCCAGGAGGCCCCCGCCTCAGCGGGATTGGCCTCATTCTCCGCGATCGGAGACTGGGTACGAGGGACCCCAAGGAGGTGGCGCTGTGCGGCGGGCCCTAGTAGTACTCGATACATGGCTTCGCAACCGGCAAGGACCGCGCTAGTCACAGCAGTGCCCAGACGGACTGATCCCCTGGCAGATCGAATGGCGAGGAATAGGTTTTTGACTTGTGCATGATACCTGTTCCAACTAACACTACGACTGGGCTATTCCAGCCCACATCCTTGCATGTGCTATCACAACATGTCCGATTTTACATGTAGGCTATTTCTCTTCTCTGCCTATGTGGCTTTTCCATGACCCGTCAATACCACACCTTAACACTATCCAACCAATACAACCTCGCCTGGTAGCGTGTCTGACATGGAAACAGGCAGATACTCCTAGTATCATTTCCCACTCTTCCCTGCTTTATCTTTCTTACTAGAAATTAATAGCATGTCGGAGGCCATGTACATTGAGTCGATGGTCACGCGGGGGGAGCGAGCTTCGCCCCCCCCCCGAAAAAAATTCCTGAGAAATCTGTGTCACTAAATAAAAAAATATATTTTGTAGAAGATGATCAATGAACGAGGAAGTAGAGAGGATAGCTTGATGTGTTTCATTGGTAAGTGCTTTATTTATTAAGAGTTTTGGATGCTTCTTTTGTCTCTTGAAGACATTGGCAGAAATTATCTTTCAGTCGTTGTAGACAGGCATATGCTAGATAAAAGAACGTCATTTTATCCGGATTATTTTGCTTCAAGTTCTGTATTTTGTCACTTGTGCCATGTACACTGAAGAATTTATACACATCTTTCATAAATCGTATGGTAGGTCCAGCCTCCGACAAATCAACTCTTGTCGTCTTGTGCAATAAGTCTACTATCACGAACTGCAAAGCGGCTGCTGTGGCTGGTTGTGAACAAACTTGCACAGCATAAAGCACATTCATCTTTTCAAAAGAACTGGGTTTGACGTGCTTCCTCTTTAGATTCCGAACAGGTTTCACCACGAGATTTTTCTGAATATTCTTTAAGTGATTAAGCCATCTTCATCTGCTATGTCATGCTCAAGAAACTGAGATCTGATGTTTTTAATAATGTGCAAATAATTGGGAGGCAAATAAATTTGTCGCAAGGAGATGTATGGATGAACCACACATGACTTTAATTCTCCATCACCAAATTTCTTGAACGTGCAAGTATTTGTTCTATGCTTAGCCGTCACAGGACGAATAACATAGAATCCAGCCTTTCAAAACTTGCTGAAGCAAGTGGTAAAGCTTATTTTCTTGTAATGCCTTCACCATGAAGTAGAGAGGTGGAACCGTAAATTTCTTCCTGAGTCCATGAATTCATAGACTCCACACTTCATCGCTCCTGGATACGCATGTAATGTACGACGTGAAGGTGACTATATTAATTTTGATCTCTGTCCATACTCGTAATCTGTCGGAGAAGCAATGCGCTGACAAATACAGTGCCGTATAATATACCATTTTCACTATAATGAAGTACAGTACTAGGCAATTTTCCGCCGACAGACTGGAGCTATTTGGCGCTACCACCTACCGTGGGTATTTGTAAACGCAATGTGCCAAGCACGGCCGACTTGATGCGTCGCTCTAGCTAGCTCCTTACGAGCGCAGCGAGAGATCAAATCGGCCGTGTGCCAAGTTAAAATGTAATGAGCAGGCAGTATAAACAGCCATTGGATACCTATCGAGCAGGCGGTGGTTTAAACTAAATCTAAGGACATACACACATTTATACAGAGAGGAAGTTATGTTCTTAAGGTCGTTAGGGCACGTCCAGTTTGAGAGTGGGGGGAGTGAAAAATGTCCACCGATTCAGCCACCTCATTCAGAGATTTAAGTGCCCTCAGCAGCCATGAGTTTGTCCGAGTCACAATTCTCGTTTTAAGCGAATAGATAATATACCTTTCCCTAGTGTTGCGGAGTGGAACATGTAATGGAATCAATTCCAACAGTGTTGAGCAATCCACTCTATTGGTCAGATACTTGTAGAGAAAGAGGGCATTGACGCATCATCCAGTTTATCGGACATCCAAACATTAATCATATTACAAATGTTTCATATTTGTTATTATTTACAGGTATAAATGCGTATTATTTACAGAAGGATGGAAAGACAAGTTGAAACTCAGTTGGGAGAAGATAAGTTTGGCTTCAGAAGAAATGTAGGAACACGTGAAGTAATCCTGATTTACGTCTGACCTTAGAGGACCGAATTACGGAGAACAAGCACACATACTACATGGCGTTCGTAGATCTTGAAATGGCATTTGATAAAGTTGATTGGACCAACCTATTTGAGATTCTGAAGGTGATCGGGATTAGATACCGAGAAGAAGAAATGTCTACAATATGTACAAAAATCAGCCTGCAGTGATAAGAATCGATGGCTTTGAAAAAGAAGCAGCAATATGCAAGGAGTGAGGCAAGGTTGCAATTTGTCCCCCTTTTCTTCAAAGGTTATATAGAACAGGCAGTAAAGGAAATCAAAGAGGAATGTACGAAAGGAATCACAATCCAAAGAGAGGAAATCTAAACCCTCAGATTTGCTGATAATATTATTTTATCTGTGACTGCAGAAGATCTGTAGAAATTGCTTAATGGTATGGGCAGAGTATTGGGTAAGGTGTGCAAGATGAAAATAAGTAAGTCCAAAATAAAAGTAATGGAGTACAGTCGAGTGAAGTGAGGTGATGCAGGAAATAGATAAGGTAATGAAGTCTTAAAGAAAGTAGATGAATATTGTTACCTGGTAGTAAAATAACTAACGATGGCAGAAGTAAGGAGGACATAAAATGCATAAATGCACAAGTAAGGAAGGCCTTCCTTAAGAAAAGAAATTTACTCACTTTTTACAATGATATAGGAATTAGAAAGATGTATTTGAAGACTTTCGTCTGGAGCGTGGTATTGTATGGAAGTGAAACATGGACGATAACTAGTTCGGAGAGAAAGACAATAGAAGCTTTTGTAATGTGGTGTTACAGAAGAATTCTGAAGGTGGTATGGATAGACTGAATAACAAATGAAGAGATACTTAATCGAATTGGTGACAGGAGATCGATTTGGCTAAATTTAACTAGAAGAAATAGAATGACAGTACACATCTTTAGACACCCAGGACTTGTTCAGTGATACTTTGAGGGAAGCGTATGCGGTAAGATTGGTAGGGTTAGACTGAGGTATGAATATGACAAGCAGACTAGAACAGATGTAGGATGCAGCAGTTACGTAGAAATGGAAAGCTTAGAACAGGATAGTGTGGCATGGAGTGCTGCATCAAACCAGTCTATGGACTGAAGACTCAAACAACAACTGATACATCTATATTGTAACCAAGGATTCAAATATTAATAACGTGTAACTCCTCTAACAGGTGGAGATTCTAATAGTGAAGATGGTTCAAATAAATCCAATTAACTTAATAACCATGCTCATCAATGCCTACAAGACTACTAAAAACTGAAGTCAAAAGAGTGTGAAGATTTTAACCTACGGTAGGTGACAAACACCTTTGTGTTCCTATAATTTTCACACTAATGGTCAATATTGCCAAATTTATGTAGCATAACCAGTTCATTAAACCACTCTTGGTATTCCTTAGTTTTTCACAAAAAAGGTTCTATACTTCCGTAATTGAGTACTGATAATTAAACTATTACCAATGACACTAGTTCGGAGTGTCGAGGCAAGAAGGTGAAATTCTAGGCATAGCACATCAGTACCTAATGAAACTGCGTTACTGGGTGGAAGGGATGAAGAAGCTACTGGAAGACATAGGAATGGGGTGCTACTGGGAAAGGAAGTTTGGAAGGAACGGCAGGAGGTAGTGTAGCAAAGTAGTCCAAAGAGTGAAAGAGATAGAAAGACAAATATTAAAGACAGATTTTAATAGCCAGGAAACACTAGTAGACATTTGTAAAATAAATGAAAATATGAAAATAAAGACATGAATGTTAACAAGAACTATTTGCTGATTGATGGGAGTATTCCAAAATAAACCCATAAGAGCAATATATATATTGTTTATTTCTGTTAAAATACTTACGGACTTCGAATTCTGGAACTTACGTTAATGAAGTCGTTTTTTTCTCTCCACTGTAGCATTGAAGGCGTAACAGATGTAAACACAAATGTTTAAACTTTTCTAAATACTTCAGTGTGATTTGATAGAATCTGAAGATGCTCTTTCATGAATGAAGCATGTAATTCTATTTAAATTAAGTCGTTTCTCTTTCAAATGAAAATGGAAACCTACAACCTGTTTTCCAGTCATTGACCTGGCCAGGGATGGAATGAATGAAGCATATATAGGCTGTTAGTACGATGGGGTAGCCACTCCCAAAGTGATATATTAATGACTGACAGATGCTATGAAATAAGAATGGAGAGTGTTGCTGGAATGAAAGGTGACAGGGAAAACCGGCGTACCCGGAGAAAAACCTGTCCCGCCTCCGCTTTGTCCAGCACAAATCTCACATGGAGTGACCGGGATTTGAACCACGGTGTCCAGCGCTGAGAGGCCCACGCGCTGCCGTCTGAGCCACGGAGGCTTTTCTCTTTCAAATATCATACTTTATTTATTTTACGCGTTAAGGATATCAATTTTACATAGATAAATACAGAAATCTGTGTAAGAATATTAATACATTACTAAGATGTAATCTCAGGATCAAAATTTAGCAGTCTTGATGGCCTTATCATTAGCATAAATCAGATCATTGTTGCTGCAATTTTCAGGCAGTTTTCTGCAGATCAGCAGATGTTGTGGGTCTTGCAAATCAAAGCTCGTCTTCAGTGATGTATCTTCATTACTTCAGATTCACCTTGCAAAGGGACACTCCAGGGCTCAACCTATTTAATGTCTTCCATGCAACAGACGGCAAGTGATAGCCCGCCGCGGGTATCTTTTTAGCATTCTCCCAATTCTCTTCAAGCAACGAATCTCACGATAGTTGGAATCGGCGTTTACAGGTTGATGGTATAATTGCTACCGTTAACTGCAGAAAGCTCTTTCTTGATCTTAGCCTTGGAAGATGTGCATGGAAGGATCCTAGAATGGTTGAAATCTTATCTATCCGATAGGACTTGCCTTGTAAAATCAGAAAGCTATCTATCTTTTCCGTACCATCCAAGGTCAAGTGTTTCACAATGTTCAATTCTAGGCCTCGTTCTATTCATTTTGATAATTAATGATTTGCCTTCTATCTTTCATTCGAGTAAGTGTCTCTTATACGCAGATGATTTAAAAATCTTTAAGGTAATAGAGTCTAAAAACGACTGTAAACGTTTGGAATCAGATGCCCTTCGTATGAGTGAGTGGTGTAAGAAGTGTATGTTGCAGGTCAATGTTTCGAAGTGCAATGTAATCAGCTTCACTCGTAAGAAATCCCCTGTCGAGAGTATAATTATGCTTTCAATGGCGTATATTTAAACCGTGTAGATATGATCAATGTTTTAGTTACATTATTGAGCAATGCAAATGGCCTCACCTTTCAGGACCATACAGATTTTATAACAAGGAATTCTCTTAGGTTTCTGGGTTTTCTTAAGAGAAATTGTAGGGGTTTGTTTGTGCTTAAGCACTGAAAACTCTATATACTTCCTATATTAGGTCAGGTTTGGAATATGGTACCGAGATCTGGATACCAACCCAACAATATTTAATTGACGAACCAGAGAGAGTGCAGGTAAAATTAATGAAGTGGGTGAGTTTCAGGGGCTTCGGAATTAAGATGAGGTCTTCATTATATGATGAGTTTTGCGAACAGCTGCAAATGGAGAATTTACTGCTACGTTGCAAATGTGATACCATAATGTTCGCAATAAAATGTATAACAAATAGAATGGATTGTACGGAGCTCCTACAGCTCTTACCACTTCGTGTTCCGGCACGAAACACCAGACACAGAGTTACCTTTCATGAGACCAAGAGCAGAACTGAACACCACAAGATCTCGTGGTTAATACAGTCAATGCGGACACTGAACAGTGTTGGGAAATCTTTGGATTGCTTCTGTTCTAATATAAAGACAATTAAAAAGGCAGTATTACATATGGCAAAATAATAAGATTTCTATGTAGTATTGTAAGATTTTATTTTTTTGAATTTTATAGTTTGGGATTATTTGTAAATAATATGTAATTATATGTAAATAATAAGTTAGTTGTAGGAAACAGATTATAGGTGTAGTACGCCATCTGTAATTCGGACTATCCTGTTGCTGGTTAATAAATCTATCTTGTGTCTGTACAGGGGATGTCTGGGATCAGATTCCTGCATTTCCGCAGATTGTTTTTCTCCGAATATCTGGTGGTGCTATTCCCATGATTTGATATATTTTACAGATAGGAGTTCGCCTCAGACATCCTGTCACGATGCGTCCAGTCTCACTGAGAGCTACGTGCGGAGTTCCGCCAAACTGGTGCCCAGTATTCTGCTGCTGAGAATCACAATGCCAAGACAGAGTTACGGAGTACATTTGGCTCTGCACACCAGGTGGTGCCAGTTAGCTTAAAAATTATGTTATTTTTAGCAGATATTTTCAGCTTCATCTCTTCGCAGTGAGTTATGAATGTGAATGAGCGATTTTGGAGAATATAGTGAGATGGTTGTTGTCCCCGCCACGTTATGTTTAACTTCCTTCTGGCTTCCCTACTTCTCAGATGAAATGCACGTATCTGCGTCTTTTCCGGATTGGGCTTCAATTGATTAATTTCATAATATTTAGCCAGGTCTTCATGTGCCGTATTCAGCTTCATCTCCACCTCTTCCAAAGTTCTGCCTTGGACAGCAGTATCTGTATCATCTGCATAAATTAATGCTCTTGTCCTAAGGCTGATTGGTTGGTCATTTGTATAGATATTATATAATAGCGGGGAAATACACTGCTCTGTGGTAGACCAATTTTCTGAGTTCTCCATTGATTATTCTTACTGTGCAAGGTGACAAAAATCTCCTGTTTTGCAGCAAATACTGGATGAACTGTGTTAGGTGGCAGTCGTTTTTGATGGTATATACATTTCTGACCATTATCTTGCGGTTGACCGTATTATACGCTGCTGTAAGGTCAATGAATGACACACCTGTAAGCTGCCCTCTTTCATATCCGTCCTCAATATACTGTGTCAGGTTAAGGATATGACCACAGTGTGACCTTCCCGGAGGAAACTATGACTGTTTCTTAGAGCTTTGTCAACATGCTGCGAGATGCGATTGAGAGATTGAGACCTTATATAAATGGCAGAGTAGTAACAATGGACGGAAGTTTTTTGGATTTGTTGGGTCCTTTCCGGGCTTAAGCAATGCTTCAACTTTTGCTTCCACCAGATTTTGGGGAACAGACTTTTTGAGATACAGGCGTTAATTAACTTTAAAATCCACTGCTTCGTGGCTGTTCCAAACATTTTAATTTGATCTGTTCGCTGTTCATCTAAGCCTGCAGCTTTATTGTTTTTCATAAACTGAAAAATTACTTCCAGTTTTTCAAGGTGAAAGGAGTTCTAATGTAGTTACCATATATTTTATTTAGTTTATTAATTTATTACTCAACATTAGTTTCGGCAGGCGAAATAATATAACAAATTAAAAAATACATAAATCAAACGTCATGCTTACATCAAGAGAAAAATCTTATAGAGGCAAAATAGATCAATATATTCCTCAATAAACATTCTTTATAACAAGTAGAATAATCTGTGATTCATTTTTGTTAACAAAATCTAATATAAGCAGCTTATGAATAATCTGACTGAAATATGTACTAAATTAATTCATACGCTGTCGAAATCAGCAAAAATACATTGGGGAATGAAGCATGAGGCTTTAAAAAAATACAGACGAGGAATTTAAGCTCTGCATCAGCGTGGATTGGAGCTCTGGAGAAGAAATTCAACGAACTGAAGTACATAAAAGTACAAAGGCTTATTGACATTAAAATCGTGAAAGCCTTTCGACTACATCCAGCGGAGTACTGTGTGTTATTACCGGACTAATTCCCATTACCATCAAAGTAGAGGACTTTGCGAAATTGTGCAACGCTATAAAACGAAACAAACATCGGAACTACAGGATTGATCTGGAAACGGAGAAATGAATTCGGCTTCCTGTGGACTCTGTAGTTACGATCAATGAATCAGAAGAGAGAAAAGGACAAACTTTGTCAATATTCACTGATAGAAGTATAGGTGAACGTGAAATTGGGTGCGGGGTGACAGTATTCACGAAGCGTGAACTCATTCAGCTGAAATACAAGCTGCATGGTAAGTGTTCAAATGTATGTGCGCATGTCTAACCTTGGAGGACCGAATTAAGAAGAACAGGTCCACGTACATGGGGTTCGTAGATCTAGAAAAAGGCATTCGATTTGAGATTCTGAAGGCGATCAAGATCAGGTACCGAGAAAGAAGATGATCTATAACCTGTATAAAAATCAGTCCGCAGTGATATTTATCGAGGTTTTTGAAAAATAATCAGCTATTCGGAAACGACTGAGACAAGGCTGCAGTTTCCACCCCCCCACCCCCGTCCTTTTCAGTGATAAAGAACAGGCAGTAAAGAAAATCAAAGAGGAATTTGGAAAGGGAATCACAATCCAAGGAGAAGAAATCATAACCCTGAGGTTTACCGATGATATTATTTTATCTGAGTCTACAGTAGATTTGGAGAAACTGCTGAATAGTGTAGAGTGAATCTTGGCGAAGTATTTCAACCTAAAAATAAATAAGTCCAAAACAAAAGTAATGGAGTGCTCTCGAACGAAGTCAGGTGATGCAGGAAATGTTAGATTAGGAAAATTATGTCTTAAAGGAATTAGATGAATATTATCACTTGGGTAGTAAAATAACTAACGATGGCAGAAATTAGGACGAGATAAAAATGGAAACTAGCGCGAGAAATAAAGGTTTTGTTAAGGGAAAACATTGATATAGGAATTAGAAAGACTTTTTGAAGACTTTTGTCTGGAGCATGGCATTGTATGGAAGTGAAACGTGGAAGATCAGTAGCTCAAAAAAAAAAAATAGAATAGAATAGAATAGAATCGTTTGAAATATGGTGTTACAACAGAATGCTGAAGGTGAAATGGATATATCGAATCACAAATGAAGAGATACTGAATCGAATTGGTGAGAGGAGATCGATCTGACTAAATTTTACGAGAAGAAGACGTAGATTGATAGGACAAATCTTACGGCAGTTGTTCAGTTGGTTTTTAAGGGAAGTGTATCTGGTAAGAACAATAGGGGTAGACCAAGTTATGAAAATGAAGATGAGAATAGAGCAGGAGTAATAGTTACGTAGCGGGCGAGTTGGCCGTGCTGCTAGGGGCGCGCAGCTGTGAGCTTGCATCCGGGAGACAGTGGGTTCGAACCCCTCTGTCGGCAGCCCTGAAGATGATTTCCCGTGGTTTACTATTTTCACACCAGACAAATGCTGGGGCTGTACCTTAATTAAGATCATGGTCGCTTGCTTTTCACTCCTAGGCCTTTCCTATCAATTCGTCGCCATAGAACTTGTCTGAGTCGGCGCGATATGAAACAAATTGTAAAACATTTAGTTACGTAGAAATAAAAAGTTTAACACATGATAGGGTGGCATGGAGAGCAGCATCAAGACAGTTTACGGACTGATGACTGAAAAATAACAATATGTGTATATACGTGTTCTGTTTTGTCGTTGTTAAAGTATATTTCTGAATTTTGTTGACGGGCACAAGTTTGTGCAGCGAAGTGAAGCCAGGTATTGACTAGTCGCAAGGAAGGTGTATTATCGCGCGCGAGAGACGTTGAAGAGCGGAGCGCGGAACAAAGCCTGAAGAGGCTCCCGGAGGCTTAGCTGATTGCTGTCCCCATCCTTCTTACACGGCGCCATTCCGAATTTCATTTAAGCAGAACTATAGGAGGAAATACTGTTTCACTAGACCCATCCATTAAATTAACAGAATGATTCGTCATGTACCTTCTCCTTGAACAGTCCATGAATATCCTGGAATGGTACCTTGTTTCAATCTCTATAACCTTTTCGTAATACAAACGTCAATTAAATTTAACTTACTTATGACCAACGACATTAAAACTATACTCTGCTAATCTGACGGCCATCTTTGAATCTACTTGAACCACTGACAACCATGATACGTGAGGGCAAAACATATGCTTATTTCTTCTGATTCTGCGATAGAAAGGATCTGGAGAAGTTGTTGTGTGATGTAGTATGGTCTTTGAGAAGGCTTGCAAGGTTAATGTAAATAAATAAATAAATAAATAAATAAATAAATAAATAAATAAATAAATAAATAAATAAATAAATAAATAAATAAATAAATAAATAAATAAATGAAGTCAGTAGAATGAAGTCAGGTGAGGGTTGACCAAGAGAGGTCCGATAGAAATATTAAAGCGGTGAAGCTGGTAGAATACCGTATGGTGGAAGGAATGCAACACTCAGCCAGGGTCCGGTGGTCTCAAGTTTATAATATGGGGTTGCCCCGTTTAGTGGCCTCATTCGACAGGCAGAGGACGCCATGGAGATATTCTACGCCACAACCAACTGGCGTATGTGCTGTTTGTTGCACACCAGTTCTCAGAAGGTAGCCATACGTAGGGAAAAGCATAAAACCTAACAAACTAGCCCAAGAAGCAAAATTCAAAATTTATACCGGAATGGCACTGAAGATATGTCATTAAAAGGCAGTGGTATATTTCTCTTACTTACTTACTTACTTACTTACTTACTTACTTACTTACTTACTGGTCGGCGCTACAGTCCATGTACGTCCTTGGCCTCCTTAATCATCTGCCTCCATTCGTCCCGGTCCTCGGCTTTCCTTCTCCAGCATTTAACTCCCATCTTTCTAAGGTCGTCCTCACCATCATCAATCCATCTCTTCCTGGGCCTTTCTCTCCTCCTTCTTTCTTCCTGTTTTCCTATAAAGACTTTTTTGACAATGCTGGTTTCTGCCATTTTCTCTCATTCTTCCCTCCTTAATTTTAACAACGATATCTGGCTGGCCAAACAATCCTTGCAGCTCTGCATTTGTCCACATTCTCCTGATCTCTAACTGCTCCAAATATCTTTCTCAATGTCTTCCTTTCCCACCGTAAGATCCACTGTTCTTCTCTAGTAGTCATCATCCAGCATTCTGAGCCATACATTATTATAGGTCTTAGTACTATTGTGTATATTTTTATTTTCGTATTCCTACTGACATTCCTGGTTTGAAACATATTTTGCAAGGCGTAAAAGCATCGCTTCCCACTTGTTATCTTCCCCGTATTTCTACAGAGGTTTTTTTTTGTCTGCAGTTATTATTGAGCCTAGATATTTGAAAGTTGTAACTCTTTGATATTCCTTCCCATGTATACTCACTGTGGTCCTTCCCCTTGCTCTCTCTGCATCTCCCATCTTCATATACGTTGTTGTATCTTTTTCTATGCCTGTGAATTACTTAATGAACTGCTGTATGTATAACGTGGCTTTCTGCAGTGAATGACTTTATTGTTAGTGCATGACGCCGAATTATCCATCCTTCTACATACGTAATTCTTCTTATAACCAAGCAAATGCCTGCTATATTCACTGCGTTCATTTCATTATAACGTTAACGCAACATTAAGAGTGTTTGAAAGTGTAGCGTTTATTTTTAAATTAAACATTAATTTGCAATAACATATAATCTCATCAACTCATTGAACTGATAATAAAGCTAACCACCGAGGCCAAGAAGTGGCAGCCACCGTGACAGTGACAGGCTACGGCCGATTGGATCCCTCGCTGCGCCCCTAGCTACCTACAGCGACGTATCAAGTCGGCCGTGTGCAGGCATAAGTTAGTTCGCTGTGCTTCAACCAGGGACTCTGTAACGAGTATGTTTAGCAGTGTATAATCTTTCATGTCGTTGGTGATGACAACTGTCCAGAATTGGTGGTTAGTAAGTAGGCGACGGTTGCACGGTACCACAGCCTCATAGCTTAAATACATCATACTGTAGGGGTGTGTGTGTGAATACGGTAAGGTAAGTTTTCTTTTACCCACAAGCATAGGAAACTGTTCTGATGGACTGCATATACATATGTGGTTGAAAGGCGTGATGAATCCTAGGAATTAATTGATTGGAAGTGCATTGTGACATACAAGGTTTTGTTTCTTCAACGATGCTATGTATTTTACTGTCTTCGTTGGTGAGGAAATTTGCTCAAGAGTGCTTCAAACGTATTCTCTAATGTCGTCTGCTTCCGAGATAACACATTAAAAAGTATATTATTAACGTCTTATTCGAGCGCTTGTTGACTAAAGTTTCCTCACTTATACATTTCATATCAGTTTTCTCTGCTTGTTGGTCTTATATTTGGATATTTTTTGTGAAGTATTCCATAATTCGTCAATTTTCATTCAGAAAACCTTCAGTAAATTATTTATTTAGGGTCGCATTTAAATTTTTCTGGTGTTTTTGGTAGATCTCGTCAAGACAATTCAAATGGCATCTCAATGGACTCTGCGCGACATCGCCTATACACGCCAAGTTCAAAGGCATAACTTTTCGTAGTAATCTATGTCCGATTTCGCCAAACGGAAACCCATTTTCGCTCGAATATCACTTCACTAACTCTCTAAAATTAATCCTAAAAGTTTAATTCGTTTAATTAGTAAATTATTATATATATATATATTACAATTTGCCTTATGTCGCACCTACACATGTATTTCTTATGGTGGCGATATGATTGGAAAGGAATCAGCCGTGGCCTTAATTAAGATATAGCCCCAACATTTTTCTGGTTTGAAAATGGGAAACCACGGAAAATCACCTTCAGGGCTGGAAACAGTGTGGTTCGAACCCACTATCTACTGAATGCAAACTGGAAGCTACGTAACATAAACCTCGCGCCCACTCTCTCGGTATAGGAATAAAAAAATATATTACTTACTTACTTACTTACTCCTGGACGCTACAGTCCGTGGAGGGCCTTGGTCTCTCCAACTATCGTAGCCCACTCCTCTCGGTCGGTCGCCTTGCTTCTCCATCGTCTTACACCCATCTTCCTGAGGTCTTCCTCAATATCATCCAGCATGTCTTTCTTGGTCTTCCTTTCAGTCGTCTCCCGCCTGGTTTACCCCGATATACTTTCTTAACTGCTCTCTCTTCAGGCATCCGTTCCACATGTCCTAGCCATCTCAGTCTACTAACCTTGATATCCGTCACAATATCTGGTTCCCCATATAATATATTCATTTCCTCATTCCTCCCTATCCCCCATAGCCCATTATCATATACGGGGCCATATATTTTCCTTAATATCTTTCGTTCCCATCTCCGGAGGAGTTCTTCATCTGTGCCAGTAAGAGTCCATGCCTCTGATCCAAAAGTCACCACTGGTTTAAATACGGTTCTAAACACTTTAATCTTAAAAATTCCTACTAAGTGTTCTTGTTCTAAAAACCTTGACTAATGCAAAATAGCTTCGATTGCCTGCTGCTATTCTTGCTTTTATCCCCTCTCTTATATCATTGCCTGAAGTAACTAGTGATCTGAGATACCTGAAACTCCTACATTTTTCATAGTTTTTCCCATTCAGTTGTATTGTGGATTCTCCTGTCATTTCCGCAGACGGAGATACGAACATATACTTTTTCTTCTCCTGGTTCACCTGAAGACCTATTTCTATAGCTGCTCTTTCCAACCTCCCCAGGCTTTCATCTAATTCTTGAAATCTTCGTGCCATCAGATTTATGTCATCTGCATAGGCTAGATTCTGGCTCAAACGGTTGAGCAGGGTTCCTCCTGGGTTACTAATTACTGCTTTTCTCATGACATTTTCCAGGGCTGTGTTGAACAATAGTGTTGACATTACATCCCCTTGCCTTGGACACTGTACTACTGCAAACTCTTTAGTTATATTTCCTCCAACTTTAACCACACCTCTTGTATCCTTCAAAGTCATTTTGATAAGTCTGATAATCTTCACTGGGATTCCAAAATCTTTCATCACTTCATACAGCTTTCCCCTTATTATACAATCATATGCCTGTTTAAAATCCACAAATAATTGGTGGATATCTACGTTGTATTCATAACATGTCTCCATTAACTGACGTACCACAAATATTTGGTCCGTAGTGGATCTATTTGATCTAAAACCACATTGATATTCCCTTATTATTTCTTCTGTAAGTGGTGCTACTCTCCCAGCCAGTATCTTGGTGAACACTTTATAGAGAATACTCAGTAGTACTATCCCTATATAGTTGTTACAACACGTTTTGTCATTCTTTTTGTGTATAGGACAGATTACTGCAAGATTCCACTGTTTAGGCATCTCCTCTTGTTCCCAAATCTCACAGATTAGCTGATGTAAGTGATTTGTGATTTGGTCTCCTCCATTCTTAAGCATTTCGGCAGTAATATTATCTATCCCGGGGGCTTTGTTGTTCTTTAAGGCTTTTATGGTCTTATACACTTCGTCCCTAATTGATGATGTTACGATTGTTTCTTTCCTCGACTCTGAAAGTTCCTCCCTTTCATCTTTTCCCCACCACCAGTCTTGGTTTTCATGTTCTTCATTGGGATTAAGTAATTCCATAAAGTATTCAGCCCATCTATCCAATATTTCTTTTGTTCTTCCAATCAGATTTCCTTGTTTATCCTTACAGACCACTGCCCTGGTCTGAAAGCCTTTCCGGTCCGCCTTCACTTGTGCATAGAAATTCCTTATATCCCTCTTTTTGTCTTGCTCCTCAAATTCCATTATCCAACTTCTTTCATATTCTGTCTTCTTTCGTCCACATATCTTACTTGCTTCTACTCTCTTCTGTCTGTATTCCTCTGTATTAGCTCTAGTATTCCTGTTGAGCATTCTCTTTCGAGCTTTGTTTCTCTCCATTACTTTATTTCTGCACTCCTCGTCAAACCAAGCTGGTCTCCGTGTCTTCTTCTCTTCACCTAATATTTGTTCTGCTGTATTATACAATACCTCTTTTATAATCTTCCATTTCCCTTCAATGTTTTCTTTTTGCCACTCTGTTTCCTTACCTTGGAATTGTTCAGTTATCTTTGACTTATATCTCTCCTTTACTATTTCATCCGTTGTAAGTTTTCTACTGTCATACCTCTTCTGGATTTTGTCTATCTGTGTTCTTCTATACTTAGCTATTCTCTGCCTACACTTTATCCGTACCACATAATGGTCTGATTCACATTCTGCTCCTCGGCCGCTTTCCACCTGCATTATATCTGAAACATGTCTTCTATCAATCAGCACATGATCTATCTGATTCTGTGTAATACCATCTGGTGAACGCCAAGTAGCCTTCCTCACGTCTTTCCGTTGTAGCCAGGTACTCCTAACCACCATTTCATTACTTATGGCAAAATCTATCAACTTCAATCCATTATCATTGGAATGCTCATGAAGACTCTCTTTCCCTCTAAAGGCTTCTTCACGACCTACTTTAGCATTAAGATCTCCTAAAACAATCTTATTGTCATGTTTTGGTATACCAGTTGGCTATAGAATTCCTCCTTATTTTCTTCGTCCGCTTCCTCAGTTGGAGCATATACACATATAAGTGTTGTATTGAAGAACCTGCCTTTCATCCTCAAGCTGCACATTCTCTCATCTATTGGTTTAAAATCCATCACCATAGGTCTAAATCTGTTATCAATCAAAAAGTCTGTGCCCCCACCCGTACCAATATTACTTCCATTATACATCAGTGTGTATCTTCCACTCTGAAAGGTACCACTCCCTTTCCATCTCACCTCTTGTATGGCCGCAATGTTTTTTTTGTACCTATCCATTTCTTCCTTCAGGGATTTCCTTAATGTCCTCACATTCCAGGTGGCAATTGTAATGTCATGTTTCCGTTTCCATGCCTATTTCTTCGTCGTTGATCAGTCAGGCTATTCCTTTCGAGTTCCGAAACAAGCAAACTTTTCACGAGATGGAGTTGTTAGCCCCATGCTTAACCCCCAACCTGGAGGACCAGGGACCCTTCTGTCTGGGTTACCATACCATAGCCGAGGGTATCCCGTTTTAAGGCGCCGGATACTCGCCCTCATCCATCTCCCGAAGGAGTAGGATTTTCTGGTACCGTAGGCAGCAAAACCACCAACTTGAGCGTTTCTCTGTATTTCCCGTGGGCACCCACTCGGCATGTGTACCCATACTGTGACTCATCTACCAGCCATTGACCCTCCTCCTTTATCCAGGCTTGGGACTGGCGCTGGGATTTCCGTGGTATCTCCCAGTGGCGGAGTTAAAAAAATATATTGCTAATCATTAATTATTATTTTTTTACTATCCTACACAAGATTACGTAATCAATTACACTTTCACCGTATACAGCCATAGCATTACGGGATTTTTGAAAATATTAAAACTAACAGGTCGAATCGAAAAATCTTTAATCTCTCTTGTTCATTTCTCCTCACATACAGAACACCATTTCAAGCTTGTAATTTTCCATTAAATTTTCTAACTTATCACAAAATAACTAAATTTCAATTTCAACTGGTCTCATCGCTTTCATTCACTATAATTTGCAAGAACAAAATTATTACCTTCTTAAAGACGGGACCAACACATTTAACGACTAAAAAGCACACTTAATGGCACATTTTCATTCTCAGCTGCAGAAAGGGTCAAATAGTGCATGTCATTACAGAAAATCGGTTATTCAAAGTGGCGGCTGTATAATATACACACATTTGCCATTTTCTTTATAAGATTTGAAAATATCAATAGTTTTCAATGATTCTGTTTGTACCGGAGGTACACCGTCTCCGTCCAGTTAAATTGCACGTTCCAGAAGGTCATCTGTGCTGTGAATCCTAAACTATGCTTCTGAAGATACTTGGACCTTTAGTCTTTTGATGTTTCTACTATAGGCTTATGTGCCCCCTCTGGCGGGAGGACAGACTATTAATTTTTAAGGGAATTTTCTATTGCCTATGTTTGTAAACCTTAAGTGTTTGTAGATTGTTTTTTTTATGTGCTGATGTTGTCAGCACTACTACGGCTTCCTTCTTCCTTCAGTCATTAACCAATCAGGAATTTGTGTGTATTTTTCTCTAGCCAATTAAAATTGGGGGAGTGTACAGGCATTCTTCCTAGCTCGAGAGAATTCTGGAACTTGTCCCTCTGAGTTATTATAAATGCTGGGCGCTTTAGGGCCGTATTGTCACCTTCATCGTTCCGGTCTAAGTGTGTGTACCGAGTATTAGGGGACAGGGGCAGCCTTTCCGTCGTCGGAAGGCCCATCAACCCAAGGAAATGGCAGAAATCTCTTAATATATGATAGCACCAGGCAGATAACTTGAGGGGAAGGTTTCAAACGTCTTTCTTAATGTAAAATTCTAAGGTTTAATATCTCCTTTTAAATATACATTTTAAGGCAAGCCTGAATACATTGTTCAAATCCCTGCTGGGAAATATGTAACCTAGGGAATAACGAGTGTATACCCTCTATTAATTCCCACTTAATTTGGCATGGGAATGACAATAATTTTCTAAAACTCTAAATTCTTGACTCCACTTTGGAACTTAATATTTCGCACCTAGTCACCCCTCGGTAGTATAGGTTTAGCCTCTGTAACTTCGGGCCAGAAACCCATCTTTATCAAAAGGAGCCCAAGTGTTTTGCCCCATAGCCTTTTGTTCATGGCCGATCGCCTTAAACCTTTTCCTTTGTACATTAAGGATATTTAGAATGGGCACTCACTGCCCATGTTCAAGTGTTACTAGTTACAGACGAGTGTGTAACTGACTGTCGAGCAAGAATGACAGAAAACACTGTTTTGAAGTTTTCTAGTCTAATTTTTTTCTAAGAAACTGGAGCCTCTAAGAGGCTGGATTATATTAACGTTTGAAGCTCAAACTACTGTACGATGTAAATGGGTGGAGCAAATATGCCCTTTGAAATAGGATACCTTTAGAGATGCATTGCTCATCCCTTGTAATTTTTTTCTCTTGTACCTGATTTTGGACTTTAAGTCATTATTGTCGTGAGAGCTGCCGAGCTCAAATTTAACTATTATTTGCAGTTGACGGTTCAGATTTTCTAACTACCAAATTTTAATATTTAAAAAAGGAAAACCGGGAGAGTTGACCATGCCGAGAGACAGTATTAGGAGACAGGAGCAGCCTTTCCGTTGTCGGAAGGCCCATCAACCCAAGGAAATGGCATCTCCCAATATGCGATAGCACGAGGCAGATAACTTGAGGGGAAGGTTTCAAACTTTCGAGCTGTGAGCTCGCAGCTGTGAGCTTGCATCCGGAAGATAGTGGGCTCGAATTCCACTGTCGGCAGCCCTGAAGATGGTTTTCGTGGTTTCTCATTTTCAGACCAGGAAAATGCTGGGCTTGACCCTAATTTAAGGCCACGGTCGCTTCCTTCCCACTCCTAGGCCTTCCCTATAGCATCATCGCTATGGAAAAAAGGGAAAGAAATAACATTTCAGAATTTAGTACTTTAATTTATGCTCTGATCTTTTCTCTGTCTACCCATTCACCCTGGCACCTTCTTACACCTCTGTGAATCTCGGAAAACCCGTAACACTTTTAAAATGTACTTATCATTGTTCTATGTACAAGCCCTAGTAGGATAAGTGAATTATTTTAAGTGTAATTTTTATCGAGTTGTTTACCACAAAATGTTTTTAAATCATCATCATCATCATCTGTTTACCCTCCAGGGTCGGCTTTTCCCTCGGACACAGCGAGGGATCCCACCTCTACCGCCGCAAAGGCAGTGTCCTGGAGCTTCAGACTCTTGGTCGGGGTTACAACTGGGGAGAATGACCAGTACCTCGCCAAGGCGGCCTCACCTGCTATGCTGAACAGGGGCCTTGTGGAGGGATGGGAAGATTGGAAGGGATAGGCAAGGAAGAGCGAAGGAAGCGGCCGTGGCCTTATGTTAGGTACCATCCCGGCATTCGCCTGGAGGAGAACTGGGAAATCACGGAAAACCACTTCCAGGATGGCTGAGGTGGGAATCGAACCCACCTCTACTCAGTTGACCTCCCGAGGCTGAGTGGACCCCGCTCCAGCCATCATACCACTTTCAAATTTCGTGGCAGAGCCGGGAATCGAACCCGGGCCTCCGGGGGTGGCAGCTAATCACGCTAACCACTACGCCACAGAGGCGGACATGTTTTTAAATATGTTTTTAAAAATTCAACTTTAAAACATAGAGCTTAAGTTCTACTAAAGATTGTTCTTCTCTACACAGTGCAGACCATCACAAAATTTTAACTGAGCTTCTTGAAATGCGGCTCTGCACCGGCCTCTCACAGCTGGGTACCGTGGTTCAAATCCCGCTCGCTCCATGTGAGATTTCTGCTGGATACAGTTTTTCTCCGGGAACTCCAATATCCCTAGACTCTGTATATTCCATCCTGTGTCTCGCCGATCCAGGTGTCTCGTTCGAGTCTCCTCTGTCCGCCTGTAATATTTTTTATCTGTAGTGTGCTTTTTATAGTAATTTAGCTAAATTTATATGTTGGGTTGCCGGAAGGATAATTATCACTGTATTGTAGTAAGCAAGTATGTGTGGTGGTCATCCATCCAGTGGGTGACCATGCCCGATATTGTTTAACTCTGTAGGTGTGTTAATTATCTGTATGTGTGTGATGTTTGTGTATGTGTTATATGACCAGGAAAATGATCTCATTCAGTGACATGATTGGCACAGAGTTTTTTGTATACGATGTGGCTTGCCCTGATTGGGTTCAGCTTGGTGTTGCGTTCGGATATTTGCAACGCTGCATCGTATGTTAGGTTCGCAACTTGCTCTTTTAGCATATAAAAAGAGCGAGTATTTGCGGATATTAAATGAAAAATCAGCATCTGATATGTTGCATTTTGTGGCACTTCGCCTCGGCTGTACCCGAGTTCCAGTGCTTTGTGGGCAGGAAGTGAGGAGGACTTTTTTTATGACTCTCCAATATCATTTCATTTCATCTATCATTCATTAATCATTGCCCCAGAGGTGTGAGACAGGCTTCTGCAGCCGGCACAGTTCCTATCCTCGCTGCTAGATGGGAGCTTCATTCATTCTATTCCTCACCCGGCCGAATGACTGGGAACAGGCTGATGATTTTTCATCTTGAAAACTCCGGGAGTTCATCAGGGTAACAGATTTAAAAACGCGTTTTACAGAAAACGAGCAACAAACTCACTTAAGTGTTGGGAAGCCTCTAGAATTGAAAAGGCTGATGTGCGTGACGGCTCTGCACTCTGTAGGTAATAATGTGGAAAGTATTTGAGACGTCGACGAAACTCAAAAACTGATTCAAAAAATATATATCATAGTAGACGAAAATATCTAAATTGAACAACGACCTTTTTTGGATCCCGAAAGGTGTTGATACCGCCTTAAGCAGAATCATATTACTCATTATCGTTTCAAAATATTTTTGTTGCGTTTAACGAGGGGGGAGACCTAGCTTAACACAGGGAAAATAGGCCAATATTCATTCATGCTACAAATGTAGTTGACAAATGCTGCACATATCCCATTATTGGCATGCTTCAGAGCAATCAGAAGCCACTTCAATAATGTCAAAATTCTAATTACAACATTTCAAAATAAAATTTTTAAAATTTCCCGCCTTTTTAACGGTTTCCTTCATAACTCCCTTACTGTTTCACGGATAATTATGAATTTTTCAGAGTTTCCTCCCATAGTATTGTACTACAATCTGTACCTCATTCAGATCAATGGGATTGAAATTCGATTTTATATAACATATTTATTTACAAAAATATTAATATTTTCTGGTGCTCGGAAGAAAAACCCAACCAAAAATCCGAATTACAGTCTATGTCAATGATTGAGGTTCATTTTGTAGCTGGAGGTTTGATGCACATTTAAAAAAAGGAAAAGTATGAAAATTCTTATAAACTTGGAATTTATAAGGGAAACAATGATATATTGTTAAAAAGGCGGGAAATTTTGAACATTTTATTTTAATATATTAAAATTATTAAAATTCTGACATTATTGAAGTTGCTTCCGGTTGCCAGGAAGCATGCCAACACTGGGATAAGTGCAGGAATTGTCAACAACAATTGTAGCATATTTAACAATCGAATGAATATTAACCTTCTTTCTTCCTTGTTAAGCTGGGTCTCCCCACTTAATGCAAAAAAAAAAAACATGCATTTGGCGAAGTTACACTGCGAGATAAGTTAGTTTGGACTACCAAAAGCGTAGTTTTAATTAGTGGCCGTTTTGTGATGACTTCATGCGCATTGCGTCAGCTACTGTTGTCATGTCTTGTACATTCAGCTTTCTACTATAAAATAAAATACAAAACAGTACCGGTTGAGCTATAATCCTCTGAAGTGTATAATTGATTTTGATATACATATGTCTTAGAATTGGGGGTTCATTCGAAAATGTATGTAACGAAATAGTGTCATATAACAAAATGTGTCTGAAGATGTTACCTAGCTACAGTACCTTGAGAGCTGAATTGGCCATGGATCTGCATGCCATGGCCATCCATCAACACTTCACACCACAGCCTGCACAGTTGATATATATATATGCTGAGAGGTCGAACCTATGTATCTACATTTGTAGACTTCAGGAAAGCATACGACTCCATCGACCGTGATATGTTGCTTAATATCCTTGCAGAAATGGGAGTCGATGAGAAACTGCTGGCGATAATAAGGGCAACACTAACTAATACCAAATCCAAAGTAAAATTCCAAGGATGTCTCTCTGAACCCTTTGAGATCAAGACAGGCGTTCGACAGGGAGATGGGCTGTCACCTCTTTTGTTCAACTGCGTACTTGAGAAGGTAATACAGGAGTGGCGAAAGACGTTAAAAGAAAGAAACCTTTACAAACCCGTAAGGATTGGGACAAAGAAAAATGGAGTGGAAATAGATTGCTTAGCGTTCGCTGATGATATAGCCCTTATGGCAGAAAATTTCGAAAGTGCAACAGAACAGATCAATGTGTTGAAGGAAGTAGCAGAACAAACAGGTTTACAAATTTCCTTTCAAAAGACAGAAGTAATGTCAAATATCAAAGATGATACGGCACAACTAAACACCAAATATGGAATGATAAACCGTGTTAGTAAATTTAAATACCTTGGGGAATGGATTCAGCAAAATGGACTTGACAAAGAGGCCATAGCAGCAAGAATCAAGAAAATGGAAGTCACTTTCCAAACCACCCGCAACATTTACAACAAAAAGTGCTTTTCCCTGAACACAAAAATTCGTCACTACAACACTGTCATCAAACCAGTATCACTGTATGCATCTGAATGCCTTATCCTGTCCGAGAAATGTTTGCTTGCGGATTTAGAAAGGAAAGAAAGAAAGATCTTACACACCATACTTGGTCCAAACTACAAAAATGGCATCTACATTAGAAAATCCAGGCAAGAAATATACTCTAAGATAGAGAAGATCACGGACACAATGCGTAAAGGCAGAGTTCGCTTCTACGGTCATATACGACGGATGATCGACTGTCGATGGACGAAACGTATCTTCAGTATATTTGACGCAAAACCAAAAACGGCAATGCCATGGTACGTTAATGTCAAGAAATATCTTAAAGAACTGGGCCTACAAGCCGAAGATGCACAAGACCGAAATCTTTTCAGAGCAGCCATCAAGACTTTTGGGACTTTCCGGGACGAAAAACGGGCAACTGGTGCTAAATGGACAGAAGAACGTCGTGCTAAACACAGTGAGCTAATGATGACGATGTGGATCAAGCGAAAGACGAACAAATGCCAGAATGTAAAGTGAGGCTTATCGTGGTACCTAGTTGGCCGATTAGCGAAGTTGAATGAATATATATAAATAGTTTACTAAAAACATATTTGGCTAATCCGTCCGTCCGTTCTACTGGAGCGATTTCCTTCATTTCTGTTTTATTCTGTCCGGAATTACCTGCCGCTAAATCATGAGACTCTGAGTTCAGCCAACTTTGAGTAATCATAAAATCATACCTTTAAATGATCACTCAAATAATTGAAGGCGAGGACTTACTCTTACCCGCAATACCTTCTGCACGTAGCCACTAACACTTTCATTAATATTCTGATACATATGATTTTCATCCTTAGTAATGGCATTGCATGTAGAAAAGTTTGATAACTACCTGTCAAGCCAGAGAGGACACACTTCATCTTATCACGGAAGAATACTATTCCCTGCTAGATACACTTTGACTCTTTAACCTTTCCCAGCTTCCAAACATATTTAAAAGATGGCAGAGTATTCCTAACATCTTACATGTTGCTAATAGAAAACAAAAGTCTACGTACAAACGGACCCCATCATGACATACGCCTTAGACATTATCTGGGAACACCTATTGAAAGATAACCTAGCTGCACTAGAAAGAATGAAGGCCATGTATCTCAAAAACGTTTTCTGCCTGGCAAAAACTCTCTTTCAAGACTAACCTATGAGCTCACAAGACAACCGTTCTATATAGAAGCCTTCTGCGACACAATACTAAGCTTTACATCAAGAACTGCATGATAAAAAAGCGAACATATGGATAGGCTTTTACCAAACAGGGGGCATGATGGCACCCGAATGGATGAATTCTGACTACCAACTGCGGTATACCATAACGTTCTTCTCATCAAATGTTCATAACACCATTGAAAAGAGCAGGCAGTGATACGACTACGAAAAACATATCAAGACGAGTTATCTCACCTATTTATAACGAAAGCTGCGGGCCAGCGCGGGGCCCCTAGTATTTTATTGAAAGACGTATCTATGATCATATGATTTTCTCAATAGGAGAATAAAAAATATTGCTTTTCCCAAAATAGAAGAAAAATCTCTAAACCTAAACTACGCGCATTCACTTCTTTCCAATGCATACCTAAAGCACACACAAAGCAATCTGTTCTCAAATGATTTGCGGACGTGGCTGCGAAACAACGTCCAACTACATCCAACGCTTCGAAAATACGACTACCGTTTCCAGGTTTGAACCCGTGATCTCAGAATAAAGTGGTCGATATTCATTCACCGATGCACAGAGAGTACTTTTTCAATTAATCCGAAGCATTAATCATTGACCTTGTTCCATAGATGACCTATTCAATTATTCTGACAGAAGCCAAGAAACTTCTCCGTCATCAAGAACTCTAAGCACTCTTATAATTCTCCTACTCTGAGTGCAGGTCTGTTCTGAAGTAAGTGGGATTTCTTTTATTAAGGTAAAACAAAAATAATACGAAGTGGAGTAGCGGCATTGTACGTGCGGACTAGTTTTCTCGCCTGCTGTAATTGTTGAAGGTATGAACGGGCGAGAAGCTCTTCACGGATATTTAGCTCCTGGAACATATGAGAGTTGAATTAAAAGCTCTTGTAGGCTCTCTCGTCCGCGGCCGAGCTGCTCAACAAAGGGGAGCGGGTAAATAGGTGTGAGGTCTCTGCTGAGTGCTGGTACTCGAGTCCAAGGGGTGACACATGCCCGGGGTCAGACCGCAGAGTACTCTCTACATCCTCATTACCATCGCCGCGAAGAACAGCATTCTTCTCCAATTTGCTTGCGAGAGACTCGTGCATAGGAATGATGGTGGATTGTGTATTTCTTTTAATGAAAATCTCGATTACTGTTTCCATATATCGGTACTGAAATCTGGATTTAAATATCGAATATTTCGGTCCTTTATTGTGTACATACACTGTATCTAACCCCTGTCCAGTTCCTCTACGGCGTAGGGTATGAAGTGAAATTAATCTTCGTAGCGAGTTTTTGGACCAGATGCCCTTCCTGACGTCAACCGCATCGGAGGATTTATTTATTTATTTATTATATTTTTTATGCCTTTGCTGGCTAGATGTAGTTTGTTTTTGCTCGTTGCTTTAAGTCGCACCGACACAGATA
This sequence comes from Anabrus simplex, assembly GCF_040414725.1. Classification (NCBI taxonomy): domain Eukaryota; kingdom Metazoa; phylum Arthropoda; class Insecta; order Orthoptera; family Tettigoniidae; genus Anabrus; species Anabrus simplex. The sequence goes on from NC_090273.1 coordinate 137,852,835, forward strand.
GGTCTTATGGCAACGATGGGACAGGAAAGGTCTAGGAATGGGAAGGAAGCGGCCGTGGCCTTAATTAAGGTACAGCCCCAGCATTTGCCTGGTGCGAAAATTGGAAACCACGGAAAACCATTTTCAGGGCTACCGACAGTGGGATTCGAACCCACTATCTCCCGGATGGGAGCTCACAACTGCGCGTTCCTAACCGCACGGCCAACTCGCCCGGTGATGTAGTGTTTACAGTCCACTATGTCTTCTGGTATGGGCTAGAATAAATTTGTTACTTTCATTGGCCTGCCTCAGTCTCATCCTTGGCTTTGACAATATGAAAGTGACTGAGGTATGAGTGATGCTAGTAATAGCATTCCTTATGCAGCCAGTCCCTGTTATGAATGGTGTGAAAATATCGCTCATAGGGTCGGTTGGTGCATGCATTTCAGTGGGCTTGGCAGACTGATATGTAATAGCAACGGCTGGCTCGGTGAGGAAAGCAACAGGAAACTACCTCACTCCTCATTTATCTAGTACGCCTCTTCAGTGACGCCTAGGCTATTTGTGACAGCTGTTGGCGGAGCTGAAGAGGATCAAACTAGTCTTCGGGATGAATACCCAACATACATTTATTTATTTATTTATTTATTTATTTATTTATTTATTTATTTATTTATTTATTTATTTATTTATTTATTTATTTATTTATTTATTTATTTATTTATTTATTTATTCTGTTCGATTTTGACCACTATGGACCACGGAGTAACAACTAAGTTATCCTGATCATCTTTTCCCTCCTCTGGCTTTAATCTTCTGCTAATATAGCTTCATTCTTTGGCTTATCTGTTTCCTTCTTTCTTCTGAAAATATCACTTTTGAAGATTTCATTTCTCCTTTTTCTCGGAAACCTCTGAAGTCTGAAACTAATTGACAAAAGTGGTGCCTGTTTTGAATGTCTTCGTGACTAATGTCCATTTTCTCCATATCGGCATGTATATCCATTAACCACCTGGGAACAATTTTTTTCCCTTCGAAATGTGTAACATGTTTTAGAGTCAGATGTATTTGTTTATTTATTTTACATTTATTTATTTATTTATTTATTTATTTATTTATTTATTTATTTATTTATTTATTTATTTATTTATTAGTTCCGTTTGGGCCTGTTATGGACCACGTGGTTCTTATCACTATCAGCTTTCTTCTTTGAGCAGTACTCCTTCATTCTTACATTGTGAATGTCTTTTCGCTCCTGAGTCCATTTCACACCTCCTCCCGGACGTACTGTTTTTTCTGTTAGTGACTGGAGAGAGTTTGATGTTTTGATCAACGTTCTGTACCTATTCCTGTTATAAATTCCACTGGGAGCAATATCCAGTTCTTGAAGGTCTTTTCTGACAAGTCTTGCCCACTTGGCATTAGTCGCTTTCCCTCTAGAGATGGTGTGGAAGATTCTGGAGGTGAGCCTCTGATTGTCCATTCTCATGACATGACCATAGAAGTTCAATCTCCTCTTCCTCATAGATGTTGTAGTACTCTCCAGTTGTTGGTACAGTTCGTTGTTGTGTCTGATTCTATACTTGCCTTCTTTAATAGGGCCATTGATTTTTCTCAGGATCTTCCTTTCCTTCAGCTCCAGTTTTCTAAGTTGCCCTTTTCTTACCATGTTCAGCCATTCTGAAGCGTATAATTCTGACGGTCTCACTACAGTAGTGTAATGCCTGATTTTGAGGTTAAGGGAGAGGGATTTGGATTTGTACATACTCTTACATAGGTGGTAGGCGCTTTCCAATTTGATGCATCTGCTGTTCATGGCCTGATCTCCATTCAAGTTTGGGGTTATCCATTCTCCTAGGTACTTGAAGGAGTTAGTCCTTTGTACTGCTTTGTCCCCCAGTGGGAATGATTTGGGTGCATCTCTGATGTTGGTGATAAACTGTGTTTTGTTGATGGCGATCTTCAACCCTACTTTAGCTGCTATGTGGTCGAGAGAGGATAGTTGATGGATAGCTTCCTCCACACTGGATGCCAGGAGTGTAAGGTCCACCACACTGGATGTCAGGAGTGTAAGGTCGTCTGCGAAGGCTAAACAGTTAAGTGTTAACTTGTCTTTCTTGTAACCTATTCTCAATCCAGAGTCATCCTTTAGCATTTTCGGCCACTCACGAATGACTTTTTCGAGTAGGCAGTTAAAGAGGATTGGAGATAGGCCATCCCCTTGTCCAACACCTCTTTTGATCTCAAAACTCTGGGACAGTTCCCCTCTGAATTTGATTCTGGCTGTAATGTTGGTAAGAGTTGCTTTCATTAGATTCAAGGTTTTCTTATCTAGTCCCCAGTTCAGCAAGTGCCTGGAAGAGTGACTCTCTATCTACTGAATCGTAGGCCTTCTGAAAGTCAACAAATGTTGCCACGTAGGGTGAGGCGCTTAGGTTTTTATAAGTGATGATGGTTTTGAGGTTCAGGGTTTGTTCGGCGCATGGCCTTGACTTGCGAAACCCAGCCTGGTACTCTCCGATGCAGGAGTATAGTTGAGTCTCTACTCTTGTGAGTAATACTTTGGAGAATATCTTGTACGTCACTGATACAAGGGAAATCCCTCTGTAGTTGTTGAGATCTGATTTGTCGCCTTTTTTGTGTAACGGGTGGATGACACCTGCGGTCCAGTCGCTCGGGAATGCTTCTGTCACCCAGATAATAGATATGACTTCATGGATACTTTGGATTGATTCCTCATCAGCGTATTTCCAGAGCTCTGCTATGATTCCATCCTCGCCCACTGGTTTGTTACATTTCAATTCTGAAATGGCTTTCTGGATCTCCCCCTTTGTTGGTGGGAGAGAGTCCGACGTAGTAACATTCTGAGGTTTGAAATTCAGTTTCTCCTTGGGGTCCTTTGTATTTAGAAGGTTGTTGAAATACTCTGCTAGAACTGTGGTGCACTCTTCATTGTTCAGCTTTCTGTCAGCTCCTCGAAGGTGAAGTGTAGGGGCTGAGTAGGGCGTTATTTGAGATTTAAAAGTTTGGTAGAAGTCTCTTGTGTTGTTTCTTTGAAAATCTCTCTCTGCTTGTTCAATGATACCTTTATTGTACTGCCTCTTGGTGTTTCTGATAATTTTAGTAGCAGTTTTCCTAGCTTCTAAGAAGTTCTTATGGTTATCTAGACTTTTGTTACGGTTCCATTTTAGAAATGCTTGCTTTCTTTCTTCTTATGCTTTGTCACAAACAGTTGTCCTCCATGGATGTTTGTTCTTTCTGACCGCTGGGATGGTGGTTGTCGCTGCAACTATTAGTGGTTTCTGTAGTTGGGGCCAATCTTTTTCGTCTTTGTTTTTAGACAGGGTCTCGGTGAAGTTATTGTTATCTTTCAGCTTGGCTGGATTGAACCTTGGAATTCGGGACTTGATGCAGTGGTTTTCTCCGCTTCTTTTAAGAGGGATGAAATTGGTTTTGATCAAAGAAAGACAGTGGTCTGAATCAATGTTTGCACTTCTCAATACTTTGACATTCACATCTTCTTTGCTGTAGCTTCTACTGATGGCTACGTGGTCCAGTTCGAATTCCCCAAGCATTGGTTTAGGGCATCTCCAAGTCATGGCTTTCCTAGGAAGGCGTTTGAAAGCTGTAGATTTGAGGACTAAGTTGTAATTTCTGCACAGGTCAATCAGCCTTTCTCCATTCCCGTTGGTCCTCTTGTGGGCTGGGTAATCTCCAACTATGTTCTTGAATTTTCTCTCTTTGTCAATCTGGGCGTTAAAGTCCACCATTAAAATAGTTACGTGGTGCTTTGGGATCCAGTCCATTGTCTCTTCGAGTACCCTCCAAAAGGTTTCCACATTTTCAATATCTTTCCTGTTGGTGTCATTAGTAGGTACATGGAAGGTAACAACTTTGTATGCTTTGTTGAGCGTTTTAAAAGCTATAGTGGACGTTCTTACATTTGGAGATGAAAAGGAGATGATGGAGTTGATCATTTTGTTGCTGACTATGAAGCCTGTCTCCAAGCGAGGCACATTCTTCATCACTGTTTCACCGGGTCACCCTTTATAGATCCGATAACCTTGTGATTCTATCACTTCTTGATCGAGGAATCTGGTCTCTTGTACAGCTGCTATCAGGATGTTGTGTTCAGTTATGTGTATGTTTTAGTTTTCTTGTCTCTAGGAGGGAGTTGATGTTGATGGTCGCCAAGAACTTAAAACGTTTCTTAGTCTCACATAAAGGTGCAAGCTCCCCAGAATCCAAACGCTTGCTTGCTCCATCAAAACTGGGGGTGGATTTTATACCACCTGGGGTAGTTTTTCCGTTGGTCGTTTTCTCCATGTTGCGATAGTTAAGAAAACGTTTAGGGTGGTTACCCGCAGCAATTTATTTATTTATTTATTTATTTATTTATTTGCTATTGTTTCAACGACGTACTAACACATTGAAGGTGACGTTAGGAAATTAGTGGCCATGGTAAGTACAGCCTTAGCATTTGACCGACGCCGACAATAGGATTCGAACCCACTACCCCCAAATGCAAGCTCACAGCTAGGAGACCCTAACCGCACTGCAATTTCCCTCGGTATGAGATGAAACGAATGGCATAATAATAATAATAATAATAATAATAATAATAATAATAATAATAATAATAATAATAATAATAATAATAATAATAATAATAATAATAATAATAATAATAATAACAATAATAATAATAATAATAATAATAATAATAATACCTGGCGAGTTAGCCGTGCGTTTTAGGGCACGCAGCAGTGAGCTCGCATCCGGGAGATAATGGGGTTCGAATCCCACTGTCGGCAGCCCTGTAGATGGTTTTCCGTGGTATTCCCATTTTCACACCAGGCAAATGCTGGGGCTGTACCTTAATTAAGGCCACGGCCGCTTTCTTCCCATTCCTAGGCCTTTCCTGTCCCATCGTCGCCATAAGACCTATCTGTAACGGTGCGACGTAAAGCAAGCAGCAAAATAATAATAATAATAATAATAATAATAATAATAATAATAATAATAATAATAATAATAATAATAATAATAATAATAATAATAATTGTAACTTTTACGTCCCACAAACAAATTTTGACGGTTTTCATAGACGCCGAGGTACCGCAAATTTGTTCCGCAGGAGTTCTTTTACGTGCCAGTAAATCTACCGACACGAGGCTAACAAATTTGAGCACTTTCAAATACCACCGGACTGAGCCAGGATCGAGCCTGCAAGGTTGGAGTCAGAAGGCGAGATCTTCAGCCGCCCGAGTCGATAAACCCGTCGAATGACGTGGTATAATGTGATAGTAGAAAGTGAGAGGGCGAAACCCGTTGCCGGCACATAGCCTACTCCTGTCGAATAGCACCGACGGGTCTGCTCAAGGCTTAACGTCCATCCGACGGACGAATCACACCATCAAGAGCGTCAAATGCCCTCGCTCCATAAGAACACTGCGGATAGGTTTGAAACTGAATCCGCGCTCCTGGGACGCAATCAAGTGATTAGAAATAGTATGTGACATTTCTCCTGCCTTGCCGACCAACATTCTGAAGGTGACATTTATTTCGCCCAACAGGACTCGAACCGGCTAAATACGCTGTAACGTCATATACACTTAACACCTAAACCATCATGGCCACAAGGTGGACTGTTTTTTCTAATTAAATATATTTTCTTTGAAAATCTTCCCGGAGTTGTTGCAGGTTGTCATGATTGTAGGGGGTGTATAAACACAAATTCAGTGAATGTGTATGCTGGGTATTCAGCCCGAAGGCTGATTCGTTCCTCCACAACTCCACGGAAAGCTATCATAGATAGCCCAGGCGTCACTGCAAAGGCACACAAGGGAAATGAGGATTGAAGTAGTTTCCCGTTGCCTTCCTCACCGAGCCAGAAGTTGCTATTGCACATCAGCCTGCCAAGCCCACTGAAATGCATGCACCAACTGACCCTATGGGCGATATTTTCACACCATTCATAACGGGGTCTGGCTGCATAAGGAATAGTATTACTAGCATCGCTCATACCTCGGTCACTTTTATATTGTCAAAGCCAAAGATGAGGCTGAGGCAGGGCAATGAAAGTAACATATTTATTCTAGCCCGTACCAGAAGACATAGTGCACACCTCGACAGCAAGGGCTTACTCAATCAATTAATACACAAAATGAACTATTATCTTCCATAAAATATCTTGGTGAAGTTAAGTGCTCTATTACATATGACATATCTTAAGTTCCGTAAGCAAAATTAGTAAATACAGTGTAACATGGATAATTCGAACTTCTATCATTCCTTCTATTTTGTTTGGTCTCTAGCATTTTGTAGTAAACAATATTAAAAATTCATGGGTAATTCGAATTTAATTTTGGTTAATTCGAATGTTTTACCTCAACGATACAACACGGCATTGTATTTCACAAACCATGTTTCATGAACAGTAGGCGGTCGAGTATGCTTAGTGGTTACGGTGCCGTTACATGGGACTCCATTGTTTGAGATTTCCGCTGGATCTCTTGTTGAGCGTGGGTCGTGTGACTATGACCTTGTCAAAATCTAAGACGCATAAATCATTAACTTAGCCGAAACGGTAGCAGTGATTATGGAAATGGAAAAGTGTCTAAATAAGAAATCTGAAATCGCTAATGAGTTGCGAATCCTACCTAACACCCAATCAACTTATTTGAAAAATAAAGGCAAAATCTTGAGCAGTGGAACTGTCAATGGAAAAAGACAAGAGAACTGGACAACCCAGATGCAGACAACTGTGTTTTAAAATGTTTCAAGCAGGCGCGGGACAAGAACATTCCCATCAGTGGCAATATTTTACGAGAAAAGGCTGAACAGTTTGCCTTTGTATCGGGGAAACATTATTTCAAAGCCAGCACAGGATGGCTGGATGGTTCCAAGGAACGGAACAATATTTCTTTCAAATCTGTTTTTGGTGCGGGCGAGAGAATTTAATCAAGAAAGCAAGCTATAATCACTGAGATTTTTAACAAAAAGCAAATGTGATTTCTAATGGCGTTAAGACTAACACGTACGGTATTTTCAGTACCTAACCAGTGTCTAAAGAATAAGAACTGTATGTGTCTATAAACAGATAAAGTAGATTGCAAAATATGAATGTATAGGCCAATAATGTCTAAGATGAAGTTTATTTTGTAAAACGTAATGTTGGAGTTATTTTTGTAACCTCCCTTTTTCATTGGAATTTGGGGATAATTCGAAATTGTTAATGGTCCCTCGAGGTTCGAATTATCCAAGTTCCACTGTACTCGTATTTAAATGAAATCTGACGTCAACCACATTAGAGGAGTAATGATATATTTATTTATATATTTATTTTAATTTATTGTTTTGTAATTGGTTTAATAACGCACTAACTCATTGAAGGCTTTCGGCGACGCGAGAAAGGGAAAGTGTTAGGAGTGGGAAGGTAGCGGCCGTGGTCTTAATGTAAAAATCGGAAACGGCGAAATATCATCTTCGGGGCTGCCGAAGGTACAGTTCGAACCCATCATATCCCGAATTCAAACTGACAGCTATGAGACCCTAACTGGCTCGGTGGGTCATTATAGGAATGAGAGTGTTACTTGTCTGTGCTCCGTCTATACAAATCTGTAATCACTGTATTTCTTGTCGTTATAATTTAAGGGATATCATTATAATGATTACCAACTATGACATTTTAGTACTCGAGGAATTATTCCCACAATGTGTAATGTATCATTTAACAATGCGCCATGGACTGCAAGACTGTAATTAATTAATTGATGTACCTGTAAGGCTTGATTGCACTAAATTGGAATATAACTGTGGGCAATCGCTTCACCATTGGACTATTAATTGTATATTATTGTCTACGAACTTGCAATTGGTTAACTCCTCCGCCTGATTTTCAGCTGTTTGTGAGCGCACTCAAGCGTCAGCGGTATGAACCGGCGAGACGCTCTGTGAGCTGAGAGTTGTGATCCGGACAACGTCAAGTATGGCTAAGTTTAGAGCGACGTTCTGTCTAGCCATTTTGGCTAGACGAAATGTCTACTTACCGCCCTAGTTATGGGGGATGAGAATGCTTTGGATCCTCTTACGTAAAATTGTGTTTTGTTAGTTCTAAGTTATTTTGTTTTTATTATTTCTTCAATCAGGTGATTATCACCGTGTAATTTAAAAACTCTTGTTTTGAAACCTACTTTGAGTTGTGCTACTATTTAAAAAGGGTGCCTATATGGATTTTTTATGGACCACTTTGTCTGAATGTTTAGAAAAAAATGTTTATGGAAGGTATCTCGTCTGGGCGCACGGAGTACGCACAAAATTCAAACATGTCGGACTGCATTATTGGCTATGCCGCGCAAAAGTGATACGTCGCTAGTACCTTTTGTACTGAGTGGAATTGCCTGAAATTTGAGCTTCATTGGTTAAAATAATATTTGAATATCTGCCGGCAAAAGCGTTATAACCCTCACTTTTATAAAATGCTGGGTTTCCGTTCATAAACGATGTATGCGGTCAGAGTGAGGCATGTAGGAAGTTATGTTGGCAAACTTGAGCATTAAGATCCTTTTTTCTTTTATTTAAATTAACCACGGGTCGTGCGGGTGCAGAAACGTTCTATCAATGGACAAAGTTGCATTTTGAGCGTTACAACGTTTTCGCCGGAAGGTATTCATTTGAAGAAATTTAAAAGTGCTTCCTTCGAAATTCTCAATTGATATGCTACGAAGGTTGGTAAATATGAATATGTGTTCAAATTTAAAAAGAAAGAAAACTAAACCTGTGGACACTGTATTTATCTGATATTGCCTGGTATTATAACTTAAAGACTGTTCTGAGTTCAGTAAATATCTAATATCACATTATTATAATTACTAGTATTTAAATATGAAGTACTCAATTATTGTGTACTACTTAAACTAATTTCTTTGTAATATTATTACAGTTAGGTTCATTTAGTAGCTAAACTCATTCATTTTCTACAGAATATTGCAGGTGCTATTTATCATTTTCGGCCTCATTCTCTTTAACGTAATGGTTTTGTTAATTTTCTAGAAACTTCAATTCTTGTTCTTGTTGTTGCAACATCTCGTAACGATTATACCTTTGTTGAGACAAGATGATGAGTATAGATAAAATCTACGTTGCGTCACGCTTATGAGTTTGTCACTGTCTTCCGGAAAGCGTTGTTGATTAGACGCGTGAGAGTTATGTAGACGTCAAGTCTTTGATTAATAGTGACTGTGTTTGCTATTACCTCATATCAAGTTTTACATTTTCGGGGAAATTTAAGAAATGTGATCTCTACTACATTTCTTCGTGTTTTTTTGTTATGGTGATTCTGCGAACTTTTATTCCGTTTCCTGAATGCATATGCCTTGTTTAGGCATGTTGCGGACTTGGTATATTTTCACGTCTCCTCTTTTGCCTTCTGCCATTCACGGTGTTTTGATTTAGTTGGTTGGAATGTATCCCCTTCCTCTTTTTATATTCTTGATTGCATTTTGTGTGACCAACTTTAAAAAGGGAGCTGTAATTTATTATGCACTTCAATGTTCTATTAGAAAATTTGGTATACTAGACGGGGTTTCCGTTCCTTTTCGTCGTAGTTATTGAGATTTGTTCATATGACCATTCGATTAAAAGGTGGGTTTAAAAAAACTACAGTTCGTGTGTAAAATTTTTATAAGCTTAAAACGTTGTGGTTAAGTTCATTAAGTACCATAATTTAAATTTTCTTGTAATTGATACTCAAGATGCACATTTTTACACTAATTGTTTTATTTATGTACAAGTTTTTAAATTGGGAATCCTTTTAAGACTTTTCATTTTTAACAATAATTAATTGTAATGATCCCTTCTTTCAAAAATTCTGAAGGGGGATCCTTTCCTTTTAATTGATTCAGTATATGAATGAATTTCTTTTTAACATTTTATCTATGTAGATGAATTTCAGTTTGTTTTCTTCCTTATTAAATTTGTATGTGGTTCAAACTATTTATGGCGTTTTATGGTATTTCTCATGAATTGTTCTATCCTTTTGCCCACGATCCACCCTCTCTTGTAGTTCTTTAGACAATTGTTTGCCCGGGTTCCATGGATTCCCAATCCTGTTTCTTGTGTTTTGGTCGAGACCTACCCTGAACTGTTGGCGTGATTTCGTGCTGGGATGGCCTCTAATCTTTCTTGTGGTACTGCTGGCAATCGACACTGCGGTTAGTACCATCGTGTTGAGGGGCGGGCAGTTGGCTGGGCCTACTAATGTCCTGGTGCCGTACGCTGCGCTGGAAAGTGTCAGTTCCCCTGTGTTCACAGCGCCTCTGCGTTACGTTTGAGTAGTACCACTCTATGGAGAACACCACGGGTCTACTTTGCCTCTGATTACTACCACTATGTTAGGTACACCATGGGTCTGCATTGTCTGAGAGTAGCACTATTACGTGAGGAACAGTTCATGGGTCTGTGTCACCTGAGGGTAGTATCATAATGTGTGATGCGCCGTGGGTTTACATTGCCCATGATTAGAACCACTTGATGAGCGGCACCCCGTGATTAGTCCCACAATGTGAGGAACACCTAGGTCTGCATTGCTTGCGAGGCATTAGGGGCCGATGACCTAGCTGTTACGCCCCTTTAAACAACAAACATCATCATCAACAGACTGACAAAGTTTGGAAACGTTACAAACTGTATAATAGATAGGCCTACGTCCCCAGAAGCACCCCTCATTACATAGAACTTCTAAATCAGTTTAACAGCACATCGTTACTGAATAGACGAGAGATAACGGAGCAAATATTTCTGCATGGAGTTGTAAATAGTACAATAGAGAGCTCCTGGTTACTTCAAGAAATGTTCTTCAATGCCAGGAAGGGAAATTTAAGATCCATGAAGCTCTTTGTAATCCCAGTTTCGAAGACTATTCTAGTTCACAGCAAGTTAGGATATGCACAACGTACTGTCATTTACTTCATGCCTTGGATGACTTTGATCTTGACTTCCTTCATGGTATATAACAGCTATATGAAATAACTAAAGGAAGTTTACTGTGGAAGTAATTACTACATATTAAGCGGATAGCCTTAAAATGGAATGCAAATTTACTCTATATAATTTGTTTGTTTGATTTTTAGTTAGTTATTTAGTAAGCTAGTTTATTTCCTCGCGGATATATTTTATTCATTTGTTTACAAGAATATTTAAAACAAATATTTTTAACTTCCAACATTTTTTGTATGTTATATTAATTTATTTTCATAAAATACTTGTAAACTGTATCGTGTTTTAGCCACATATAATTGGTGGTATAAATAAATAAATACATAAATAAGTCAGTCAATAAAATAATAAATAAATATATATATATATATACATTTTTCACCTAATCCAAGAACCTTCATTACCTTTTCAGCATTTTAAAGGAAGTTATTGCAGGACATCATATGCAAAACGTATCTGAGACTTAGGCCTTCCGGACACGGCGCTTCACGCAAGCGGTAGGTTGAAGACACTTTGTAGCTCAGCCGACACTTCCTTTGTTAGGGAAGCAGGATCCGTCAACGGCACTTCATGCAGGTGGTTAGAAGAAGACGAGGAGGCGAAGTGGACGATGCACGTCACAAGCTGTATGCCGTGCAAGCAGCGACCTTGAAGCGACGAATCCTCTCCGCCTGGTTGTCGTGTTCCTGTTCCGGATCAAATTACGTCAGGCACCATGGAATTCCGGTTCGTCGAGAAAGTTGAGAAGAGAACGGTAAGAACTTGGAATCCGATGTGTTCAGTTCTTTTGCTGCTACGAATAGCCTACTTTCTGAATTCTAAGTAGGGGTGAACCCAGAATATTCTTGATTTCCTTCGCCTCTGCCGCAGTGCACTGTATTGCTAATAGAAAACCATATCTTGTACATCATTCAATGTACTGGACATGATCAAGAAGCCTGAAAAATAATGAAGTAGGTGCGCAAATTACAACACCCAAATATCCCAGGTTGTGTCACTCCGTTGGTGGATGCATGCTGTAAAAATTTATTGCTAGGGGCTTTACGTCGCACCGACACAGATAGGTCTTATGGCGACGATGGGATAGGAAAGGCCTAGGAGTTGGAAGGAAGCGGCCGTGGCCTTAATTAAGGTACAGCCCCAGCATTTGCCTACTGTGAAAATGGGAAACCACGGAAAACCATTTTCAGGGCTGCCGATCGTGGGATTCGAACCTACTATCTCCCAGATGCAAGCTAACAGCCGCGCGCCTCTACTGCTGTAAAAATAGCTCGTCTGTAGTTTACCTTCATGCTGGTAGCATTTATCTCCCGTGTCGCGCAGCTTGCGTGTGCGGAGAGTCTTATGGTAGATGATTTTTTTTTTTTTTTTTTTTTTGCTATTTGCTTTACGTCGCACCGACACAGATAGGTCTTATGGCGGCAATGGGACAGGAAAGACCTAGGAACGGGAAGGAAGCGGCCGTGTCCTTAATTAAGGTATAGCCCCAGCATTTGCCTGGTGTGAAAATGGGTAACCACGGAAAACCATCTTCAGGGCTGCCGACAGTGGGGTTTGAACCCACTATCTCCCGGATGCGAGCTCACAGCTGCGCGCTCCTAACCGCACGGCCAACTCGCCCGGTATATGGTAGATGTAACATATATAATATTCCGTGGAAGCCAATGATATCCTAAGCTCACCAGGCATGAGTCCTTGTGACTTCTACCTGTTTCCGAAATTGAAGGAGCCTCTCCGAGGCCGCCGAGTTCCTGACGTGGGATCTGAACTCCGCCCAACACGGAACTCCGTCGCTGTCATCAACAGAGAACGGTCCCCTACGGCTTTCCGACATTTGTAAAAAGGCAATAGACTTTGCGGGCGACTATTCTGAAGGAAATGTACTTGTTAGTTCATTAAATATTGCGTTCAATCAACATTGCCACTACAGTAATTTATTCACAGCCCTCGTAAATTCATATGTAAAATTAGTCGGTAATCTCACTAAGGTAAATTTCGTTCATTATTGTTGTCATACCAGTATGCATCTTACAAATCAAATTGTACGGGGTCCGCTGTTTGTAATGTCATTTGTTTCGCCATATTTTGTTATTTTTATCCGTTTTAGGCCAACTCGAAATCATATCAGTAGTTTTTAGTTTTCGTGTCTGTTTGTTTGTTCCACCATCACGGGTAAACGGCTGAAGAGATCTCGACCAAACTTCATATTTGGAGTCTACTCATCCAGTAGCACGTTTAGCACATTTAAAAATCACTGAATAGGCTTGGGGTTGAAAGGAAGACCAGAATACTTTTTAATATCCTCTTACACTGTTGATTATTTATGTAAAATGTGTACACTTATGTGAAACACCACTTCATTTTAAATAGTTGTTGTTATGTACATTATTTCGCTTACTCTTCAAATAACGGAGAAAATTACTACTTTCTACCGGCTACATGCTTTGCAGCCAGTGACGGATACCCTCGCAGATCACCAGTTATTTGAATAATCCATAACAGGAGAAAATCAGAGGATGCATAATATTTCACACGGCTTGAACATTTGCCCTACCTCTTGTAACTGAACACCGAGGAAACACGAGGTAGAACTTTTCCCTTTCGTGTCTGTCTGTCTATCTCTGTAACTGACTGACTGAGTGGTTATTTATCTGTTTGCATGTTACTAAAAGTGGAAAACTGTTGGGCTTACTTCAATCAAACTATGTATTTTGAATCTACTCAGGATTGTGATATCAAATGTATATGATAACATGATAATCGCAAGGAGTTGGTATTTATAGGAAGATTATTGTCGAATATTTAATTTAATATTAGATTTATCATGTAGCCTCCGTGACTCAGACGACAGCGCGCTAGCCTCTCACCGCTGGGTTCCGTGGTTCAAATCCCGGTTATTCCATGTGGGATTTGTGCAGAACAAAGCGGAGACGGGACAGGTTTTTGTGCGGGTACTCCGGTTTTCTCTGTCAAAATTCATTCCAGCAACACTCTCCAATATCGTTTCATTTCTTCTGTCATTCATTACTCATTGCCCCACAGGAGTGCGACAGGCTTCGGTAGCCGGCACAATTCCTATCCTCGCCGCTAGCTAGGGCTTAATGCATTCCATTCCTGACCTGGTCGGTTGACTAGAAACAGGCTGTGGATTTTCATTTGATTTATAAAAGAACTGTAAATAGCAAACTCTTAAGAATATGTTATTTCCGTTTCTTCGTGCCGTGTTCGTATTTATCGTATAACGGATAGTAACGTAATGATTAGGAAAATTGAATTTTTATTCCAAGTCCCGCGGGACATGTTGTATATGTCACCTCAAGGGGGAGGAAGGAGGGGGGTAATTGGAAGAACTTAAGTGCCATTTTACTCCTTTTCGATAGGATAGATATTAAGGAAGTTATTATCAACGTCAGAGTGCCACGCCAGTGGAATATGCGATGTGAGAACCACGGAGAATTTCGCACAAGTTCGGACCAGAAACTGTACCATACAATAAATTCGGAAATCGTCCCTATTCCCTCTCGACTTTGATATCTCCATCAAATTTCACGTTATTGCAAGGCACTTTCCTAGTAAAATATCATTTTAACATGACGCATTAAATGTGTGAATAGAGCCATGCTTTTTGCATAAATTCCTGAAGGAAACATACAATCCACTGCAAATTCTAGAACAAAGAACGGGTGTAAATGCTAGTTTTAAAAAATGAAATGTCGTATGGCTTTTAGTGCCGGGATACCCCAGGATGGGTTCGGCTCGCCAGGTGCAGGTCTTTCTATTTGACTCCCGTAGGCGACCTGCGCGTCGTGATGAGGATGAAATGATGATGAAGACAACACATACACCCAGCCCCCGTGCGATTGGAATCAACCAATTATGGTTAAAATCCCCGACCCTGCCGGGAATCGAACCCGGGACCCTCTGAACCGAAGGCCAGTACGCTGGCCGTTCATCCAACGAGTCAGACAATGCTAGTAAATAAATACGTTCGCATCTGGGCTTCCACGACAAGCAACAATTAAATAATTAATAGATTCACAGGTAACCGTTCCTTGTCTAGTACGAACTTAGAGGGGATGGAAAAGTTAATAACTGTAGGAAGATTGAAGGAGGCAATGCAGGCTAGAACTGGTGGAGTGCGGGCACCAAGCTGGTCGTGAAAGAAAGATAGGCTATATATTTCCTTGAAGGTGTCAGCGCGAATAACAGAACCATGGAATACGTGCAGAGTTGTGGTACTCTCATCCATCGCCCCTGTCCGCGTAGTGTCGTGCACTTGTCCGACAACGGTCTCCACTCCCAGTCGCCACTAAATTACAGCCCCAGCCCTCTGCAATTAATTATCGCCACCTCTCAGGCTTAGCCTCTCCTGTGCTATCATTAATTCATGTATCACGTACTACTGAGGCATACCTTGTGATTGTACAACTCCGACTGATGCATTGCACAATGTGTCTAACTAACCCGGCTTTCAAACCACCTATCAAAGAAAAATTATATGCAAGGGAGATACAAAACCCCATGCTACTTTAAACTCATTTTCCTTAGCAACTGAGCTCGATAGCTGCAGTCGCTTAAGTGCGGCCAGTATCCAGTAATCGGGAGATAGTTGGTTCGAGCCCCACTGTCGGCAGCCCTGAAGATAGTTTTCCGTTGTTTCCCACTTTCACACCAGGCAAGTGCCGGGGCTGTACCTTAATTAAGGCCACGGCCGCTTCCTTCCAATTCCTTGGCAATTTCTATTCCATCGTCGCCATAAGACCTATCCGAGTCGGTGCGACGTAAAGCAAATAGGAAAAAAAAATTTCTTAGCAATTCATGTCGTAGCATGTTACATCCGGGCTCTCATAACAAAGAGCGACAAAGTAATTAGTAGAATCGCATGTGATTGTGCCTTGACTAGTGAAAACTCAGGGGAGATAAGAAAGTGAACAACTGTAGGAGGTGTTAGGGAAGACTAGAGGGACAGTGCAGGATGGAATTGGACGGGGTTGGTAGTGTGTGGGAACCAAAGTGACCGTGAAAGGGAGACAAGCTTACCGGACAAAAATAAGTCATTAAGCCTCTACAGATGGCACAGCGAACGAGTCCCGTGTTCAACCGCGCACGCACTCCCTCTACGTGAGCGTAAGGCAGTAGTGGTCAGTTAGACATTGTACACCAACATGGGCAGATGTAAGGATGGAACAGAAGGGCAAAAAAGGGGCAATTGTGTTAGACCGTGGCCATGAAACATGACGTTATCGGGCGAATTGGCCTTTCGGTTAGGGGCGCGCAGCTGAGAGCTCGCATCCGGGAGATAGTAGGTTCGAATCCCACTGTCGGCAGACCTGAAGATGGTTTTCCGTGGTTTCCCATTTTCACGCCAGTCAATTCTGGGGCTGTACCTTAATTAAGGCCACGGCCGCTTTCTTCCCATTCCTAGGCCTTTCCTATTCCATCGTCGCCATAAGACCTGTCTATGTCGGCGGGATGCAAAGCAAATAGCAAAAAAAAAAAAAAAAAATCCGAATTGTGATCGGTAAAAGATCCTGACTGAGAAGGATCGAAGACGCGTTTCGCGGCTTGTGAATCAAAATCGCTTCCAAACCCGACAGGAATTGCTGCAGCCAGTGAATGAAGGTCCATCCTAACCTGTTAGCGATAGAACATTGCGACGGGAACTGCATGCAATGAGCATTTGGAGTCGGTCACGTCGCGTCGTCAATGTGCTGAACATCCGTGGCTCAGGCAGCAGCGCGCCGGCCTCTCACCGCTGGGTTCCGTGGTTCATATCCCGGTCATTGCATGTGGCATGTGTGCTGGACAAAGCGGAAGCGGGGCAAGTTTTTCTTCCGGAACTCTGGTTTTCCTTCAGTAACACTCTCCAATATCACTTCATTTCATCTGTCAATCATCAATCATTGCCTCAGAGGAGTACCAGGCTTTGGCTGCCGGCACGTTTCCAATACTCGCCGCTAGATGGCGTCTTCATTCATTCCATTCCTGACCCGGTCGAAAGACTGGAAACAGACTGAGGATTTTCATTAATTCGAGCTATAATCCAGTCACTGACAGTTATTCAAGTTTACAAT
Source organism: Anabrus simplex (assembly GCF_040414725.1). Lineage (NCBI taxonomy): Eukaryota > Metazoa > Arthropoda > Insecta > Orthoptera > Tettigoniidae > Anabrus > Anabrus simplex. The sequence continues at coordinate 137,869,886 of NC_090273.1, forward strand.
ATTCTGGCTGGAGGACTTCCCAAGAAAATTACAATTTGATCTTCTTCTCCTTCTGGTAGTGTTTCTTCTCAGTAGATTGACAACAATCATTTGCAAAGATTTCACTAAAATTCTACTGCTACTAAGAAAGTTTTTATTTCCTACCCTGAATGGGTGTAGCGGATCACCGAGAGGGTAACGCCGTCTCACTGGCCAGGAGATTTGGGCGTGTTAAAGGGGGAGTGAAATGAACCTAAGATGGTTCAACAAGATGTGGTAATTTGGAGAGAAAAAAATGTTCGGTCTCTTGACTAAGCAACGAGAGAACTGTTAGACAGGGCTGCAGTCAAATATATCCGTGGGTATACACTGTATGCCCTCTGCTTAACTCCACTCATTAGAGTATGCCTTCTAATTCCTTGGGTATACTTTCTACTTTGGCTTCTTTTCTTTTTAATTTCGCCATTCAGTCAGGGAGTTTTAACTCTGCAACTACGCTCGTAATCGTGAACATCGATTAACAAACAGCCATCACTTGTTTAAGGTCACCACTTTTCGTTGGTTACGTCTCTAGCCTTATGTTCACATACATTCAAATGCCTCACCAGCTGAGTAATTTAAGCCTGAGGAATACATTGAGACTTGGCTGAAAACCCACTGTGCTGCAAAACTCAAGGGTTTGTTGCAGCGAAAAGTGTGATCACAAATCAAATGAGGCACCTTGGATTGGTTTTGAATAAATAGCTGGAAGCAGGTCCAGTAGAAAACTGATGTGTAAGCAAATGAAGACTTTCAAACTAGTGCATTCAAGTATGAATTTCTTCTTTAACATTCACAAAAGTCCTATGTGCCCGATTAATCTCAAATTGAGGCAAGTTTGTTGTAACTAGCTGTAATCCGCTAATTGTAAATGCCAAGGTAAGCTTGTATTCAGGATTTGTCATGCCCTGACTCAGAGTACAATCTGTGGGAATATTGGGACTGCAGCGCAGCGATTAGATGAGATTTGTCGGTGGTGTAGCGCAATTATTTATTATTTAGCATGAGACGGAAAGTGGATGATTGTGATTAAATATGCTTGATTAGGTATATGTTTATGAGGTTAAATGGACGCGTGGGATGAATGAACGAGTGTGTGTGAATTATTTTCCCACCCAGCAACCAGTAAGCCCCATTAGCTGAGTCAGATGAATGGTTTTTCCCCGTACAAGAGCCTCCCCGCCCTCCCAGGTTACCCTCTGAATTGTATATATGAAGCATCGATGAGAAATGATGACTGATTGTGGTAGGGACAGATCCTGTGGGGGTTGAAACAAGGGTTTCCAATGGAACGGAAATGAATGTGAGGACCTGAATGTGATTTTAGGAAATGCAGATTTAGGTCTGATTACCTGCGGCTTGATGATATGAGAAGATGAGAGGGCAATTATAGGAATGAATATTGTTCAGATAAGGCATGTTCGGTGTTCGATGGTAGGAGAGTGAGGTGAATAGTGAACGGGTTGACGTGGTGGCGGCATCAGTTTTTTGAACTTATACAAAATGAGTATTTAAATTTGCTGTAGTTCATTTACGAAAACAAATGCTGCATTGACATGTGAAAGGTGGTAAGTCATAAAAAGTAAATTTTACAAGAGAAGGAAAAAGTAGATTTTTGCAACATTCTGAAGCAGATGTTACTAAAAATAAATCATGTAAAATGAAGCAGTAATCTATTTATCACTTTAAGACACAAATATATACTAATTATGACTCAGACACAAATTGTCTAATAAAATACGTTTTGAAAAATCACTGTGTAAACAGCTTGTCATGTTTCAAGCAGAAATTTCACGATAAAACGAATTATATTTTTCACCAAAGAAATCCAGCCTAGGCAAGGTCTTTATGTGATAGGACCGTCCACTTTTGAGGATATTGTGCTCCTTCCACGGTTCTAACTTGCTGAGTGATTGCTTTGTCTTGAATGAGGGAACTTGAAATCCTTGTCCAGCTCACAGTATTTAAATATCTCTTGCTTTCCATGCCGAAGTCACAAAAATTCCCAGACGTCCTCACGTGAAATGGTCGAACATTATTTCCGCATCTTCTTCTGAAAGCATTGTTGGCTACACGTAGTGCCTATTTTTGAAAACAAAGAACTAGTATGTCAAGATGCTGGCAATAACGACCTAACATTTTGTATGGAATAGGTTTATGAGGCATTCTGGCAACTGAAGTATCACTATCACGAACTATAATAGTTACAAACAAGGTTTACATACAGTTTACTTTCAACCACTGCCTGCTCGATCAGCATCCGGTGGCTGCATTGGATGCAGATCGAGCAGGCAGTGCTTTAAACAAATGGCAAAAGTTATACATAATTCCATAATTCTCCATGCCAAACCTCGTGGACTTAACATAGGTTCCATCTTGCGCCAGTCGTAGAAAGTAATCTACTATACCAGTTGACTTGGTACCTATTCTATGCCATTAGCATGAGCGTTTACTACTTTCTCGATGAGAAATTAAATTTCGGTATTTCTACTTACTATCTTTGCCACTCCAGCGCCCCAATTGCTCTCACATGGAAGTAGAAGGAAAGGTAGGCAACATTTTTGCAGCAGATTACCTCAAGCTCACGCTCTTAGCAACTATAGTAGAAAAGTTTGAATACATCAGAACCAACTTTACTGTGACAGAGATAGAGCTGCATATCCAGCCACTGGCTGTTCCAGTTTACAATACGAAGGAGTAACTGGTCTGATGCAGTGTCATCTACTATAATTCAACAACCATTTGTGGCTCATGGTTGTATGATCACCGATCTGTTTTCTTGACGAGGCTGTGGGAATTACTCGGAAAGAAGTATATTCGATGATTTTCTCAGTGATTGGCAACATTGCGCTACACATAGCCAATTTTTACTCCCGCGCGGTTGGTGTATTCTTTGCACAGTTTTATTCGTTGCTGACTAATTTTCATAACGAATCTTTCATGATAAAAGTGTATTCACTTCAATGTTTCCTTGTGGGATTAGTAGCAGCTATGTCTTCAATTGATACGACTCCCAGGAACTGTAGTGCGATTGTAGCATTTTCTTAGAATACTTCCATGCTACCAAGAGAGCTAGCTGCTAAATTTTGTACCGGTGTGGGCACCATAAATATAATTATTCAGTGGAATAAACTGACTCGTTCTATTTCACTGAAGAAAAGTGGAACTGTAGAAAAGAACAGAAAAAACGACGTCAACTGATGATATTTGACATGAATACATCTTATGGTTGCCTGCTGCCATTTCTTGATGGATACAGTACTTTTGTATCCATCTCTTGGCACTGGCCAGAGTAAAGTGTAGCGTTCACTGAAGTCCCAGTCTCATCCATGGCTGTGACAATATGGAAGCTCCTGGGGTATGGGTGGTGCTGAGTATTGACATTCAGAGCACGACCAGTGCATCCGAGTGTTATGAAAGGTGTTGCTCATAGGGTCAGTCGTGCTGCAATAGCACTTTCTGACCCAGTGAGGAAAGCAATGGCAAACTACCTCACTCCTCGTCTTGCGTAGTACGCCTCATTTTGGTGCTGCCATTGGTTTTTGCGGTTTCCTTATAGCCGCATAACTTTTGGTGGTGCTATTTGAGGATTCAACCAGCCTCTGGGCGGATGACCTAACGGACAGACAAACATCTTATGGCTGGGGGTCATCCGAAATATGTGTAACGTAAAGCGACAAAATGTGTGACGTCACATTAGTCTTCACTGCAGGCTTTGGTCGGCAAAGATGCTGTGTTACCTGTAATTAATCTCATAATAGAACCGTATTGAGGACAATATATTAAAATTATAAAATCCTTTTAATAACAACCACCTACTCAATACAATACATTACTCATTGAATTATAAAATAATCATGAGGTGTCTTAAATAATGGAACATGTTTCGTTCGACATAGCGAACATCATCAGCCTTAATTTACAAAGATTAGGTCAGGGCCCTGAGCTGAATGATAAAAATTGTTAAAAGAGTGACAATGCCATAATAAAAAGTAAAATGATAACATTAGACTTGAAATTGTAACAATATGTACAGATTAAGTATTTGTAGTGGAATACATTGAACGATGGTAGTCTGTAAAGTTAAAACAAACATGAGGTTGTTAAAGTAAAAAGATATAGATATAGTGGATCTTAAAATATATGTCAATGCGTGAAGCGTGGATTAATTATTGACTATGGAGTTCTTAAATTGAGCAAAACAAAAGTTGAAATAGAGTTTATTGAATAGTACGAGTCAAACTGAACCAGTTAAAAGGCGCATGGCGACGAAACTAAGATTAAAATGACGTGAACTTCAGTAGTTAGGAATTCTGTAGGAGAGCCAACACAATGCCAGAAGGAAATACAAGTTGAACTAGTCCGTATTTACACGCTATCAGTAAAATTAATCGTATACAACGTAGGACACCAATGTGGACTCGTTAAAGAGTAACTATAAACTTGAAAGTAGGGAGAGTTCCAGCAAACCAGAGATGGATGGAGCAGATTATGGCACAATTGGAGTTAGAAATCCTTGGGACTAGTGTGAGGTGTTCGCTAACGTTGGCTGCGTGAATCAAACTGGCGAGTAACCTTATTGCAATTACTCGTAAAAACGAAAGCCTTCACTGACGTACCTATAACCTGATGTAACCCCGATCCACTGCCTACTGGGCGAGTTGGCCGTGCGGTTGTGAGCTTGCATCCGGGAGATAGTAGCTTCGAATCCCACTGTCGGCATTCCTGAAGATGGTTTTCTGTGGATTCCCATTTTCACACCAGGCAAATGTGAAAATTAAGGCTGTACCTTAATTAAGGTCAAGCCGCTTCCTTCGAACTCCTATACCTTTCCTATCCCGTCGCGGCCATAAGACCTATCTATGCCGGTGCGACATAAAGCCAGTAGCAAAAAAAAATGATCCACTGCCTCGTGGTTGTGTCGGAAAATTTCCATTGTCTTGCAATTTCTGTAGTATATAGAGAATGTGCAGCTCTCTTCTACAGGGTCCAGCAGTCGGTGGTATGAAATGAGACCGGTCTTTCCAATGTCCGATAAATCTAGGACATCATAAGGCTGTCATTTGTTTGTCACGAAGGACTGTGGCCTGCCCCCATCGCACCCATGTTGCACTTCTTCCTTAAGACAACCACCGCTATGTAGAGGGATCTATTCTTCTTCTTCTTCTTCTTCTTCTCTATCTCAGCCTTTTCCCACATCACGTAAGGTCAGCGTTGTTTTTGGGGATTCTTCTCTTACCTAAATGTCTATCAAATGCTTCTCCCCTCTTCCAACATTTCTCTCTTAGATCCCCTTCTACCATGCCTTTCCATCTCATTTTTTCTCTTGCTCTCTTCCTTGACCCTTCAATTTCCAGCTTACCAATTCTTTTCCCCAAGTAGTCCTCCCCTCTTCTGTGCACATGCCCGTAGCATCTTAGCCTACTTTCTTGAACCTTCTTTCTTTTGGCTCCCACTTTCACTGATCCTGTGGTATAATCATTCATTACTCTATCCTTTCTTGTAACTCCACTCATCCAACATTGTCATTTATGCTACTTCCATCTTTCTCCCTTGTGCTTTTGTGATAGGCCAAGTTTCTGCACTATAAAGCATCGCAGGTCTCACCGCAGATTTATAGAGCTTTCCTTTCATCCTGCAACTGACTTTCTTATCACACAGTACTTCACACAGTTAATATCAATTCATCCATCCGTTATTTACCATGTGTTGTATTTCAGCATCCACACCTCCATCACTTTGTACGTATGTCTAGATAACACAATCTTATAGTAATAATAATACTAATATTGTAATATATGTAAGACTTAGCCTGTATTAATTGAAGACTTCCCCGAGATAAAGATGTAACCAGCAAATTTTTGAAAACTGAGATTTCAGTGGAAATAGGGTGTATCATCACGCCCCTCTGCAGTGGTGTCATCTTATGTCTTACATTTGAACTTCAAGATGGTTTAGAGCCAGCATAACTTTGTCTTCCGTTGTGTGAGGATGGAACATCAGTCAAGATGGTGGACAGTGCTTGCGTTGGTTCATCACCAGGTGTAATAGATAATTTCAGAAAGGAAATAAACTAAATCATATCCACATTTTGAAATATTTCCCTCACATTTTTATTCTTATTTTTGATATTGTTATTATTATGCTAGTATTATTTGCTATTATTTGTGTTGCAAGTGCATGTAGAGGATTTCTGTTCTATTATTTACGAATTTAAGACATACTTGTTGATTATTTTTCCTTGAATCACTTCCAATTCATGCATTATTTCTAAGATCTTAACTTAAAGCAATAAAATATTGTTTTCAATAGATGAACTCATTTTTAATTGGTTCAAGTAATGTATGCCATAACCAAACCCCAAAAATAATTTTACACTCTCCTAAAAAATTACAGATTTTTTTGGTTGGACCATTATTCCGGGAACGTCTTAAATTGTAAATGCTATTGGAAGAGCTACGTATATAAGAAACAGAGTCCTGTAAACATGTAAGCAATGTAATGAGGGAATGAATACTACTACTCTATACGAGGATTCCATTTACTAGGGTGAAACCAATGGATGGGAGCAATTTCACGGTCCGCTGACTTATGAATATTGAGACGCAGGCCAAATTGTCAAAGACGGTTCTTTTTACTCCACACTGAAGATCTTCCCGCGAAGTGACAGCAAGCCTCATATGAGCGTCGTATAATAATATCCATATTAGGGAATATTTATAATAATGAAGAGATTAAAATTCTTTATTTGGATGTTTCCGGTTTTAATTAAGATTGGGTAAACACAAAAACGATGTATGCCTGGCACATTTCGATAGACTAATGTGGTATCAAAAATTCATATTACAATATGGACATATATTCTTTATTTATTCCTAAAAATGACCATCCTTTTCTTATTCATCGTTATCCGGTCGATTAGATCAGCAGTTTGCTTTTTCTACCACTACGAGCGCTAATGTTCGTCACTGCATTGTTTCACTTAAGCACCTCTACGAGCGCTTATGTGAGTCATTGCAGAGTTTCACTTAAGCACCACTACGAGCGCTTATGTGAGTCAATGCAGAGTTTCACTTAAGCACCACTACGAGCGCTTATGTGTGTCAATGCAGAGTTTCACTTAAGCACCACTACGAGCGCTAATGTGACTCAATGCAGAGTTTCACTTAAGCCCTTATAACTACATTCGGTGTGGACATGTTTCAATAAGTGAAACAATGCCTGAGGGTAATGGACCAAGGAATACATTAGGGAAACAATTAGGTAAATAAATTAATTTGGCTAGGATTTGATTTTAGGTTGTTTTTCTGGAACTACATTTAGGGCGGAAGTGATTTTCGAAATTGGTTTTTTCTTTGATAGAGCTATTTACGACTCACAAAATGAAACTTTCCCGGGCCTTTTAGCTCTTCAACTTTAAGAACAATTGAGGAAATTGCTCAAGTGTACGCTTTTTGTACTTGTCTGCTATTAATTGTTTTCAACATTAAAAATATTATTTTATAGACTTAAAGGGAAGTTGCATCCTCTGTACAACAGAATAAAATGTTCTGAAACCGTCCATAAGTAATTATGATTAATGGTTCGAAGAAGTGTTGTGGGTGTGCCTTGGCTTTTTCTCAACAGAGATCCATGAAAAGCCACTCGCAGGCATGCAGGCTCATTTGAGTACCGGTTACAGCTCATAGCGTTCATCATCAAGTTTTTGTCGACACTGCGAGAATTTGCGTCTTGTGAGTTTTTGAGCGTTCATCATCAAGTTTTTGTTGACACTGCGAGAATTTGCATCTTATGAGTTTTTGAGGCTATACTAATCCTTAGTCTACAAATGACAATACCGAATATTTATTTTGTTTGGAAGGATGTTCCGATTTAATCAAATCACTTCTATGATGAAATATAATTAACAATAGGAATTGAAGCGTCATTGAACATGATTAAATGAACAAAAATTGAATATGATAATTAACGCAGTTAAAATAAATATTAATATATTTTGTTGGTTGTTGTATCTTTCGCTTGTAAAGCGCTACAGTATTTTATAATATGTTGGCAATCAATCTAACATTAAATTAACAGATCAAATAATTCGTTAATTTCAACATGAAAGTTGCTGAAGGCTTAACTACTTAATTCCCAATGTTATTATTTACATTATTCATTTATGTCCGCCGACAAGAAAATAAAGAAAATACTCGTTCCTTCACATCTAATAATTTGTTGATCAAAAACTTTGTCCTCCGATATTCTACTAATTATTGTCGAAATCGTCGCGTAAATCAGCGAAACCCAAATTAACAACTTGAGTGTTCATCAATATAATGCATACAACGCTGTGGAACGTAGGAATGAAATAATCATGGACATTCAAAACAAAATTCGTAGTTGGTTTCTAACAAATTATAGCCAAAACTGTAGAGTAGGAACAGCATAATTATATAATCCTCAAATCGCTGCACCTAAATAAAATAGACATCAGACTACATAATACCACTGAAAACAATCAAGATTTAGGATTATTATGACTCCACAGCAATTGGATCCACCTGTAGATTCTCCTTCAATGACCTGAAATTCTAATAATATCTACAAGACATGTGCACTACAACGACAACTACTTAATAGGAAATGCTAAGTTGTACATTACACAATATGACTCTAATTTCATTCCCAATCATAATATGTTTCGCATATCTCATTAATATCACTTGGTGTCGAAGATCTTCCTACCGCAATTATCTATTCAACTAAGTAACATTCGTTTCATCATTGTATCTCGGGTTAATACTACTGATGACACTTCACATGTCCAACATGCAAATATTCTTCGGGAAATATTATCCTTGAACATACAATTATCAACCTTCAAGTGCGTGTCTATATATTAATATAATTTCAATACATCAGCATTATGAGCGCTTATTTCAATTCCTCCGCCATTAACATTGTTAGGATTATTTGAAGACTACTGTACATTACATTGCTCGTAATGCTTATTTCCCAACAAAATAATAAATACCATAACCATCGCACATACTATAATTGTCATTATCTCGACGATTCTTATATTTTAATCCTTTATTTAAAATATGCAAGCTTAGAATCACCGAAGAAGACTATCTCGCTCCTAAAAACATATGAAATTCACCATTATATCAACGCTATTTAATAAAGTATTTCTCTTATGAAGACTTATTCGCATAACCTGAAATATTATTTTATAAGAAAATCTCAGATCTCGACATATAACGATTGCTTGATCGTTACTCCAATAAGAATTATCTACGTAACGATTGGTATGTAAAATCCATTATGAAGACGTTACTTCCTAAACATAGTATATAGATTCCTAATAAAATTCTTATACAGTAACTCATACTTGCGTGCTCGAAATTAGATGAATAGCACATGATAAATAGTGATTCCAATTAGGACATTATTTAAGCGGATAACTACCTTCCCACGGATATCATGAATTGCTTAGCAATGATCGTATGATGTCGCTCAAGTTGTATTTTATAAACACGTCACGTTAAAAAAAATTGGAAGAAAATCTACACTAATGTAATGAACACACTTAATAGAATAAAGAAAAGGGACAGGTTTTTGGGTACTCATCATGCTTGTCGGACTCTTGAAGACATAGCTCCATCGTCTAGTCTTTGGAACATCTTGTTTTTATTTATTTTGGCATACTTCCAGACCCTCCAGGGTTCCAACCTGGTTTAGGTCTGCATGACCACACTGGTTGATATTTTACAACAGCAATTCTCCATATAGCGAGGCATCATAACCCCTGAAACCTGTACAATACAATTAGTATGATATTAAACACCAAAATAAATATGTTAGCGTTTTTATACGACACTCGCCTCATAATTTCACTATTAAACGCTGTACTTCGTGTCTTTATAATTTACTTCTCGAATTACCATACAACAATTATTCAATTTCACACAATCTGTGACTAACTTCTTTCTTAACGTGTATGTGTGTCTTACTAGATGGTCAATCTCTTCTTTTTTAAATGTCTATTCTATTATAACAATAATATGTTGGCACGCGTTTTTATCATGAATAACAAATCATTGCCATATAACCTCCTTTTACATGTTTTTGACGTTTGAGGAACATTCTCTTTGACGTAAGTCGCTCTCACAACCGGGAACTCTGATAAAAGAACACGCTTAACAATTTCACGTCGTCTTCTTCAACTATGTTCCAATCGATTGCTTCATAAGTGAATTCTCGATCACTCGTAGATGTTTATAATACTGTACTTAGATAATGCATAACAAGCGCAGATGAAGTTGAACTTGACATGCATCATTTAATCTATTCCATGGCCTCCGTAGTATATACCGTTATTGGAACTAGGACTTAGATACCACGGGATTCTGAGCTTATGAGTTCAAATATATTCCATTTTTATGAAACTTATCACTCAGTTGAGTGAGTTATTTCGAGTTATCCATGTGTCTGGACGTAAACCGACTTGAGGTATGCTTTCACTAGATTCCCGTTAACTTCTTTTCTCTCATAACCTTCAATGGTTCCTTTATCTTCGATCCGGAATCCATTGAAAGGTTATAGTTCATTACTGAGGATAAAAGTCTTTTCAACAAACAGATGTAAAATGTATTTCAGTGCCGTTCCCTCAAGCGATCCTCGTTCACTTGAATGCTTCATTAAATGGTGTGCGGTAAATGGATTGTTACTCATTCAGCTAAATTTTCGCTGGTAATTCTATTGAAGTTTTGTGAGATGCAATCAGCTACTGCTATCCAGCTGAAGGAGTAAATTCTAAATAACTGGCAGTGATGTTGAAGGAAATGCGCGCGCATCCATGTGCTTTCTCCACTTGATCAAGGCTCCCCGGAGACTTCTTCTGCCGCTGGCTAGTGCACGATGCACATCAGTTGGCGCGAGCAATCAGGCGAGCTCCTTCAGTCTTCTCCGAGATGATGTGAGTGAAAATAACTCCCCTCCCCGCGCCAATCACACCCTGACAGGAAAATCGGATTAAATAAAACAGGCAAGGGCACCAACAATAGCCAAGCTTGGCGGGAGCAATAAACCAAATCGAATGGAGTAGGCCATGCCCATTGTGACGTGATAACCCACTGAAGAACGCCACGAACAGAACATAGCAGGCGACCATGAGTCGACAAGGTTGAGCAGGCTATTTCAAGTTCTTATCGTGGAAATAAAACAGTTACGACACTGAATTTTTATCGTTAATAGTGGAGCTTAAATCACAGCTGGTCTCTGTTGAGTCGCTAGTGCTGGTGATGGTAGTAATTACATGTTTAACCCTCTTTAAGTGTTACTGGTAAATGTACACACCAAAATTACAAGGACTATTTTTCATAAATTCTCAAATGATTATTGGTTCTCGATGGTTTTTTTTTTTTTTTTTTTTTTTTTTTTGCTAGTTGCTTTACGTCGCACCGACACAGATAGGTCTTACGGCGACGATGGGACAAGGAAGGTCTAGGAGTGGGAAGGAAGCGGCCGTGGCCTTAATTAAGGTACAGTCCCAGCATTTGCCTGGTGTGAAAATGGAAAATCACGGAAAACCATTTTCAGGGCTGCCGATAGTGGGGTTCGAACCTACTATCTCCCGAATACTGGATACTGGCCGCACTTAAGCGACTGTAGCTATCGAGCTCGGTGGTTTTCGTTGTTTAGATACTCGAAGTCCGCCTGGCGGCCATGTTCGTTAAGGGGTTGAAGTGTAAATGGTCTGACACCGGGGTTAGCCGGTTCCCGTTGGTCGAAAAAACTTTTTACAATCAGAATGTTGGCCGGTAGCATAGGCGAGATGGTGGCACACTAGATTGTGTGCCAAAAGCCTGGATTAAATTCCAAACCTCTCCGGGGTGCTCATACGGAGTGAGGGCATAAGACGCTGTTGAAGGTGATTCGTCCGTCCGATGGAGACGTTAAGCCTTAAGCAGACCCCTTGGTGCTATTCATCAGAAGTAGTCTACTTGCCGGCACCGGGTTTCAGTCTCTCCCTTCCTAAAACACTTATCACGTCATTCATTTAATCTCATTTACTCTTCTGATGATACTGACGTCAGCAAGGGCATCCGGTCATAAAAAATCCCACGACAGGTTCATCTTACCTTATACCCGACCATGTTGAGAAACGAGACAACGATTGGATAAACATTGTTTAGATACTCGCAGCACATTACCCTGGTAAGTATATCTACCAATTTATGGGCTTCTGCTGCCAACATTGATAAAGAGGCACAGGTTCTGGAAGTGAGGTGATCAATGTAGCGCAAGGCACAAACAAAAAAGGCAACGGTCTCATATGCTAGAAGTTGCTCTCAGCAAATCTTGTTTGCATCCTTTATCGACCACAATGTACCTAGGTAAATCTTCATTTGACTTCATTTGCTTTTTTATAATGACAACTTCTGGAGGAGTGAGGAAAGCAACGGTACAGTAAACTACCTAACTCCTCATTTCCCTAGTACGCCTCTTCAGTGGTGTCTAGGGTACCTATGACAGCTGTTGGCGGAGCTGTGGAGGATCAAAGCAGCCTTAGGGCCGAATACCCAACATACATAAAGCCCTTTCGCACTAAGGCAGTTATCGAGTGGGATGGCCGTGCGGTTACGGTCGTGCAGCTGTGAGCTTGCACTTAGTAGATCCGAATCCCACTGTCGGCAGCCCTGAAGATGGTTTTCCGTGGTTCGCCATTTTCACTCCACACAAATTCTGGAGCTGTGCCTTAATTAACGCCACGGCCGCTTCTTTCTAACTTCTATCCCTTCACTATACCATCGTCGTTGTCATAAGACCTAGCTGCGTGGATGTGTCGTAAAGCAAATACCAGAAAAAACAACACAAAAGCAGTTAGCATTTTTACATTTTTCTTTCACTTTGTTTCAGAAGCAGTTAGTTTGGTATTTTATTTAATTTATAAATTTAATAACCAATCAAACGCTTTTGGTATAAATATTTATCCAAGAAAAATTGCTAATCTTCTTTACTCTAACTGTCCTATGATATACAATATGTTAACCAGGGTCTAAGAGGGAAGAAATGGACTTTACCGAAAATATTTGTTAGAAGAGGAGTATTAAAATCCATGCTGAATAGGTTAAAAATACTTTGAAAGCCCAAACATGTTTAAAGACTTTGTCACTTAAAGGGTGAAGATAAAGTACAACTGGACAATCATCTTCTCTTAACACTTTTTGGTCTTTATCCAGTTATTAGGGGTTATTATTTCGTGTGTGGATTTGGCCCAGGTTTAAAATCGGATGCCCTTGCTGATAACAATCCTAAGGAGAGGGATCTATAGTGTTCGCTATTGAGTGCCTCTATGGTGGGTGATTGTGTGTATATGAAGCAGGTTGCTTTAAGGCAAACAGAAATACCCAGTCTCCAAGCCAAAGTAATTAATCAAATGTACAACAATTTCCAAGCCAGACGGAAATCGAACTCAGAGCCCTCTGAACGAAATGTTATTACTTTGAACACTCAACATCTTACAACAATAAAGGGACGAGAAACATGGGAGAGATTGGATACTCTGGAAAATGAAACTTTCGACTACAGGAGGAAAATGAAAGACAAAGTCGGCCTCGTGAAACTAATACTATCCGGGTCAAAAGAATACGAGAGTTGATTGACGCTCGGATAGGATCCCCATGGACGCCAACTAATGAATAATGACAGTTGCCCCTTACGACAAGGAAGAGATGGTAGGGAAGGTGATAATTATTGTTTTAAGAGGACGTAAAATTGGGTAAACAGCTTCTAATGATAAGAAAAATAGAAGAATGCCGACCCAGAGAAGCAGGAAGTTTCGACAAAAGAAATATAAGGATCACAAAGGGCTAGAAAATGAATGATATGAATTAAGGAATCGGGTAAGAAAGTTGTAAGTGGGAATCCTGGCAAAAGTAAGGGTGTAATGACAAATGAATTAAATATTGGGTCGATGCATAAGTTCGTGCGGTATTCCTTTGGGTTGGCAACAATGCGGCGTGGAGGGATTGCTCATCGTTATTCCGTTGTTTTAACTGAGTTTGGAGTTTGCGTGTTGTGAAACACAGGCTTTCTTGATTGTGAACGTATTGTTTGTGTATATTTCAGACAGACGGATATGGAATGTCAAGTTGAGAAGAGTGAGCATTTCCGACATCTTTGAGTTTAACCGAGGATCAAGTGCAGTACGCCATTTGCATGCGATGGGTAAGGTACAGAAATTGGGTATATGGGTACCACATGTGCTAAGTGACAGCAGAAAAAATCAACGAGTAAGCATCTGTTCGTCATTGCTTGTCCGGCACCGGTTGCCTTGTGATAGGCACGAAGCAATCCTTTCGAACATTGTCACCGGTGGCGAGAAATGGTGCCTGTATGTCAACATGAAGAAGAGGAAAGAGTGGCTCAGCCCGTCAAAAAAAGCAACTCCCCCCACCAAAGATAGTGCCCATCCACAGAAAATCGTGTTGTATTTAGTGGAACAAAGATGGCATTCTTCACCACGAACTTCTTCCAAAAAACGTAACTATTACCTCTGCTGTGTGTAGTGAACAGCTAATACGGCTTGCCGTTGCTATTGACAACAAAAGACAAAGATAACAACCAGTCTTACTGCTCCATGATAACGCTCGTCCGCATACAACGCAATTGACCAAAGGTGTGATTGCTGAACTTGGCTGGGAACTTCTTCCTGATCCTTCGTCTTCCCTTACCTTGCTCCCTCATATTTCCATATTTTCCACTCTCTTTCTAATCACATTCAGGGGAAGTGTTTCTTGACGAAGCTTGGAAAAAATGGCTAACAGATTTCTTCCAGTAAACACGAAAACGGTTCTGGTGGCGAGGCATTTAATTGCTACCTGAACGTTGGCAGAAGGTCATAGAGAGTGGAAGTGAATGTATTTCTGAGTGATTGTGGTTGTGATTATGAGTTACAGTGCTTGCAAATGACAGTAAAATAATATAAAATATAAGAACAGCACGAATATATCCATCAACCCAATATTACTGGAATAAAACTGACAGAACAAATAGTGAAGTTCCGGTTTGTAACAGGTCATGGCCAGCTGATGCATTCTATTTCAAGTGCTAACACGTCACAACGCAGTTTAACTGTTCACTTTATTTCATGCATTGTTGCTGTAAATTGGGACTATTTCAGAAGGCCTTGCAAATCATCGTTCTATACTGTCAATAACACTGAAATGGTGTTCGTTTGTTTGTTTGTTAGGGACAGGCTCGAAAACTACTGGAGCGATTGAACTGAAATTTGGTAAGGCTATAGCTCTAAATCCGTAGTTAGGAAAGGGATACGTTAGACTTTTATTTTTTTCACCTTTTCGAACTAGTGGGGAAATTTTACATGGGTATGTCCTAATTGTCGGCAATATTTTCCAAACATAAATTAAACTAACCGCTAAACGGTTTGACCTTAAGGAAAAAAGAAGTGCGCCTGTGGTCTTGAAATTAAAATTGTCTACAAGAAACATTACACACCTTTTCTTCGTAATTCTAAATATTTTCGGGAAAGCTCAGCTTTTTTGTGTTTGGGCTGTGGCCACCTTCACTGATGAATAGGCTACTTATTTCGCAAGGCATGTTCGTCATCACTCGTATAAGGTCGTTGTTCGTTGTGAACAGGCCAGCTGAAGAATGAGCGTGTCATCCATCCTACGGAAAGCATTTGGAGACTACACTTGTATTGTTGAGAGTGCGAACTCTTGTGGGCTATACTTGATTTATTTAACCATTTTTCGTTATTATCATCGTTATCGTATTATATTTATATTCCGTGTGTCTATCTTTTAAATATTGTGTACATTGGTTTAGAATTCATATTTACTGAGTTTGTGACTCGCGTCTCATTTCTGCGTGATAAACCTCTTTAATATTTGTTTATAAATCCATACCAAGAACCGGTACTTTAGCTAGTTTCCTATATTATTATTCCAGACTAGCTAAACAACGCGTCGTTGTAGGGTTATTTTCCTACATGTGCAGATGTAAAACCATTTATAGGAGGAAGAAAAGAAGGAGAAGAAGAAGAAGAAGAAGAAGGGACAAAGTAGATGTCTATTAAGAGTAATCATTCAGTGCAATGTTACTGTAGATTAATTCCAGGACCTCCCCCTGCCTAAGGAAACAGCCTTTCTGCTTTGCCGTTCTTTTGCTCCTCTGATTTATGCGTGGCCCCATTCTCCCACTGAATAGATACTTCTCTCCGGAAGAGTGGCAGTGATGTGATATCCGAATGTATAGCACGGCACAGTACCGTACAGCTCCTTGTCGAAAGTCGTACGAAAATGTCCCTGTTCTCCGATATATATGTACTGCAGATTCTTTGGCCACTGGCTAGGCCCGGCGACTGAAGACAGAAAACTTGTTGTTGAAGATATCTACTTTATTACTTGCTCTATCAAGAAAAGCAAAATGACTGTTCCCATATTCTTAACGTTAAAGTTATTTACACAGAGTGCCTCATGAGATTTGTATTAAAATGCAGTTTTCGTAAATATTTCAGTTGTCATTCGTCGTACGATGAATATATACCATATATGGCTTAAAAGATCTAAAATAATATTTGGTTAAACATGAGTAATATGCAGTTTTTCGATGAACATAATAATAATGAAAATAATGACCTTCTGTTTCTTCCCGAAAATCCTTTCGCAGTGCGAAGACTCATATGCAACTTATAACGCAATCCTGAATGGGTAGGTTTCAAATACAGACTTTGATGGATGTATGACCATACGTTTTCTAGTTTTAGGAACAGAGACGTTAATATAGTTCAGATCATTATAATATATTTTATGAGTAATTGTTCAAAAGGTGTTATTTTCACCTTAATAAAGTTGTGGGAAAAGCGCAAGAAACGTAAAGTGAAAGGCAAAAAGAACGTACCCATGATCAGGTTTGGTACAACTTTTAAGGAATTGCATCTTCCTGGTCTGGATTGCACATGACATTCGATAATATTCAACTACTGTAATGCAAGTGCAAGAAATACTCATTTATCTTTTGGAAGTGGAAATAGCACCATTAGAACAGAATACGTACTCAATTATCAGAAAATTTTCGCAAATAATAGACGTACAGGTGCGGGACACTTAAGATTTGACATATCGTCGTGGAATATTTCACACTTGAAGATGTATGTGTTGCGGGCCAGTATTCCTCCCACAACAAATTATCACATACCGGTTCCCGCAGGCGCAACGACGTTATACTGATATTCTATCTATGAGCACAGTTCGTGATATGCAGTAATCCAAGGGCGAAAGATGTTAAATATTGTGATAATTTTGAATTTACGGGGAATATTTACAGCTCCTCTGGCTATCAAATATCTGTGCTTCATCCAAGTTCCCTCATGATACGTGCCTTGAAACCTACCCAAGCCAATAAAAACATCGTAAAATATTTAATAATGGACATAATTTCCGCACTGACATTGTTTATCTAATAATTTATGTCGTCTAATAAATAAAATCTGAAATAATTAAAACAGAAATGAACTGTGAATATCCAAACAAGATATTTTAAATACTTAAACAGTGACTCCTATATTTACATAGCTCCATCACCGGGCAAGCGTGTGAATATTAATTCTATTATTAATTTCGTAATTATTTAATAAATTACTAATATGATATTCATGGCATTATTCATATTTAATTATTTTATAATTGATTAATCTGATGCATGTAATGAATGACTGACTGGCTTACAGTTCATTTTCAAAAGTTAAATATCAGGGAAGGGCTGGGAACGTGTGGAAAACTTCACTGCGATATTGTCCAGCTGAGTGGCTCCGACGGGTTGAGGCTTGCCTTCTGACCCCAACTTGACAGGTTCGATCCTAGCTCAGTCCCGTCGTATTTGAAAATGCTAAAGTACGTCAGCCTCGTTTGGGTAGATTTACTGGCGCGTAAAAGAAATCCTGAGGGACAAAATTCCGGCAACATGGTATCTCCAAAAACCGTCAAAAGTTGTTTGTAGGACGTTAACCATTATTATTATTATTATTATTATTATTATTATTATTATTATTATTATTATTATTATTATTATTATTATTATTATTAATATCATTCCGTTATTTCTGTCTTTGTCGTAGAATAATAACAATAATAATAATACATTTTTAGTATTTCTTTGTAGTGGCTTGGATTGGGAATGTAGTGGTCGAGACCTTAATTAGGGTACAGCCCCAATATTTGCCTGTTATGAAAATTGGAAACAGCGGAAAATCATCTTGAGGTCCTCCGACGGTGAAATTCAAAGCCATCATGTTCCGAATGCAAGATCACTCCTACGTGCCCCAACTCCGCGACCAACTCACTCGGCACAAAGATACGCACTCAGTCCCCTGAAACCGAGAAATAAGTCAACAATGCCTGGTATAACACTGCAGGTACACTGAAACCCAAAACAGAAATGTTTGTGAGCTGAAATTCAGAAGATCACTGAAAAATATTAAGCATCAATTTATGTAATATGTCGGAAATGTCAAAATTGAAACTGAAACCGCTGCTCATGTCCTGATAGCATGTCCAATACTTGCACATAAGAACTACGTACTAAGACATCACAGCATAGCTTAGGATAATTTGTTAAGAATTATTTCAACATTGTGAACAAACAAACGTTTCAGAACCGTATTACGGACTTTAAGAATTTTTTATAACTGAAAGTCAAAGTTATAAAATATATTGAAATTATTCTGTCTTTTACTTAAAGGGCAAAACATGCTATTAACATTTTTTCTTTCAGGTCGTCCATGAACTTTGTCGCCCTTTATTCTATTTTCTTTTCTACTAGAACAATTCTTTCCAGAAATCCTTGAACAAACTATGTTTTCTCAAGTGTTCAAACCCTTTTTTTTGGGGGGGGGGTCACTGCCCATATTTAACTCCTCTCGTCCACTATTTCAGCCATAGCCTCCTTTTTCGTAATCTTATTTTGAGTTTACCTGACAGAATTAATTAAACTCAGGCACAGATGACCGAAAGAAATTTGATTTACTTTGCAGTCTATTAGGCCTACAGTAAAACGGAATATTGACATGACGAACAGACAGCCAGATGGCATCAAATTAAAATGTATGCACATGGTAGCAAAGGCCATATTATTATTATTATTATTATTATTATTATTATTATTATTATTATTATTATTATTATTATTATTATTATTATTGTTCCGAGGTATCTGTGGAACAGCAGAGGTGAAAGAAGGTGCGGGGGTGAACAGGTCTCAGAATACGAAATTAAAGTTAAGATAAAATTTAACAAGGTTATATTTTCTTAGCAAAATCAAGAAATAACAAGAATGGCAGGTACAGAGTAGCAAGGTAACAAATGTACAATTACAGTATTCACAGGATTTGGGCTTCGAGCCCCGGACTCACAATTCTTGAGCAATTAGCCCAACTTTACGATATACACAATTCAACAAAGGGGCAGAAGACCCCTATCATGCCCAGGAGCACTTGCTCCCAATTACACAGTAAAGCCTCCTCGAGGCGCGCAGGAAACAAAATTTTTAGAAAGAGCAATCTGCTCTTAAGTACGAGCCTATCCAAGGCCACACCAAACTCCAGTTTCAAGTTGTCCTCCAAGGACATGAAAACAGGGGTAAAATACCCAACCTACTGAGGCCTATTAAGTAAGGAAAGGTTAATTACGTGGCCTCTAAAATACCAACTTGAGAGGAGGTGTTCTTGCACTCCTAACACACTTTATATAAAACCTACTTGGCACTAGGCCGTTACTGCAAGGGCTAATCCCATACTAAAGAGGTGACTTATAGAAGGAAACAATTTACATTACGTTAAGGAAGAAACGGTTGTGAAAAATAAGTTCACCTCAATGCAATATGAGTGGGAGTTCGAGAGGGTTAAGCACTCTCTATCCCAATATGTAGTTTAAAAGATAGAATAGATACTAAGTGTCTTTACATTTTAGGGGAAAAGTTACATGGTGGAAAAGCTTCGGACCTGCCCCGAGAGTTAAACTGCTGAGCTAACAAGAAAGGAAGTTATTAAACGGCCATTACCTTGTGGTTGAACTGCTGCCCGAAGAAAGAGGCGCTTCCCGCCCCCTGCTACGTACTTAATGCACTGAAAGATGTTACTGAAGTGGCGCGGAGACCCGAAAATCAGCAGTTTATATACCTTCGCGGAAAGTTCGAGGCGTTTCAAGAATGAGAACACCCTCCCACAAGAATTTTATTGGCTAACCAAGAAAACCCCTACACATGATGAAGAAGAAACACATTATTGGTGGAAAATTAATTCGAGAAATTCGGGATTGGTAAATTCAAAACAAGGGGAAAGAAAGGGTTAATATTGCCAACTTAAACAATGACTGAAAGAAATTTAACAAAGAATAAACTTATGAACACCAAATTTCTTCAAAAACATAGTTCTTTCACTTCGCACCAGGGTGCATAATTGTATTTCTTCAGTAGTGCCATCTGGAAGAGAATGTCCACACTTCTTACTACAGGCAAAACAAAAATACATCGAAAACGACCCAGTTCAGAAACTTCAAAATTTACAAGTAGTGACATCTTCTGAGAAACTTGAAAATTTACGCAGTAGATAAAGTTCAGACTTCCTCCAGTAGAGGAGTTTCAACTGGCGCAAAGTTCGAATTAGCGACGTGGAGGTGTACCACCCGGTACAATTATTGTTATTATTATTATTATTATTATTATTATTATTATTATTATTATTATTATTATTATTATTATTATTATTATTATTACAATTTGCACTGCGTCGCACCGACACAGATAGGTCTTATGGCGACAATGGGTTAGGAAAGCCTAGGAGAGGCAAGGAAGTGACCGTGGCCTTAATGAAGGTACAACCCCTGCATTTGTCTGGTGTGAAAATGGGAAACCACGGAAAACTCTCTTCAGGGCTACGGACAGTGCGGTTCGAACCCACTATCTCCTAAATGCAAGCTGACAGCTACGTGACCTAAGCCACACAGCCACTTGCTTGGTTTATTATTATTATTATTATTATTATTATTATTATTATTATTATTATTATTATTATTATTATTATTATTATTATTATATTTACGCAATAATCTCGCAAAGTTATGTTTTACCTTACGAGTGAGATATTTCCGTCAGCGAAATCTCGGAGAGTAAAGTAAGCTTAAGGCTGTTGAGTGCAATTTTATTCCATGCTCTGGAGAATTTACTTCCTTCTAATTATTTATTATAAATAACACTGGCTTGTCACCACTCAAACCATGCACGAACGAAGCGGTCGTGAGCAACACAGATTATACAGCAATATGTGAATAAGTGATACTGTATTCTAAATACGCAGGGGACAAGTGATAAAAGTGGAGGAAGATTCAGGAAATCAGTACAAGAGAGAACATTTTAACCAATTGGAGAAGCTGCTAGTAAGTGAACCAGAGTTCAACCAATCGGAGCCGCTTTTTAAATAAAAGTGTAAGGAAATTAGCTACGGAAGCGTAAGGTGTCCTTTTACGTACACTCTTGAGTGTAGAATGAAATCAAATTTGTTGTAGTGTGGAATAAATGGATTGATGCTATCGTAATATGGTCGTATACGAAAATGCTTAAGATACGGTGAAGGGGAAATATAAGTAATAAATCAATTATAAGGGAGCTCAACGGGAAGCAAATAACAAACTCCATTTGTTGGCAGAGAACTATGCAATTCGTTAGTCAAATCTAGATCTCGTATTTTAGGCAGTAATGCAGTAAGTTCGAGTGCAGAGAAATTTGTATTAGTGACTGTGATCTTGGCCGCTCTCTATAATGCAGGAAGAGTACCATAAATTCTAGGCTTTTTGATGGGCCGTACCCCTAATGTTTATGCAACACCAATAGCATATGTGTTGTGCATTGTAAGGTATACTTCAACATGTTTGGGTTCTAGCCTATTACTGCTTAAATTTAGGCTTCGTGTTGTATCACACATTGACAAAAGGACATCCTGGAGAAAACAATTGTTCAGGCAGGAGTTGAAGTACTTGCTCTCCATTAAGATCCGCACTGAAGTAACGAAAGACCTATTGCTAGCGAGGGAACTGCAAGCATATTATACGACTATACCTCGGATTTGTAGGTGGTAATAGGTTAGAATGCAAATTAATTTGGTTTGCAGGAAGTGTCATGCAACCCGTTGTACCATAATGTAGGAAGAGTAGCATAAATTCAGGGAGTTCTATAGGCTGTACCCCTAATGTCTATGCAAATCTCATAGCATAACCGTTGCACAGTGTAGGGTATACTTGTTACTGGCTTAAGTAAGTTTGCATTCTAACCTATCAGCACATAATAATCCGGACTCTATAATATGACAAGTCGCCAACTCTCATCATTGAAAGGAGTTAATGATGATTTATATTGTTGCTTCTTGCTTCAGGTGCAACTCCTGTATTAACCTTCTGTCCCCACCCCACCAAAACCACTATTTATTCCGACCCGTACGAGACCAAAATAGAAGTCTCATTACAAACAACGTGATGAGAAGATGGGCACGAGACGATCATCGTGAGAATGGTCACTACTGACTTCGGTCATTACCACCTTGCACGACCTCTCATGCTGCAAAAGCGCGCGCCATATCAGGCTCATTATCAACATGCAGCATTTTATTGCCGGGCGCGCTGCTCTGATTGCTCTAATAGAAATGTGAATTTCTCATTATAACGTTTCCTGTGTTATTTATAACGTCTTGCCATTAATCTCCGCTATCGCCTTCAGTGTGAGGCAGGGGTGCACATTAAAGGAAGTATGGATCATATTCTCTTTGCCAAGTCCCTTAGTTAATAACTAAATATTTTCGCTTTCTCTCTAACATTTCACTTATGGGTGATTGGGATCAGATACCGAGAACGAAAGCTTATCTATCATCTGTATAATTGTCAGTGATAAGAATCGTGGGATATGATAAAATAAACAGATAGCCAGAAAGGAGTGAAGTACGACTGCAATTTGCACCCTCTACTTTTCGCTGTTTACATAGAACAAGAAATCAAAGAGAAATTAGGAAAGGCAACCACAATCAAGGAGAGGAAATCAAAACAGTGAGATTTGGGGATGTTACTGTACTTTTATCAGAGTCTGCAGAAGATCTTATGATATTGCTGAATGCTATGGACACAGTATTGGAGAATGAGTACAAGATGAAAATTAATCTAAAACAAAACAAATGGAATGCAGTCGAACGAAGTGAGGTGATGCAGGAAATATGGAAATGAATTCTTAAAGGAAGTAGATGGATATTGTTACTTGGGCAATAGAATAACTAAGTAAGTGGGACATAAAATGTAGACTAGCACAAGAAAATAAAACCTTTCTTAAGAAAATAAACTTTCCAATATGTTGTTGTCGTTGTTTGAGTCGTCATTCCATAGACTGGTTTGATACGAACCTTTTCATTTCTACGTAACTGCTGCATCCTACATCTGCTCTGGGCATATTCATACCTTAGTCTACCCCTACCGTTGGTACCGCCTACACCTCCTTAAAAAACCAACTGCACAATTCCTGGGTTTCTTAAGATGTGTCCTATCATTTTATCTCTTCTTCTCGTCAAATTTAGCCAAATCGATGGCCTCTGACCAATTCGATTCAGTATCTCTCCATTCGTGATTCGATCTATCCATCTCACGTTCAGAATTCTTCTGTAACACCAAATTTCAAAAACTTCTATTCCTTCCTTTCTGAGCTAGTTATCGTCCATGTTTCACTTCCATACAATGCCACGCTCCAGACGAAGGTCTTCCAAAACATCTTTCTAATTCCTATATCAATGCTTGAAGTGAGCAAATGTCTTTCCTTAAAGAAAGGTCTTCTTTCCTTGTGCTACCCAAGTAACAATACTCATCTACTTCCCTTAAGACTTCATTTCCTAATCTAATATTTCCTGCATCACCTGACTTCGTTCGACTGCACTCCATTACTTTTGTTTGGGGCTCATTCATTTTCATCTTGTATTCCTTACCCAAGAAACTGTCAATATAATTCAGCAATTTCTTCAGATCTTTTGCAGTCTCCGATAAAATAACAATATCGGCAGCAAATCTCAGGGTTTTGATTTACTCTCCTTGGATTGTGATTCCCTTCATAAATTCCTCTTTGATTTCCTACATAACGATAGGAATTGAAAATATGTATTTGTCTGGATAGCGTTGTTCGGAAATGAAACATGGACAAAACAAGCTCAAAAAGGAAGAGAACATAAACTTTTGAAATGTTGTGTTACAAGAAGATACTGAAGGTGAGATGGGTTGATAGAATCACTATTGAATAAATACTGAATCGAATTTGTGAGAAGAGAATGACTTGGTGAAATATTACTAGAAGGAGAGATAGAATCTTGAGGTGGCCATGACTTGTTCAGTTAGATTTTCAGGAAACTGTAGGGGGTGGGAACTCTCCGAGTAGACCAAGACATTAATATTACAAACAGATTGGAGTAGATGTAGGATGTAGGAGTTACGTAGAAATGAAAAGGGGATCGGGTATCATGGAGAAGTGCATCAAATCAGTCAATTTGCATTGTTTAGGTATGTATTTCCTTAGTTCATCCCTCCTTGGCTGAACAGGTATATGATTCAGGCGGCCCCAGGTACGATTTCCAGCCGGTCGAGGATTTTAATTGCGTTTTATTAAATTCCCCGGCTTGGGAATTGTGTAATTTTTGTCCGTCTTAACAGTGCAGACTTCTCTTTAATTATATAAAATTCACCACACTACCAACCAATACGAAAACACTCAATAGTGAATGGGTTAGTACCTCGTCATAGCGTGGGCGTCAGGAAGGACTTCCAGCCGTAAAACTGCGTCAAATGAGCATCAGGTACTGACCCCAACGCATTGTTGACCAGGAAAATATAATATAGAAACGCCTTGGATTGCGAGCATAATTCGTTTTTGTGCTTGTTTTCAATCAAATCTAAATTTACCCTTGAGAAATAATTGATACGAAAATGATTCGTTCCACAGCCCAAAATACAGTATATGTATAGTTATAGAATGGTTCAGAGAAATTACCTCCCTATATGTTGCTTTGATACTCTCAAGACTACTTTTGCTGCATCCATAGTTGTTCTCTAATATTGTGCTTCCTGGTGTGTACGAACATGATACATTTAGTGTTTCCGTTGTGTGCAATATACGATGTGCGACAAAACTAACAACACTGAAATTATTATTGCTCATCTGCTATTCACGTTTCTTTAGAAATAAGGTATGTATTTATTATACGACAGTTTGAGAATTCAGTGAATTAAGGTTCTCACCACAGACGAGAATGTGTTTGTCGTTGATCATTATTTCCGGACATATGATGGGGCGTCAGAATGGGCCGAGTTTGCTTCAAGTTAAAGAACCGTGAGAGGAGATATTTAATAAAGACGAACCGAAGAAGATAATATGTTTAACTGTAGCTGACAAGTTCTCTCATTTGGGAGTAGTCTTATGTCAACGAAAGCCCAAGGACCGTCACCACAAACAAGAATCATAGATGACTTCTCCAACAGGTGTTACTGTTCCGGTCATTGAATCCTGAGACTCTTATTTCGTCGACGATGTTGCACGAAGTAAAAAAACAGCAGACCGGGCAGTTTTCAGAGACCACATTATTACCCCATTCGTGCAGGACTCGCCTAGCTTTTGTCAAGTCAGAAACTTACCCCTGTAACTTCAATGGATGTAGTAAGAAGGAACTACCGCTCACAGCGCGGGGGAGTCACTTACTGTTCTGCAAAGACACTTTGGAGATCGCCTAATTTCTCGTGGAACTCCATTCCTGAACCCTTCCTGTTCCCCGTATCTCACAGACCGTGATGTCTACATATGGGACATGTTGATAGGGTCGGTTTTGAAGACACAAAACCCAACACAAATACTCTGGAATTACGCGAGAAGACAACGTAATTTTTGGTCCTTAAAGCAATCTTTATCAATCAACATTTTCAGTAATACTCAGAAACGTTATGAACAATGCACAGGTCATGATAGTACATATTATTACTTGTCTACTCCAATATTCCGTTAAGTATTACCTCGTCAAATGTTAAGGGGCTTTTGGGTCATCCTGTATCTTGAGCTTTTTTAAAAAATTTCTATTTATTTACATCGCACCGACATGGACAGTTCTTTTGGCTATTACAGTACAATATAGGGCTAGGACTTGGAAGGAAACGACCGTGGCCTGATGGAAAACTACGAAAACCATCTTCAGGGCTGAAGAGATTGGGGGTAGAACCCACTGTCTCCCGAATGAAGCTTCGTGACCCAAAAAACGTAGCTAACTTAACCCGCATAATTTAAGTATACTTTTTATGTTTCTCGTCATTGCTTAAATTGATTATATCACTTACCAATTAATTTAAAAATTGAATTATTTGTTATATCTTAATCGAGTAATTTGTAAACGTAAGAAAAATACACTGGAAGAAAAAATATCCAAACACCAAGAAGGGATTGAGCTAGATTAACGAACGTTAGTAGGCCGTGTTTATACATCCAAAAGATGACGTTGATTCGAATTTCCCGCAAATCGCATTAGCGTGGCACTAGTAGCGGCCGTATGATATCAGGGTTGCTTTAAATACGGGATGTACTGTGCGAGAGCGTTAGCTACCTGTGAGATTGGACGGAGTGACTGCGAGTGGTTCAAGAATGCCTCTCCGATGTCGAAGAGGCCAGTATCAACAGCTCACTGTGGTTGAACGAGGCCGTATAATAAGGGTACATGAAGGTGAACATTCCTTTCGCGCTATTGCAGAACGACTTGGCAGGAATGTCTCCACTGTGCATGCGTGCTGGCAGCAGTGAACACGAGAAGGTACGCTCGCAAGAAGACCAGGCTCCGGACGTCCCCGTGGCACCACTGAGAGGGAGGACCGCCGTATTCGACGTACGGCTGTGGGGCAGCGGACTGCGTATACAGCAATAATTCGAGCGGCGCTTGCCACTACAGTGACGCAACGAACTTTTCGAAATCGGTTACTTAAAGGACAGCTGCGGCGTGCATTCTACTTTTCCCAAACCACCGCCGTTTGCGAATTCAGTGGTGTCAAGCGAGAGCTCATTTAAGGATGGAGTGAAGGTCCGTGTTTTTTTTTTCCGATGAAAGTCGGTTCTGCCTTGGTGCAGTGATGACCGTGTGCTGGTTAGAAGGAGGCCAGGTGAGCGCCTGCATTCCACCTGTCTGCGGCGTCGACAGACTGGACCTATACCGGGAGTTCTGGTCTGGGGAGAAGTTTCTTATGACAGCAGGAGCACTCTCATAGTTATCCCACGCACCCCAACTGCAGATATGTACGTCCGTCTGGCGACTCGAACTGTTGTTCTGCCATTCATGAACAGCATTCTAGGGGTGTTTACCAACAGGATAATGCACGCCCCCTTGCCGCTCTTGTAACCCAACCTGCTGTACAGAGTGTAGACATGTTTCCTTCGCTTTCTCGATCCCCCAATCTGTCCCGAATCGAACACGTATAGGACATCAAAGGACAATTCCACAGACATATTCAACCGGCATTAACCGTCCGTGTATTGACCGACCAAGTGCAACAGGCATGGAACTTCATCCCACAAGCTGACACCTGGCACCTGTACGACATAATGCATGCTATTAATGGATAAGCATGGCATATTCGCGATTTCTTCCCCCCAGTGTACATTATTATTTCAGTGTCGTTCGTTTTGCCACGTACGGTAGAAATACGCCACCTTCCATTCATATCTGAAGACTGACGACTCTCCGCTTTTCCATTTCATTTCAAAACTCGGCATAGTTGAAATGCTATCTTCAAGCATTCAAAGTTCACCCCACCACAAGCACTGAACAATAATAATGCTCTCCGTAGAGGAATGCTGCAGGACTTCCGAGCTGACACCCTGCACGTCACCTGTGCGTCAGCGAGACCTAAGATGAATTCTAATGTTGAAGACGTCACAAACATCTAGCCCGCTGCCGGAGATCGAACCTATACAGCCGAACAGCACTGAACAATTGCGAATTAAACAAAGGAGAGTCAGAAAGTGTTCGATTGACACGTCAAAATTTTCCGCGCTGGATGTTCTCTTTAGGCCACTATACAGAAGAGTAGGTACCATATGGTTGGAAGATCATGCCATAGATCTTCGTGTAGAGACACGTTTGGATCTTTCGATTGCAGCAAACACCCGTGACTTAGCTGTAGTTAACACATTCACTCCTATATCCGACCTTAGTCGGATTTGACGTCGCACGAACTTTTTACGTTCAAATTACATTAGATGACACGCATATCACTTTGCCGGTAGAGAGCGGAAGATTAACATTTTACTACAGCTTGGGGTAATTTCCCGAAATGTGGGATGT
Source organism: Anabrus simplex (assembly GCF_040414725.1). Lineage (NCBI taxonomy): Eukaryota > Metazoa > Arthropoda > Insecta > Orthoptera > Tettigoniidae > Anabrus > Anabrus simplex. The sequence goes on from NC_090273.1 coordinate 137,898,300, forward strand.
ATGATCTAAATAAGCATGTGCCAATCCCGACGTGTCTGAAGTGCGCGGTTGAAATTTAAGTGGCGTCGAGTGATGAGGAATAGTCGTGGCAAGTAAAAAATCCTACTAGAACATTTTATCAAGTGTGTGTACAAAGTTTCAGATTTTTTGGGTTTATTGTATAGGAATGATACGAAAGTGAATCCGTGTGGTACACGTTACCACGCGAGTCAGAGTGGCATCTAAAAATCGCTGGCGTGCATCATGCAATACGTGCGGAGGGAACTGGGAACATAACGAAGAAAATCTGCTGTTAATACTGAACATTCTTGAATAAAGGGAGCACGTGGATCGGATTGTTTTGTAAGAAGACTTCTTTTGATTCTCCCTTCAATCTTCAAACCGTCCGACATCTACAATTTTACCTCCGAGTAGGGTTAAAAAATACACTTCCACTTAAAATAACAATCACCACGATTGCTACAAAGCAAACAGAATATGGGGGTTTATATAACTAACTCGAGATCATTCGGACGGATATCAGGCACATACAGGCTAGACAAAGGCAATTGGCTTATTTATTATTAAATTGACCCTCCAATTCGTGACTACTAGAAGGCCATCAAAACTTCGTGTCCTTCCTCCTTTCTTTTCGAGGAAACTATTAACTATTCACGTTAAGTGGAAAATAGCTGAAGAGGTACAGTGAATTCGCGTCTTTACTTCAGAGATATTTTACGTTGAACTTTTTTTTCATTATAGATTAGTTCTTGCCATATTCTATTTGATTTATCTTGTAAACGTGTCCAGCTATGGCTCATGTCAGGAAGCTGAATTGTTCAATCGTTTTCTTGCTAGCGGTTTGACGACGCATTCATTCATAGATGGTTTCCAATATCGAGAGGATGGAAAATGCTATGAATGCAAAATTAGCGCCGTTGGCCTTAACATGTTGGTGCCATCTTCTTTTTTTTTTTTCTTTCTAATTTTGCTCTGTTGACCGAAACTTTATTTTTACCCTCTGAAAGCGGGCACCCGGGTTCATCATCGCCTAGTAGAAAATTCAACAATAGTAGCTTGTGTTCAGTGTAGCAACGTGTTAACTAAAGTACAGTCAACGCATTTGCTGGTGTGAAAATGAGGAAACCACAGAACATCATCTTCTGGTCTGTCCACGGTGGGATTAGAACGTACCGTCTCTCGAATGCAAGCTCACAGCTGTGCGCCCCTAACCGTACGGCCAACTCGCTTGGTAAATATATTCAAATAATCCATCCAAAATATCAACATCATAGGTTGCCCTGACTGTCAGCAGGTCGAGTTATACCTGAACAAACAATATCTCTATGTCTCGTGCCCATTTCTTTACCTTTGCGTGTCTTATCTTTTGCAATTGCCTGGAAGTCAATAGAGATACGTCTTACGACGACGATGGGATAGGAAAGAGCTAGGAGTTGTAAGGAAGCGACCATGCCCATAATTAAGGTACATCCCTAGCATTTATATGGCGTAGAAATGGGAAACCGCAGAAAGCCATATAAAGGGCTGCCGACATGGGCGCCCGCAGGACGTTTTCAATTTTCTTGAATATAAAAACCAATATAACGTCAGCAACATTAAATTGTTTACAGAAACTTCCAGTTATAACATATGCTAGATGACTGTCAGTAATTTCAGTTTATGAAATAATCTGGTATGATATTAAACAGTTGAACATCAACATATTTAGAATTCCAGGGGGGGGGGCAAGTGCCCCCCCCTTGCCCCCCCCTTGCGGGCGCCCATGGCTGCCGACAATGAGGTTCGAACCTCCTAACAGCACGACCAACTACAGTAGTTCTTTTTCTAATGATGTCTAATAGCTGGTATCTCATCCTTCCCCTTAGTCGTTTCCTTTAGATCGCCACACATAATAACGAATCATGTCGTGGATTATGTCTGCAGCGCGGATGTTTAGGTTAGAGTGCAAAATAAGTTTGTCTAGAAGTATGTGTCGCCTGAAGTAGCGAGAGTAACATAACTTATAGGGGTTTTTAATAGGTCGGGTCCCTAATGCTTATGCAAATCTCATACCAAAATTGTTGTGCGGGCTAGTGTGCACTAGTTACTCGCTACAGTAACTTTGCATTCTATCCTATAAAACCGTACAGATCCTGTCTGTAATATTATATCTTACCCAGTTTTGCTTTCTTTTTTCAAACTACAGCTATCATGCTCCTCTCTTCAGCACTTCCGCGTTCGATATTGTATCTTCCCTGCTCAGTCTTTCTATTCTCCTCCAAATCCACATTACGAATGCTTCTATTCTTCCTTCCTCACCGCGCGTATTTCTGCACCCTATAGAGCTATACTCCACACATAACATCGTACTAGTCTCTCTCTTCGCCGGGCTGAGTGGCTCAGACGGTTGAGGCACTGGCCTTCTGACCCCAACTTGGCAGGTTCGATCCTGTCTCAGTCCGGTGGTATTTGAAGGTGCTCAAATACGCCAGCCGCATGTCGGCAGATTTACTGGCATGTAAAGGAATTCCTGTAGGACTAAATTCCGGCATCTCGGCGTCTCCGAAAACCGTAAAAGTAGTTGGTGGGACGTAAAGCAAATAACATTATTATTATTATTATTATTATTATTATTATTATTATATTTTCCTATCTCTCTCTTGATTTCGCTTTTCCGCCTGTACCTCGAAGTATCACGTGTTTTCCTTTTGTTTATTGTACAATCCATACTCTTTGCTGTTGCTGTTCAATTCTCCAAACGTAGAAAACATAGAAAACCCCAGGCAATCACGGGTCCACTAGCTTAGTCTGGTACAGCTTCCATTTATATGTGCCAGCCACCTCATTTTTCTCTTTCTTCATTCGACCTCCTTTGTTTGATTCTTATCCTCTTCTGACGTGGCCTTGAGAGTATTTCATCTTTTTACGCCCTTCAAGACCCTTCCCTTCTTTTTGCCCGGCAGTTAATTCTTTGAAGGGTCAAACCACTTCAACGTCTTTCCTAAATTACAGTTACGAAGGGGTAATTCCTCTAAAAATTATTGTCGCCACTACCATCAGAAAAGCTTTTCTTCAGAAAGAAATTCTTAGAGGCTTTTCTTCGATTATTTGCTTCTTCTTTTGCTGTTGGTTATATGTTCGCATAGTCCGTTTCCTTGACAGAATGGTCTCTGTACCGACCAGGCCGGGAATTTTAGCCCTGATTGGTTAATTACTCAAGGTCGGGGACTATGATTTTTTGATCGTCTTAATACAAATTTTCTTTTGAATACAACACAGGACGTTACAAACCACACTAATTAACTAATTAATATGAGAGGGCAGTTGTAGGGTAGGAAGAAACTGCGGCCTTAATTCAGGTACAGTCTCAGTCAGCATTGACTGGTATGAAAATGGGAAACCATGTATACTCCATTCGGGACTGCCGACAGTAGGGTTCAAACCCAGCATTTTTCGGGTGCAAACTGGCTGCTACCTTACCCGAACTGCTCGGTCCTTTAAGGTTTTGTCATCTTTCTCAGAACATTGATCTGAGTCTTCGGTTGCTCCAGGGGCTCTCAACTTGGGAGCGTGGGCTGACGACCACGGGACCCTAAATGAGTCCTGGCATAGCTTCCACTCTCTTGTGCCAAGTTCCTCACTTTCATCTATCCTATCCGACCTCACATTGACAACTCTTGTTCTCTTCCGACCCTGGCGGTATTAGAACATTTGACGCCTAGGGAGCCTTTCATTTTCACGCCCTTCGTGGCCCCTGTCTTTGTTTGGTCGAAACCTTAATTTTTAGAAGTACTGACCCCTTCCATTTTTTCCCTCTGACTAGTGTTATACAGAAGACGGATGCTCAGTTGTATTTCCTTCCAAAACAATCATCACCACAACAACCACCCTCTTGGGCTTCTCATGTTGGTGGGGGCGGTGGAATAACACACGCGGTATCCTCTGTATGTCGTAAGAGGCGACTAAATGCGGCCTCAGGGGCTCTTAACTTGGGAGTGTGGCTTAGTGACCATGGGGCCCTTAGCTGAGTCCTGGCATTGCTTCCACTTACTTGTGCCAGGCTCCTCACTTTAATCTACCCTATCCGACCTTCCTTGGTCAACTCTTTTTATTTTCCGACCGCGACGTTATTAGGTATCGATACATAGGGAATCTTTTATTTTCACGTCCTTCGGGTCCGGCTCCATGGCCAGATGGTTAGTGTGCTGGCCTTTACCCCAGGCGGTCCCGGGTTCGATTCCCGGCTGGATCGGGTATTTTGACCTTCATTGGTTAATTCTGATGACTCGGGAATTGGGATGTGTGTGCCGTCTTCATCATTAGAATTCATCATATGTAGGGCGCCATTCTCGCAGACGCAGGTCGCCTATACGGCGTCAACTCGGAGAACCAGACCTCTTCAAATGCCATACGCCATTATTATACGTCCTTCGTGGCCCTTGTTTTTCTTTGGCCGATACCTTCATTTATCGAAGTGTCGGATATCTTCTATTCCTTTCTCCTCTCATTAATGTTAATAGAGGATAATTGCCCAGTTGTACTTTCTCTTAAAACAATAATCTCCACCACCAACACCTCAGTTCTCGGTTTCAGGAGAAATGTCCTCAAAAACCACTCTTCTGTTCCACACCAGCGCTATTCTCTGTGGAGCTAAATTTTACCCACCAATTTCTCTATGCATTCTAGTGGTGCTAATTCTTCTACAGTACCCCACACTAAAGGGAATGAAAAATGGTAGCACGTGCGGACGTGATTCACGTTCCAAATGGCACACTGTGGAGCGGCTTGGCTCAAATCAGAGTTCAAATACAGGACGGAACAATTCCACTACGTTACACAAAGCGTACGCTTCAACTGCATACAGCGTGACCACGAGTTTACGAATAAACTTACACGCGATTAAAAGTAAGGAGGAAGTCTTCTTTCCTAATCCGTTCACCGTTATTCTCTAGCGTGCGATGAGACGAGGCCTCTTTGATAAAAAGAGCCTTCTATAATCACTCTGAATCACTGCAATCCACCAATACTTCAGATGACAGCCTGCACGGTTGCTAGGTAACATCCCGTAACACTTTTGTATCGCTAATTTCTTACTGTGCGCTTTCTTCATGTACCTAAGAGGGTGAAAGAATTTCGCATCAAGACATTTATGTCATTAGAAGCCACTATTTTTATTCCTTTTTTACCGGGCGAGTTGGCCGTGCGGTTAGGGCCGCGCAGCTGTGAGCTCGCATCCGGGAGATAGTGGGTTCGAACCCCACTGTCGGCAGACCTGAAGATGGTTCTCCGTGGTTTCCCATTTTCACACCAGGCAAATGCTGGGGCTGTACCTTAATTAAGGCCACGGCCGCTTCCTTCCCACTCCTAAACCTTACCTACCGCATCGTGGCCATAAGACCTATCTGTGTTGGTGCGACGTAAAGCAAATAGCAAATAGCAAAAAAATATATATATATTCCTTTCTTATCTTATGTTCTCCCTATTGCACAGACATTAGTGTCATTCATACAGCTCAGATCTCTGACAACAGAACACAAGACGTCCCCTTAGATTAACCCGGAGATAATGGGTTCGATTTCTACTGATATCCTTTTAGCTGTTTTTGTCCTGTACTTAAACTCTCTTCGGCACGTACTTAATGGACTCATCACGACGGACAGATTATTTCATGTAGATTATCATCTTAAACATTAAGTATTCGCTCTGATCAGATTTGAAATGTTAGCTACCGTATCGTGAATAAGTATAGGATTATTTGTATGAATTACTGCTTAGGACGCATGTACGTGAATTATTTTCAGAAAAATCACTTTTTGGATTTCTGTGTATTATTATTATTATTATTATTATTTGAAGTTTTCTCTTCCAGAATACATATATAGTTTATGTAAGTTAGCAAGTTCCTTTGGCCATAAATGTTGGTTTAAAAAATCTCTGCACTAACTAGCCACGCTCCCTTTAAAAGTCAAGCTCCTCCTGTGGGTACCAAAGACTGAGGGTGAAGATTATCTGCAAAAACATTCATTACATTACGCTGTTATTGAAGTCAAAAAACTTGCTTAGTGACAAATATCCGTTAGAAAAATTCTTACATGTACAAACACAGAACTCTAATGAGAGTTTCCGTCACTGCATTGGGTAACGTGTGCCAAAATGAATACTTGTAGGTCTTACTACACTAAAAATGGGTCTTATGGATTCAGTTATTTGCTTCAATGAAGGTGCTGCACGTAGAAGTAAAGTTTGAGAATGGAAAATATAGCCTTAGCGCTAACTGTAATTGATTGTCGTAGGATACGTTACGCTGAGAGGATCGTGTTCGAAAGTTCTAAGAAAGCCAGAACAAAGAGGAGGAATAGGAAAAGACAGAAGGAAAATGAGCGTGTCCTCAGTCATGAAGAATATGGTGCTGGAATGCACTGATACTGTAGAGTTTGGTCATAAACTTAAAGTTTTATTTTGAGCTGATATTCTATGAAATGTAAGGTAAGGGTTATTCTGCCCAAAGGCAGGTCCGTACCTCCGCAGAGGTGTTCCTGAGTCGGAGTTTACGTGCGGTAAGGTGGCCAGTTCCTTTCCGCTCCTCCATTCCCTTACCCCCCACCAACAGCGCGTGGCAACCCATCCAACTCCTGACCACGCCCAATGTTGCTTAACTTCGGAGATCTCACGGGATCCGGCGTACTATGAAATGTTCTCTAAAATTGTATTAAATATTTATTTTACTATCTCTGTCTCCATTAATGATAGGCCAATGAAATTTGGCACACAGCATTAGTGTACAATTATCTTAAAAATAGACTACAATCATGATTGAAGCAGTTCATTTATGAAAAATAGACAATAAAACATGCAACAAAATTTATTAAAATTTGAATAACAATTTTTGAACTTCCCCCGACAAAAAATATATATTTGACCAAATTTCCCGATTTTAGTATACTATGTTGATACATGCTGTGAGTAAAATGTGTACAAATACAGGGTGAAGCGTAATTCGCGCACTCGGGCGTTGCAGCGCGACTCCTCACATGCCAGCAATAAAAAAAATGTCTCTTACAAAATTTCCTCTTGCGAGTATATCCGGCAGAAAAACGACGTTGAAGATTAGCAATCTGGCAACACTGTAACCACATGTAGGGTAACTACTTCTGCCAGCAGACATTGCTCGAATTGTACAGTTGGTGCAATGGATAGAATTTTGGGTTAGCATGCAGGAGGTCGAGTGGTCGATCCTGGGCTGAGGCGTATGCTTTTTATTTCGTAAATGTAGTCCAGGTGGTATGGTATCTGGCATCTGAATCGTCAACAGCAATTGCAGTGGGTCCTCTAGAAACCATTTGCACTTACGTACTACGATCCGAGAAATGGACGAACAATCGTTTTCATTGGTCAGCTTTGAAAGGTGCCCTTTCCACGCCGTGGGCGTGAATGTATTCGCACCACTTCATCTACTAGATGTGAAACCTGTTTTCTTTGTACCCTCCTCCAATGGTCCCATAGATTAGTACCAACTATTATTCTTGTCTCGTTCAGGTCCATTACATTTCGTTAGGGCCTTACGTTACCGTAGGCCTAGCAACTTGCTCTGCGAATAATGTCCAAACTCGGTTACAATTTGTATGTGTTATCACCATGGTCCCAATAATTCTGCCTTTCAACATTGCGTGTTGCGTCTGGTAACCGGATGCTGTTTAGTACGTATGTCAATGTATTATTATTATTATGTCCGACTCGTTGGCTGTATGGTCAGCGTCCTGGCCTTCGGTTCAGAGGGTCCCGGGTTCGATTCCCGGCCGGGTCGGGGATTTTAACCTTAATTGGTTAATTCCAATGGCCCGCGGGCTGGGTGTTTGTGCTGTCTCCAACATCGCTGCAACTCACACACCACATATAACACTATCCACCACCACAATAACACGCAGTTACCTACAAATGGCAGATGCCGCCCACCCTCATCGGAGGGTCTGCCTTACAAGGGCTGCACTCGGCTAGAAATAGCCACACGAAATTATATTATTATTATTATTATTATTATTATTTTGTAAATGCAGGATACATGTGACCTCAGAAACGGTGTCTTACTGTATCACAGTAGGTAATGTCAGATGGAAATTAGCAAAAAAAGTGCGCCTCAACCCAGGATCGAACCATCGACCTCCTGCATGCCAACCAAAACCTCTACCCACTGCACCAACTATACAGCACGACGTGGCCGTGCTGACAGCGGTAGTTACCCTGCATATGGTTACAGTGTTGCCAGATTGCTACTCTTTAACGTCCGTTTTCTACCGGATATACTCGCAAGACGAAATTTTGTAAGATACATTTTTTTATTGCTAGCATGTGAGGAGTCACGCTGCGACGCCCGAGTGTGCGAATTACGCTTCATCCTGTATAACTCATGCAACATGAGTAGTTTCTGAGTTTACCCTTCGGAAAGATTGAAATGAATTTTCAGTCTTAAAATACATCACAAGAGTTAAACTTTCATAAAAAGTTAACCTTAAAATAGAATCATTTTTTAAACATCTAAAAATAATCCACAATGTTCATTCATTGAATATAACTTTTGTCCTCTTAGAATAGGTTTATCTGTAATATTATGATGGCAAAGATGTATCGCCGCTGCGGAGACAAAGAGCGTAGCTTAGAAGGTTCTCTCATCTAAGGTGCAATATTGTATGAATATTGTCAAGGCATTCTCGCTATTCGTAACGTATGTGCTGCGGGTCAGTATATCTCCAAAATTATTATCACATAGGAGGTTTTGTCCCGAAAACGACGATATTTTTTTTCACTATTTTCCCATTCAATCAATCGATCAATACTGATCTGCATTTTGGACAGTCACCCAGGTGGCAGATTCCTTATCTGTTGCTTTCCTAGCCTTTTCTTAAATGATTTCAAAGTAATTGGATATTTATTGAACGTCTCCTTTGGTAAGTTATTCCAATCCCTAACTCTACTTCCTATAAAAGAATACTTGCCCCAATTTTTCCTCTTGAATTCCAACTTTATCTTCATATTGTGATCTTTCCTACTTTTAAAAACACCACTCAAACTTATTCGCCTACTAATGTCATTCCACGCCATCTCTCCGCTGACAGCTCGGAACATACCACTTAGTCGAGCAGCTCGTCTTCTTTCTCTCAACTCTTCCCACCCAAACTTTGCAACATTTTTGTAACGCTACTGTTTCGTCGGAAATCGCCCAGAACAAATCGAGCTGCTTTTCTTTGGATTATTCCCAGTTCTTGAATCAAGTAGGCCTGATGCGGCTCCCATACACTGGAACCATACTCTAGTTGGGGTTTTACCAGAGACTCATATGACCTCTCCTTTACATCTTTACTACAACCCCTAAGCACCCTCATAACCACGTGCAGAGATTTGTTCCCTTTATTTACAATTCAATTTATGTGATTACCCCAATGAGGATCTTTCCTTATATTAACACCTAGATACTTACAATGATCCCCATAAGGAACCTTAACTCCATCAACGCAGTAATTAAAACTGAGAGGAATTTTCCTCTTGTGAAACTCACAACCTGACTTTTAACCCCGTTTATCATCATATCATTACCTGCTGTCCATCTCACAACATTATCGAGGTCACTTTGCAGTTGCTCACAATTTTGTAACTTATTTATTTCTCTACATAGAATAGCATCATCTGCATAAAGCCTTATCTCTGATTCCACTTCATTACTCGTATCATTTATATATATAATAAAACATAAAGATCCAATAATTCTGTCTTGAGGAATTCCCCTATTCTACTCTAATTTTCTGAGATCTATTTTTCTAGATATACAGCAACCCATTCAGTAACTCTTTTGTCTAATCTAATTGCACTCATTTTTGCCAGTAGTCTCCCATGATCCACTCTATCAAATGCTTTAAACAGGTCAATCGCGATATAGTCCATTTGACTTCCTGAATCCAATATATCTGCTATACCTTTCTGGAATCTTACAAGTTGAAATTCAGTGGAATAACCGTTGCTAAACTCGCACTGCCTTATATCGAACCAGTTATTAATTTTGCAAATATGTCTAATATAATCAGAAACAATACCTTCCCAAAGCTTACGTGCAATGCACATCAAACTTTAATTTTCAGCCTTATGTCCATCAGCCTTTCCTGTATACACAGGGGCTACTGTAGCAACTCTCCATTCATTTGGTATTGCTCCTTCATGCAAACAATTATCAAATAAGTACTTCAGATATGGTACTGTATCCCAACCCATTGTCTTTAGTATATCCCCAGAAATCTTGTCAATTCCAGCCGTTCTTACAGTTTTCAACTTTTGTATCTTATTGTAAATATCATTGTTATCATATGTAAATGTTCATACTTCTTTAGTATTAGTCACCTCCTCTATCTGGACATTAAACTTGTAACCAACAATCTTTACATACTGCTGACTGAATACTTCACCCTTCTGAAGATCCTCACATACACACTCCCCTTGTTCATTAATGTTTCCTGGAATGTCTTTCATAGAACCTGTCTCTGTCTTAAAGTACCTATACATACCCTTCCATTTTTCACTAAAATTTGTATGACTGCCAATTATGCTTACCATAATGTTATCCTTAGCTGACTTCTTTGCTAGATTCAGTTTTCTAGTAAGTTCCTTCAATTTCTCCTCACTTCCACAGCCATTTCTAACTCTATTCCTATTCCTTTCCAATCTGGACCTCTTTATTTCTCTATTATAACAAGGTGGGTCTTTACCATTCCTTACCACCTTTAAAGGTATAAACCTGTTTTGAAATTCCTCAACGATTGCTTTAAACCCATCCCAGAGTCTGTTTACATTTTTATTTACTGTTTTCCACATGTCTTCACAGGCATGTGCCCTGAACAAGTGTTACTCAAGGAATGACTGTGGACTTTCAGTTGTGTTTATATACGTAAACGATCTTGTATACCCCTGAGATTCCACGTCATTCTATTCTGTGCGTGAAATGGGACATAAAACAAAATTGAATGAATACGAATCTGTTGCGTGTATCAAATGGATTTGGGTGTGTATACGTATAAATGGAGAGAAAGGTGGAAAGAAATTTGTGTTTGGCAGGTAGAAACTTTGTTTCTACATGGTTGGTAATAATAAAGACAAGCGAACAGCGACGCCCGCTACGCTATATTGCGTATAGGCACGCGATCACTCTTTCCCTTGTTGGATAAGAAAATTTCTTACGTCAGCAGCAGCTGTTTAGGGTGGAATTTTCTTACATCCCAAACTTGTACTCTTTTACGAACGTTTACATCTAACCTGTAAAAGTTCGCTTCATCATCATTTCCTTAGGTTTCATCATACTTTAATTACATAATAGAATTAATTCAATCTTTTTGAGGACGTATAATTAATAATACTAATAATAATAATAATAATAATAATAATAATAATAATAATACCGGGCGAGTTGGCCGTGGGCGTAGAGGCGCGCGGCGCGCGGCTGTGAGCTTGCATCCGGGAGATAGTAGGTTCGAGTCCCACTATTGGCAGCCCTGAAGATGGTTTTCCGTGGTTTCTCATTTTTTTTGCTAGTTGCTTTACGTCGCACCGACACAGATAGGTCTTATGGCGACGATGGGACAGGAAAGGGCTAGGAGTGGGAAGGAAGCGGCCGTGGCCTTAATTAAGGTACAGCCCCAGCATTTGCCTGGTGTGAAAATGGGAAACCACGGAAAACCATTTTCAGGGCTGCCGACAGCGGGGTTCGAACCTGCTATCTCACGAATACCGGATACTGGCTGCACTTAAGCGACTGCAGCTATCGAGCTCGGTGTTTCTCATTTTCACATCAGGCAAATGCTGGGGCTGTACCTTACTTAAGGCCACGGCTTCTTCCTTCCAACTCCTAGGCCTTTCCTATCCCATCGTCGCCATAAGACCTATCTGTGTCGGTGGGACGTAAAGCCACTAGCAAAAATAATAATAATAATAATAATAATAATAATAATAATAATAATAATAATAATAATAATAATAATAATAATCTTTATTCGAATCAGAAGTACAATAGAAAAATAGTACGTTTAAAAGAAACAAACTATATACACAGATATGTACAAGTAAAAGCTCTTCAACAATATATGTCATACAGATGTCACACCGATTCGGCCCAAAATTTGGCCACTTCAAGGGCATTTGGATTGGCCAGCACCAAGTCTTCCATTGTGCAGTTTGATGGACACAAGGGACAACATAGCAGGTGTTTGGTTGTCTGAAGTTTACCACAGTCACAAAAGGCCGTGAAAATACACAGGCCGGCTGCCGAAGCCTGTCGCTCTCCACTGGGGCAATGATTAATGACTGAGAGATGAAATAAAAGGATACTGGAGAGTGTTGCTGGAATGAAAGATGACAGGGAAAATATGAATACCCGAAGAAAAGCCCTCCCATCTGCGCTACGTCCAGCACAAATCTCACATGAAGTGATTGGGATATGAACCACGGAACCCATCGATGAGAGGCCGGAGCCCATCCACCTGAGCATGGGAGGCACCTTAATAATAATAATAATAATAATAATAATAATAATAATAATAATAATAGAACAGATAGATTTCCTGGCATATGGTGATGATATCGCAGTCTTTGCCAGTGACATAGAAATAGCAAAGAAAAGAGTGGAACAACGCCATAGCATAGCAGAAATGACTGGACTGCAAATATCATACAGTAAGACTGAATTTATGACCAACATCACAGAGGCTCCCCAAATGTTAAAGTTGAAAGAGGGGAAAGTCAAAAGAGTAAAGAGCTTCAAGTATCTTGGAGAAATAGTTCAAGAGAATGGATCACAGAAGCTAGCTCTGATAGAACGAGCGAGAAAAATGGAAACAGCGTATCAGCTCACTAGAGACACCTACAACAAGAAAGCTTTGTCATATGGAGCCAAATTAAGACATCTGGACACAGTCATCAGACCTGAATGCTTATACGCAGCAGAAACATTGGACATGATTGGAAAGGGAGATCTAGAGAACATCAGAAAGAAAGAAAGAAAGGAAAATGCTCCGGAAGATCTTGGGCCCGAAAATGAAAGGTGGGGGGAGAGGAGACTTAGACCCAACAAAGAACTATACCAGAAGACAGAGGAAGTCGTCGTATTGATGAAAAAGCGAAGGCTTCAATTTTATGGACATCTACAGAGAATGGACACCAACCGACTGACAAAAAGGATTTTCAGCTTCTTCAGCCTAAGGAAGACGGAACCAAAATGGTTTCGGGAAGTAAGGACCGACCTAGCCAGGATAGGAGTAGAAAAAGAGGACGTACTGGACAGAAACAAATTTAGACAAAAAGTGAAGGAGTTCAAGGGTTTCCAGGAGAATGGGGAAGAACTTGTGAAGAAGAAGAGAACCTACACAGAAGAACAGAAGAAAGAAGTCAGTGCAAGGATGAAGAAGTACTGGCAGAATGTGAAGTCAGGACTGGTGAAAAATAACGTAAAGACTGTAAAACGTGGTCCATAGATGTCCGGAACGATAATAAAAAAAATAATAGAGCCTGAGAACAAAATATGGTACAATTGACCGAGTCCCTTACTTTAAATATCTCGCAGAATTTATCTAACCGACAGGCCTTGAAAGGATCTCGCAACAAACTCGTCTCCAAAAAATTATAAAAGCATTATGGTTAGTCCAAAACATCTTCAATAAAGAATCCATATCAAGACATACTAAAGTTTGGCATTACAATACAGTTATAAAACTAACAGTCCTTTAAGCAAGTGAAACATTGGCAATCAACGTAAAGCAAGAACTTGAAGAAATCAAACTAGAAAAGAGGAAGATCGTTGAGAAAATCTTAGGAGCAGGATACACCCAATAAGGTTACATGTTTCAATCAATCAATCAATCAATCAATCAATCAATCAATCAATCAATCAATCAATCAATCAATCAATCAATCAATCAATCAATCAATCAATCAATCAATCAATCAATCAATCAATCAATCAATCAATCAATCAATCAATCAAAAGAATTTGAAAGTTCTCAAACATCGAAACTGACATTAGGAAAATACGAATGAAATCCTTCGGCCATCTGACTAGATTGCCATAAAGTCGATTGACAAAAATTATAGTAGGTTATGTAACCTTACTTAAGAACTCAGCACCCTGGTTTAATGAACTTTGAAAGGACCTCAAAAACGCAAACATAAGTTCAACAGACATCCTAGATACAGACATCCTTAGACGCAAAGTAAACAACTGGGAAGCTACACCAGAGCAACCACAACAAAAACACTACAGACCAAAGTGGTCGGCAGAATGTAACCAAGCCTTCTAGGAAAGAATGGAGACCTGTTGGAAAAACAAGAAGAATCCACACGGGAAATGATTGAGTTATTTGCTTAACGTCATTCAATATTGGGAACATCCACTAATAATAATAATAATAATAATAATAGTCGCCGACATTTCTCCAGTAAACAAGTTCAATAGATAAGTCATTCAACTTGTGACTTCCCCTCTCGGAGAACAATCATCGAACGAGAAATGCAACCATTCAAGCTAAGGGCGCCAATCTTTAAGTTGAGGACTTAAAGATAAAAATTTATAATCAATCTTGGACGGACTCTTATCACAGGGGTGGGGTGATAGTACACTAATCATTAAGCAGGAGAATTAGAAATCAAAAGGCTAATTAAGGCAGATTGATTAAAGTGAACTAGAAAAATACTATTTATTATATTTAATATAAAAGACGACGGTTTAACGAGAACTGAATTTAAAATAGAAAATGAATTTAATAAAAAATTGAATGACTCTACTTCGCGAAAACTTGCAATATCTTTAACTCGCTTGCTCACCATGTAGTCTTGTTCTGCTGGTCCTTGGAAAGCTTCCATCCTTGTAGCGGGAACATCATCGGTCGTCTTTGAGATCTCTTCATCTGCAGCTAAGTACCATTCCTGCCTTGCAAATTGCACCCACCACTAATTGGAAGATGACTTCAAAACTAACACTCCCTATTATGCTTTATCCCATATATTGGAGATAAGCCCTAAGTCATAGTTAGAAGAACCACCTTGGCTTATATGGAGAGGATACTCAATTAAGAATCCTTCCAACTTTACTGAAAATGTGCTCTGAAGTTTCATTTCTATCTAGATTAATACTACCTATTGACTTAGACTGGTTCAAACCGGTCTTGTAGCCGAGCTGTACGTACTTTCTGATGAGAGTGGCTATACACCCCTCATTCAGAATTTCTAAGTATCGAGACGAAGACTCAAGTAGAGAATCAAGTAGAATAATGTAGAATAATATCGATCAGTGAACCCTTGAACTTACCATTCCATCGTTGGTCGGCCACGGCTGCTACAGTAGAACAATTTAGAACTCTTAAATCATGGGTCGTTGCGGGAATAAATTCGGTCACGATCTTAACCAAACGATGGGGTTCAGAAGAAAGCCTAACTACTTGAAATGAGGAGCAAAAATGTGCTTACTAACTTTTATTAAACTGAAATAGCACGATAACATAATTAATTTAATAGGCATTCTTGCGAAAAATATAAATACTATAAATTATTGATTTTGAATGTTTCAAACACAGTCACATTACATAACGTCAATTTGTTTCTTACAATGCCGAAGAGTTGCTTCGGAGAAGCTAATATGTTAGTGGACAGCGAAACTGAAAAACTGAAAAGGGGAAGACCTGAAAACCGGGCATCTATTATTCCAAACAAGAACTGAGAGTTAATCCACACGATCCGTGGAAAATCTGACTTTCAACAAGTAGAACGCCTGATTTCCTCTCAATTAAGGTTATCCACCAGTCAAATACCCTTCACGGATACGGAACATCCGCCGAATGGACCCTTAATCGAACCAAACTGACTATCAGTTGCTTTGGATAGGTTGCGAAATATTATGGGAAAGCATGGTGTTCACTACAAGTTAACAGCATCATTCACAATTGAAATAAAATTCCACCATGTATTTGTCATTCATGACACCCTTAAGTGATAAGATAATCCCGATGCTAACTGTGCATCACCCCAAACAGCTGTTCGGAAGGAACCAACAACAACAGGATCCAGGAGGATCTTACGTTAGATCGTTCTAAAGGAACAAAACTGCGAAATGTAGGAAACAATTACTAATCATGCATTTAGAAGAAATGCCAAACACTGAAGTTAATCAAAAAGTGAAAAGTCACTTGAAAATATTATTATTGAACCGACTTTCAGGTTAGAAATGGGTTTGTTATGCTTAATAAAATTACCAGTCCACGCTAAAAATTTACTACAATTTTAAGGAATTCTTTCCCTTGGAAAACAATGCTACCAGTACAGATCTCTCTATTTACTGTCTGTCCCAACACACTACTACAAAGTGATTACTTACTTACTCTAACTATGAATAAAAATGAAAGTACGACAAGATGAAAATAAAATAAAATACTGGCTGACGAATCGAAACCGCATTCGCAACTCAAGTCTCACACTAATACCCTAAGTGTCAATATGCACACTATCAAACGAGAACGGACGTTAAAACGAGAAAACAATAGAGTCCGTAAAAATAAATTAACATCTCGAAGTCATTAACGCTTAGCACGCACGAAGAATTACAGTAAAAATATTTAATCTATGTCGAGCCGATATCCAACACTTGGACAGCCCTCACTTCTCTGATAGCAGTCCCGTTATCTCAATGGAGAGCTCCGCATTGACCCTCGTCATAAAATCATATCGTATTGTAAATGCTACCTTTCCCCAGGCCGCTTCAAGAAACAAAACAAAGAAATATCTACACTGAGGCTTGAGTGTGTACAGCTACCATCCCAGACCTATCGTCGGGCTCACTTGAAATCTGTACACCCTAACCCTAATCATTATATACATGATGCCTTCCAAATTCTATCGTCGGGCGTGACCTAGGACGTCTCATCATCAGTGACTCCAAGAATCACATGTGACGTCCTAAATCTATCGTCGGGCGTCAAAGTGGGTCGTACCACGTCTCTCTTATCATATCAGACGAACAGCAATTTCAAACAAACTCTGATATTAACACAAAATCTGGTCAGACAAATACCACACGACGGAACCAACGTCTCTATTATCAAAGGAATGCAAGTCGAAATACAGTAAATATCTACCTCTCGAAAAATATAGTAAGTGTCTACCTCATTATAATATGTGAACTCAAAAATAAATAGACGTGACGAACGATTCTCCACCTCGAACACAATCTCAGCCTGTGCACTGAAGTGTTAGGGAAGCAAATGAAAATTCCCAACACACGTTTACCCTTTTAGTGGATGCCTTCAAAAAATAATCATCACCACCGCATTCGAAATTCTCAGATCGCCTATCATCAATTCCAACCATCTTATCAATGACTTCTCCAGTGAACAAATTCCATATAACCCAACCGTGTGTCCAAAGTGCTCGTTAATCCTTGAGGCCGCTCATTATCTTATCAAAAATCACTGGATGTTTACTACCCAGACTTTACATTTTACTAGAGTCGTTTTCACTTGGAATCGTTCTATAAATTTTACAATGCTTCACATCATAGTCATCTCAAATTTGGATTGATTGCGGAAAACAATACAGCCTGCCTCACACAGCCTGTTCCATAAATACTTCCTCTACAAAATACAGCTTATCTCAACACACTTTCTCATCGCTTTATTCCAGTGGTATTGCTTCTCTCTCATCTCCACGTACATATAAATCCATCGCTCTCAATCCCTTTTCCTTCAAGACCCTTTTTTATACTTCGATCCCCTGGTGAAAACGACAACCATTATTAAACACATCTCTTACTTTACTATTATTACGACTTTCGAACCTCAAGAGTCCAAGAGCACACATCGACCTTTCGCAACACTGGTATACACGATGTCTCAAAATTTTCTTCCCATTAATAACTGTGACTCTAACAAATTTTATTGACATTATCTAAATATGCTTACGATCCTTGTAAATATAACTGGTTAAATCCAATTTAACAGAGAAGAATTTCCTTATCCCGCGGTAAACATTATTATTAATATTATTATTATTATTATTATTATTATTATTATTATTATTATTATCGACAAACATTTCTGAATGCAACTGACACCTGAGATTACGATATTCGCCACGAAAAATTTACACTTACAACGTTCACAAATCCGCACTTTGAATGATATCTCATCTCAACACAAAAATATGAAGCGTCGCATTTTACCGTTCTTGACATGAATTTTACACACTGAAATTTTCACACGCTGACCAAAATTTACAACGCCTCTCGCCTGATAATTACGAATATCGACCCGACAATCATCTGGAAACGTTGGTTAGGACAGACAGTAACTAACTAACTACAACATAATATAAATTAGACAGACCTGCACAATGGTGACATTCTCAGCATTCTGGTTACATCCTCACCAGCAACCTCGTACTTAGCCACTCATTTTCACAGATAACATTTTCAAAATCTCACTCATGCAAACACTACTCTTCACACACACGAGATTAAAATTACCATATAAATAATGCACTTTCTCTGTAACTTGCACCACGAACTTCCCTCGTCCGGCAGTCGACTACAACTGTCTGATGCTTTTTCAGAGTGGTTTCTCTCTCCGTTGTTTCAATAAGAACAGGTGTTCAACCGATAAAGGGAGCAGAACTCCTCTGCGTAGCTTCCCCCAGACCCTCTTCACTTACAAGAGTACATGAAATGATAAAATATCAAATCTGCTGTGTATATTCCAACCAGCCTACACCTTCCCAGTTCGTCTGCAAACGTTCAGAACTTTCCCAATCGCTTTTCTTATTAACCAAGTTTATGGACCTTAGCCACGAACATGTATTTAATTATTGTCGGTCAATCTGGCGCGAATTTCTAATGACGACGGGCACAAGCTCCCGCGGCTCCAAGTTCCAGATCGACACTCCAAAATTTACGGTGGGGGGTTTCTTTTATAATTTCCGGAAGGACGCTATCCCCTCTATGAGGCTTGGTTGTGTAATCTGCCAAATTTGCTTCTAATAACCCGATTTTGATAAGACTTGTCCCAGAACTACGGACAGACTTGCACTTATGTTCGATGTTAATTCTATAATTTTTCTACACTCACAGCAGGAGAAATAAATTGTTTCTGCCCGTGCGTTTCGCGCGTTTTCTTCCTTCCATGACCTTGGCACGTGTAGCTGGTTCGCTGATCTCACGCTAACATGCACTTGGGCTTAACTGCATTTAAAGTTTTCCCTGGTGTCACTAACTTCACAGAGGGTAAATGAATAATTTTGCTTAGTTATTTCTTCATTTACTATATTATCAAAATCCCTCGTTGTGCAGAATTCCACGACTTTAAAGAATTGTCGGGCACTCGAGTCCCACCGAGGTGTCCCGGCAATTCACGAGCTCGCCGTGAGGAAGAACCTTACCACGCGACATCGGGGCTCGTAGGAGCGCAAAAATGGCTGCCCTCAAACATACAGTAGTTTCTGAATACCAAATAAATATTTGAGAAAAATGAAAAATTTTCTCACCGTAGAATTATGGGTTCATAATCCACCTACAACGACGAAATGTTTACCCAGAAAGGGGAAATATTTAAACAGATATATTCCTTCAAAATCCTAAATTGTACATGGGAATTTTGACACAAATGAACCATGATCCTACGTAAAATTTCCCAGCCGATCTCACTCTTGACGTAGGGCTCTGTTACTTTCACGTATTTCCCTGTTTTCTTCTTCCAACAATAGAATTGCGTTACGGATGTCATCAATGAAGTCCTCTCTTAAGAATGAACATTGTAAACATTCAGCGTCTTCCTCTTCTTTACTCCCGCTGCTTGCCTGTCCTTGGAGTGGTGCCTCGACCTGTCTTCCTCTCGACGTGACGATCATATTTACGGGTTGCACTTCTTCTTCTTCTTCTTCTTCTTCTTCGGTGACCATTTCCCCAGCTGGTAAGGCTGCGTCATCCTGTACTGGGATTCTTTCTTCTGCTCTATGATCAATCTTTAAATTTCTTGTTGGGTTGCGGTCATCATTGAATTGGGAGTTGCTCGGAGTCTGTTTCTTGCTGTTATTGATGTTATGTGCGTCATTTGATGGTCTCTGCCGCCTGCCTCTCTCTCTCTCTCTCTCTACACCTGCTATCTGCATTTCACTGAAAGGGGTCTCCGGCATATCTTTCCTTTATCAAAGAAACAATGTTGACGGGCTGTAACGTCTACCCACAATAATGGCGCTTTCTCTGTGTATCCATCAGCTGTCCTCCATCTACGTTCTTCAGATATCTTGGCCTCCAGGACATCTTCCATCAGACCCTCAAAGAATTCCTTTACAGTTAGGTGCGGGTCTTCCTTCAATTGGTAAAACTGGTCCTGATATCTCCCAGTCATATTAAAGACGTTCGCGATCCTTAAGTTTTGAGATTTTCTCGCCTTTGCGTCATTTCCAACTTTCAATTGACTACCAAGGTCTAGATTATGATCCTCCATAGCTTGACTCAGATTTCCAACCATCTTTGGTTGCCTGTCCACTGTACTAATCTCATTACTAACTTCACTCTCCTTGAGTTTGACCTTCTCGTCCGTCTGCTCCTGGGCTAAGGTATTCCCTCTCGAATCCTGTTCACAATTACTATCGACATCCTCGGACTCTTTGGTGTGGACGGTCATGACCTGTTCATCGTCACCTAAATCCTTTTCTACTTCCGCTGCTCCCTCTTTGAATTCTGGACTCCCAATCTCAGTCTCTGGAATCTGATTCTCAACTTTCACGTGTCTATCGGTCATTTCTTCTGAGCCTACCTTTGACCCATTATTATTTCTCTTACAAAAATTTCGTAACTCACCCACAATACTCTTCAAACCGTTAAAATTATCTTTCAGGCTAACCTTCAACTCATCTATCCCACTCTTTAAATCGTCATGACTTTTTTTCAAACTGGCTCGAAAAGCATCCATACTACTCCTAGTGTCTTTCAAACTAGACTGTACCTTCTCCCTAGTGTCTTTCAAGCTAGCTGCCACACATTTACGCTGACCTATCATGTCATCCATTTTACTACTCAAATTCTCATTGAACTTACTATGTAAACTCTCCACCTTACTTAACCGATTCTCATTATGAACCTTCATGTCCTCTCTCACCTCCTTAATAATCTCACCCCGATTCTTTATGATCTCCCGCATGCTCTCGTAATGCTCCTTCATGTCCTCCCTTAAATTCTCATTCTGGACTTTCATGTCCTCTATCATCTGCATTAACTTCTCCAAGGTCGCCTGACCTTCCATCTCACAATATCACACAGAATACAATAATGAGTACGCTGGCTGTTGATGCAACCAGAATACTCCAAACTACTAGGGAAAGAATTCACTATCTACTGCGTTTTCACATACAAACGCTATTATAATTTAATACCGAAACTGACAACATTCCAACAGTTGTCTCATAACCTTTTATTTACATGGCTGGTATCACAAATTGTTTAATGAAAAGAAAATCTGAAGTTAATAAGTTATTCTGGATAAATATCCCAAATAGTTTCGCTTCCGTAAATTAAGTAAATAAAGAACATGTTAACGCATAAACTTTGAATGTAATTCAGCATTACCACTTCCAAAATTTATATTGGCAACATGACATACGCTTCAATACAGCTCTAAATACTGGTTTCCTAAAATGCATTGTGACTGTTATTATTATTATTATCTACCAAGTAGTTACGCTCCTCGTTAAACGTGTTAATATCTAGCACTCTCATTGGGCATAATTCGTTTAACTGTGGCTCAGCCATAGTTCTCACCCGCTTGTATTATTTATAATGTGGCTTAGGCCTCAACATTATTTTATATTTTCCTAACCTTTATTTTCAATGGATAATTTCATTATCGTTATCGTGGCATCGTATCATTATCGTGACTTTGGGCTCCTCATCGTTATCGTGACATTAAGCCCCACAGTTGGTGCGTCACTTCTACTGAACCCTTGGACTTACCATTCCATCGTTGGTCGGCCACGGCTGCTACAGTAGAACAATTTAGAACTCTTAAATCATGGGTCGTTGCGGGAATAAATTCGGTCACGATCTTAACCAAACGATGGGGTTCAGAAGAAAGCCTAACTACTTGAAATGAGGAGCAAAAATGTGCTTACTAACTTTTTTAAAACTGAAATAGCACGATAACATAATTAATTTAATAGGCATTCTTGCGAAAAATATAAATACTATAAATTATTGATTTTGAATGTTTCAAACACAGTCACATTACATAACGTCAATTTGTTTCTTACAATGCCGAAGAGTTGCTTCGGAGAAGCTAATATGTTAGTGGACAGCGAAACTGAAAAACTGAAAAGGGGAAGACCTGAAAACCGGGCATCTATTATTCCAAACAAGAACTGAGAGTTAATCCACACGATCCGTGGAAAATCTGACTTTCAACAAGTAGAACGCCTGATTTCCTCTCAATTAAGGTTATCCACCAGTCAAATACCCTTCACGGATACGGAACATCCGCCGAATGGACCCTTAATCGAACCAAACTGACTATCAGTTGCTTTGGATAGGTTGCGAAATATTATGGGAAAGCATGGTGTTCACTACAAGTTAACAGCATCATTCACAATTGAAATAAAATTCCACCATGTATTTGTCATTCATGACACCCTTAAGTGATAAGATAATCCCGATGCTAACTGTGCATCACCCCAAACAGCTGTTCGGAAGGAACCAACAACAACAGGATCCAGGAGGATCTTACGTTAGATCGTTCTAAAGGAACAAAACTGCGAAATGCAGGAAACAATTACTAATCATGCATTTAGAAGAAATGCCAAACACTGAAGTTAATCAAAAAGTGAAAAGTCACTTGAAAATATTATTATTGAACCGACTTTCAGGTTAGAAATGGGTTTGTTATGCTTAATAAAATTACCAGTCCACGCTAAAAATTTACTACAATTTTAAGGAATTCTTTCCCTTGGAAAACAATGCTACCAGTACAGATCTCTCTATTTACTGTCTGTCCCAACACACTACTACAAAGTGATTACTTACTTACTCTAACTATGAATAAAAATGAAAGTACGACAAGATGAAAATAAAATAAAATACTGGCTGACGAATCGAAACCGCATTCGCAACTCAAGTCTCACACTAATACCCTAAGTGTCAATATGCACACTATCAAACGAGAACGGACGTTAAAACGAGAAAACAATAGAGTCCGTAAAAATAAATTAACATCTCGAAGTCATTAACGCTTAGCACGCACGAAGAATTACAGTAAAAATATTTAATCTATGTCGAGCCGATATCCAACACTTGGACAGCCCTCACTTCTCTGATAGCAGTCCCGTTATCTCAATGGAGAGCTCCGCATTGACCCTCGTCATAAAATCATATCGTATTGTAAATGCTACCTTTCCCCAGGCCGCTTCAAGAAACAAAACAAAGAAATATCTACACTGAGGCTTGAGTGTGTACAGCTACCATCCCAGACCTATCGTCGGGCTCACTTGAAATCTGTACACCCTAACCCTAATCATTATATACATGATGCCTTCCAAATTCTATCGTCGGGCGTGACCTAGGACGTCTCATCATCAGTGACTCCAAGAATCACATGTGACGTCCTAAATCTATCGTCGGGCGTCAAAGTGGGTCGTACCACGTCTCTCTTATCATATCAGACGAACAGCAATTTCAAACAAACTCTGATATTAACACAAAATCTGGTCAGACAAATACCACACGACGGAACCAACGTCTCTATTATCAAAGGAATGCAAGTCGAAATACAGTAAATATCTACCTCTCGAAAAATATAGTAAGTGTCTACCTCATTATAATATGTGAACTCAAAAATAAATAGACGTGACGAACGATTCTCCACCTCGAACACAATCTCAGCCTGTGCACTGAAGTGTTAGGGAAGCAAATGAAAATTTCCAACACACGTTTACCCTTTTAGTGGATGCCTTCAAAAAATAATCATCACCACCGCATTCGAAATTCTCAGATCGCCTATCATCAATTCCAACCATCTTATCAATGACTTCTCCAGTGAACAAATTCCATATAACCCAACCGTGTGTCCAAAGTGCTCGTTAATCCTTGAGGCCGCTCATTATCTTATCAAAAATCACTGGATGTTTACTACCCAGACTTTACATTTTACTAGAGTCGTTTTCACTTGGAATCGTTCTATAAATTTTACAATGCTTCACATCATAGTCATCTCAAATTTGGATTGATTGCGGAAAACAATACAGCCTGCCTCACACAGCCTGTTCCATAAATACTTCCTCTACAAAATACAGCTTATCTCAACACACTTTCTCATCGCTTTATTCCAGTGGTATCGCTTCTCTCTCATCTCCACGTACATATAAATCCATCGCTCTCAATCCCTTTTCCTTCAAGACCCTTTTTCATACTTCGATCCCCTGGTGAAAACGACAACCATTATTAAACACATCTCTTACTTTACTATTATTACGACTTTCGAACCTCAAGAGTCCAAGAGCACACATCGACCTTTCGCAACACTGGTATACACGATGTCTCAAAATTTTCTTCCCATTAATAACTGTGACTCTAACAAATTTTATTGACATTATCTAAATATGCTTACGATCCTTGTAAATATAACTGGTTAAATGCAATTTAACAGAGAAGAATTTCCTTATCCCGCGGTAAACATTATTATTATTATTATTATTATTATTATTATTATTATTATTATTATTATTATTATTATTATTATTATTATCGACAAACATTTCTGAATGCAACTGACACCTGAGATTACGATATTCGCCACGAAAAATTTACACTTACAACGTTCACAAATCCGCACTTTGAATGATATCTCATCTCAACACAAAAATATGAAGCGTCGCATTTTACCGTTCTTGACATGAATTTTACACACTGAAATTTTCACACGCTGACCAAAATTTACAACGCCTCTCGCCTGATAATTACGAATATCGACCTGACAATCATCTGGAAACGTTGGTTAGGACAGACAGTAACTAACTAACTACAACATAATATAAATTAGACAGACCTGCACAATGGTGACATTCTCAGCATTCTGGTTACATCCTCACCAGCAACCTCGTACTTAGCCACTCATTTTCACAGATAACATTTTCAAAATCTCACTCATGCAAACACTACTCTTCACACACACGAGATTAAAATTACCATATAAATAATGCACTTTCTCTGTAACTTGCACCACGAACTTCCCTCGTCCGGCAGTCGACTACAACTGTCTGATGCTTTCTCAGAGTGGTTTCTCTCTCCGTTGTTTCAATAAGAACAGGTGTTCAACCGATAAAGGGAGAGAACTCCTCTGCGTAGCTTCCCCAAGACCCTCTTCACTTACAAGAGTACATGAAATGATAAAATATCAAATCTGCTGTGTATATTCCAACCAGCCTACACCTTCCCAGTTCGTCTGCAAACGTTCAGAACTTTCCCAATCGCTTTTCTTATTAACCAAGTTTATGGACCTTAGCCACGAACATGTATTTAATTATTGTCGGTCAATCTGGCGCGAATTTCTAATGACGACGGGCACAAGCTCCCGCGGCTCCAAGTTCCAGATCGACACTCCAAAATTTACGGTGGGGGTTTCTTTTATAATTTCCGGAAGGACGCTATCCCCTCTATGAGGCTTGGTTGTGTAATCTGCCAAATTTGCTTCTAATAACCCGATTTTGATAAGACTTGTCCCAGAACTCCGGACAGACTTGCACTTATGTTCGATGTTAATTCTATAATTTTTCTATACTCACAGCAGGAGAAATAAATTGTTTCTGCCCGTGCGTTTCGCGCGTTTTCTTCCTTCCATGACCTTGGCACGTGTAGCTGGTTCGCTGATCTCACGCTAACATGCACTTGGGCTTAACTGCATTTAAAGTTTTCCCTGGTGTCACTAAATTCACAGAGGGTGTATGAATAATTTTGCTTAGTTATTTCTTCTTTTACTATATTATCAAAATCCCTCGTTGTGCAGAATTCCACGACTTTAAAGAATTGTCGGGCACTCGAGTCCCACCGAGGTGTCCCGGCAATTCACGAGCTCGCCGTGAGGAAGAACCTTACCACGCGACATCGGGGCTCGTAGAAGCGCAAAAATGGCTGCCCTCAAACATACAGTAGTTTCTGGATACCAAATAAATATTTGAGAAAAATGAAAAATTTTCTCACCGTAGAATTATGGGTTCAAGAGAATCAAGTAGAATAATGTAGAATAATATCGATCAGAATCACGTAGGTCTCGTAGAAGATCCGTAGAAGATCCGTAGAAGATCAAGCCAAGAGCTCCAACACGCACTTTTATAACCTTCTCTGGCGCTAATTACAGGTCGCTACACGTGGTCCAATCAGATGACACGTCTCTCCCCACTCCAGATATTAGAGTTGACGGGTCTTAACCATGATATTAACTGTTCTTCTATTAGTCCTTTCACTCAGTATCCATGGCAACATGACGCTCCTTTGAAAATATAGGCGGTGATCAGTTTGAATAATTCTGGTCGAAATACGGTAGCTTACGTTAGGACGCTTGAACACGTGCTCGCTTTTCCCAGAACTTGGTGTCTAAATTTGTCCTTCCTTCTTCCTCGGTGATGTGGCAAGATAGAGGAAATCTACTGCAAGTTAATTTTAAACTAATGTCGCAAGAAACTAAGTGAATATTAGGATATTCAGCCCTCGTTTACAAGTCGTAGTTACAAAGTAATGAAATGATAGTGAGCAAATGATTAAACATGAATTATAATACAATTACATACCAAAATAAATATCATGACGTTAAATTCCTGAATTAATTACACATAATAAAATTAACATAATTACACTGTAACGTCTGGAACGTTACATACGCCCCCATGAGTTCTTAACAAATATCACATGAGTTGAGAACTCACACACTTATTCCCACATTGACTTGAAATACCTCTATTACCTGCCCATAACGAGCGACATTATTTTCATACAATTAATTATATCTCACTGTTTCCATATCTCTCTTAGACTGCTTACCATTGCGAATGTCTGTTATTTCAGTTCATCTTGAGGTTTAGATACTAAATTATGCCCAACACAAGCAACTTTCCATTTTTGTAAAAAACAAGATTATCCTAGAGAATATAACATAATATATATACAATTCAGATTACAGACTCTGCCGAGTGTCTATTTGTCCTTTTACTCCCCATCTCTCCGACATTCTTTGCTAGATAGCAGTAACACGTTCTCTTCCAATCTTCTACATTAGAACCATGGAAAACAAATGATACAAACAATTTACACTTTTTTCACTCTTTCGAATGTTTCAACCTTATCTTGAAGCAGGATGCAATACACTTTACACGAATTCACACGTGATTTAAGCTCACGGTAAAATTATTGCAAGTTAGAAATGCACATACGGGAAAATTAATTATTTGCCGTCGTCAGCTTTAATTAGCCTTCTGTAACATCTCAGAAAACAAATATATAAAATTTCATGGCCTCACATACGGAAAACAGATGATCTATCGTCAATGAACGAGCGTAAATCTACCGCCACACAAACACCTCCCTTGTTTACAAACACAACTAGGAAATACCACCACAATTGAGACGTAAACTTATTCCGCTCGTAGTCTGACATAACAAGTAGCAACTTCCCCGAGTTGCTGACCTATATCTCACAATCCGGTTCAGCCACCTCACACGACAGGTATCTCCGTAAACTACTAATGTTATATGAACCATTCATTACGCTCTCGCCATCCGCTAACTTGTAAGCACAGGGTCCTAGTTTTCTATGTACTTTATAAGGGCCTTGATATAAAAGAAAAAATTTCTTTGTTACCTTATCCTCACTATTTGACAACATTGGAACTCTCACCAAAACCATATCACCTACCTCAAAGTTATCCAGTACCTTACGTTTCTGCTGCCTTTTACGTTTATCTCCAGATTTAATCAGGTTCTCCCGTGCCAGTCGGACGTAAAATTCAGCATTACGAGGTGGTTCCTCAGGCAAACCTAACACTCTCACTACAAATCGTCTAAAAAAATTACATACACCAATATACGATCTGAGCTCCTTAATATTTCTAGGTGTCGTAGTATTCAATATTTTTTCAATTCTTGTGCTCTCAGGCGTCACTCCCATTGCCGATACACGGTGCCCCAAGAAAGTCACCTCTCGTCTACTGAAAACACATTTTTCAAGTTTCAGAGTAAAACCAGCATACTCTAATTTAGAAAAAACCCTCTCCAAGTGGTCCAAGTGCTCTTCAAAGGTACAAGATCCTATAACCAAATCATCGATATAAATAGTAGCATAATCTCCAGTATCATCTCCCAAGGCAATACTTAATGCGCGAATAAGAGCTGCCGAACTCGTACGGGTCCCAAAAGGAACACGCCTAAATTGGTACAAACTATGCTTATAGCTGAAAGCAGTAAGAGGCCTGTCTTCTGATCTTAAAGGTATCTGCCAAAAACTACTCCTAAGATCTAACGTAGAAAACCAACTCTTACCCTGAAAATTCTGTATCAACTCTTCAATGGTTTGTGATCTCAACTGATCAGCACCAATACGTCTGTTCATCTCCCTGCCATCAATACACAAACGTATTGATCCATCAGACTTAGGCACGACAATTAAGGGATTAACATATTGACTGTTTGATAATTCAATCACATCGTCTGCTAACATAGCTTGAATTTGATCCTCTACGGCTTTGGCATATTTGTGTGGTATCGGATACCGCGGTCCACTGAATGGAGTCTTATCCAGCACAGAAAAAGAATGTTCATACAGATGGTAACACCAGGTTTCTCGGAGAAAATCTCCACGTGTTCACATAACACTTCATATAACTTGTCCTTCTGGATTTCATTCAACTGATTTCTACTTACGGCTTCTTTCAAGCCACATATTTTATCCTCATTAATCCACAACTGGCACAACTTCAGGCCCTCACTAGCCTCTTCATTAACTTTAGAAACCTCTCTCATTCTCCACACTGTACTAACTTCCGTTTTCCTCTGAATTTCCTCCTCAAACTTGATCTTGATATCCTCATTATTCCACCTCAAATTTAGCACTAGATCATTGTAATTTAACTGAGCCAATTTTAACGTTAACCAGTCAGATCCCAAGATAAGATCAAATATCAAATGCGGAATTACCAAACATATCTGAACGCTAATAAAATTATTAATACAGATCGGGACAGCTACTTGTTTACAAATTTGCTTAGACTTCTTTCCAACAGCCGTAATGATGAAAGTAGACTTAACAGGCATTTCCTCCAACTGAATACCCTGTTTCACTAATGACTCATACCACTGAGAACTAATACATGATATTTGGCTACCAGAATCAATCAAAACTTTAACCCACGCCCCCCAGACTTTCAATTTAACAACGGGATTGACTACTTTATTACTTGAATCTCCATTATTCTGCTCGGGTTCATACAACAAATCGTCTCTAACATCTAGGTCATATGGTAACACTTTCATGGCAAGACACTTCGCTACCTTCGTACTAGGCTGGAATTCTGACCTAACATTACAGCCTCTAGTTAGTTTAAAGGTTCCCTTTGTGTATTGACGTTGGACTCATTAGTACATTGCTCTGGCCTCCGTTGGGAATTTCCTGTCCTATATTCAGGTGCTCCGCTCCTGCTGTTCTGCTGAGGTCTGAACTGATTGCGAGCTTCGTGATTCTGTATTCGACCGTTATGTCTCATTCCGTTGTGATGATTAAAGTTCTGAATATTCTCCGTTCTACTCCTAAGGTTACCTAACGCATCAAAACTGCCTAGTAGGTTCTCCATCTCCTGAATAGTTCCAACTTTTTGCATGCAGGCCGCTTCTCTCACCCTGTCCGGAAAATGTCTTAAAAGTAGTCTTACTACATCAGACCCCTCGGTTATACCATCTAAGTTCTGACAAATCATGACATGTGCCAGGAAGTACTCGGTCATAGTAACTCCTTCATGCTGTTTGTACCTCCCAAATACCACCCTTTCTCTCTCCCGAGCTTGTATCGCTTCATTCCAGAATTTCTCTCTAAACTTATTTCTGAATTCTTTCAGGTTCGTCATCGTTTGCCTATATACCATGAACCAAGACCGAGTTTCTCCTACAAAAGCATGGTCAATATTTTCCATAACGTCTTCCCAGTCCATAGACCCTTCCTCTAGACGCTTTTCAAATCGTTTTTCTATCATCTTAAGGAAATCTAGCGGGTTCGTTTGTTTCCCATTAAATTTAGGTAGTTCAATTTCCCTAATGTAGCTATTTCCTAGACATTGCCTTCCCGTGAAAACCTGTTTATCCTTTGCCACCTGTTTTAACTTATTTTCTGCTTTCTCCATCCGGCATTCTACATCTTTGTCTCTCCTATCAATTTCTCTCTCCAAATTAACCTGCTTCTCTTTCAATGTCCTAATTTCAATCTTATTCTCTTCAGCTATCGCAAACCTTTCTTCACTTGCCCGGGTCTCATCTTCTATTCTAAGCTTTACCGTGTCAATCTCTTGTTGGACGTGGTCTTTGAATATCCGTATTTCCCCTCTTTGAGTCTCAACTCTCTTATCAATACTAGTGACCTGCCTCATTACTTCCTCCCTAGTAGAGTTGTTTTCCTTCCCCATTAATTCCAGGAATTCACTTCTCTGCTCCGCAAACTTTTCTTCTACCTCTTTCCCTTGCCGTACATATTCCCTTTCCTGGTCCTCTAATCGCTTATTAAAATGTTCATTTTTTACCACCAGATCGCGTAACTGCCTACTGTGTTCGTCCATTCTCCGATTCGCTTCCTCCTTATTTTCCCTCATCTCCCTACTTAATTCAGCTTTAGTTTGTTCTAACTGTTCTTTCAGTTCAGATTTAGTTTGTTCTAATTCACCTTTAAGCTCAGATTTAGTTTGTTCCAATTCATTTTTTATTTCAGTTTTACTGTCCTCTATCTTACTTAACATTAACTGCATCATTCCCATTAACTGATCATTATTATTACTTTCATTGTTAGTGTTTACTTCCGCTTCGCCCCCCATCCTACTATCATCTGACTCCATACTGACTTCTTTCTGCTTGCCTTCACTCTCCATACTACTTACACTTCTATCTTCAATTTCCTCTACAAGACTACACAACTCTTCCTCTGAACTCAATACATTATTGCCTTTTATCGCCCGTCCACTGCGCAACATCCTCTCCTCTTTCGTCTGATCAGCCATGACCCTTCCCACAATCAAACACTCCTAATGCAACGTGGATATCCAAATTTTGCCCATAATACGAATTCTGATATCGTTACTGTCATTAACTGCTCCGTACTTAATGATTTTCTCGCCACACGTTGGAGCGGCATTTATGTGACTTCCCCTCTCGGAGAACAATCATCGAACGAGAAATGCAACCATTCAAGCTAAGGGCGCCAATCTTTAAGTTGAGGACTTAAAGATAAAAATTTATAATCAAGCTTGGACGGACTCTTATCACAGGGGTGGGGTGATAGTACACTAATCATTAAGCAGGAGAATTAGAAATCAAAAGGCTAATTAAGGCAGATTGATTAAAGTGAACTAGAAAAATACTATTTATTATATTTAATATAAATGACGACGGTTTAACGAGAACTGAATGTAAAATAGAAAATGAATTTAATAAAAAATTGAATGACTCTACTTCGCGAAAACTTGCAATATCTTTAACTCGCTTGCTCACCATGTAGTCTTGTTCTGCTGGTCCTTGGAAAGCTTCCATCCTTGTAGCGGGAACATCATCGGTCGTCTTTGAGATCTCTTCATCTGCAGCTAAGTACCATTCCTGCCTTGCAAATTGCACCCACCACTAATTGGAAGATGACTTCAAAACTAACACTCCCTATTATGCTTTATCCCATATATTGGAGATAAGCCCTAAGTCATAGTTAGAAGAACCACCTTGGCTTATATGGAGAGGATACTCAATTAAGAATCCTTCCAACTTTACTGAAAATGTGCTCTGAAGTTTCATTTCTATCTAGATTAATACTACCTATTGACTTAGACTGGTTCAAACCGGTCTTGTAGCCGAGCTGTACGTACTTTCTGATGAGAGTGGCTATACACCCCTCATTCAGAATTTCTAAGTATCGAGACGAAGACTCAAGTAGAGAATCAAGTAGAATAATGTAGAATAATATCGATCAGAATCACGTAGAAGTCTCGTAGAAGATCCGTAGAAGATCAAGCCAAGAGCTCCAACACGCCCTTTTATAACCTTCTCTGGCGCTAATTACAGGTCGCTACACGTGGTCCAATCAGATGACACGTCTCTCCCCACTCCAGATATTAGAGTTGACGGGTCTTAACCATGATATTAACTGTTCTTCTATTAGTCCTTTCACTCAGTATCCATGGCAACATGACGCTCCTTTGAAAATATAGGCGGTGATCAGTTTGAATAATTCTGGTCGAAATACGGTAGCTTACGTTAGGACGCTTGAACACGTGCTCGCTTTTCCCAGAACTTGGTGTCTAAATTTGTCTTTCCTTCTTCCTCGGTGATGTGGCAAGATAGAGGAAATCTACTGCAAGTTAATTTTAAACGAATGTCGCAAGAATCTAAGTGAATATTAGGATATTCAGCCCTCGTTTACAAGTCGTAGTTACAAAGTAATGAAATGATAGTGAGCAAATGATTAAACATGAATTATAATACAATTACATACCAAAATAAATATCATGACGTTAAATTCCTGAATTAATTACACATAATAAAATTAACATAATTACACTGTAACGTCTGGAACGTTACAAACTCTTTGGATTAAATCGTGATGCAAATGAAAGGACCTCAAAAACGCAAACATAAGTTCAACAGACATCCTAGATACAGACATCCTTAGACGCAAAGTAAACAACTGGGAAGCTACACCAGAGCAACCACAACAAAAACACTACAGACCAAAGTGGTCGGCAGAACGTAACCAAGCCTTCTAGGAAAGAATGGAGACCTGTTGGAAAAACAAGAAGAATCCACACGGGAAATGACTTAGTTATTTGCTTAACGTCATTCAATATTGGCGACATTCACTAATAATAATAATAATAATAATAATAATAATAATAATAGTCGCCGACATTTCTCCAGTAAACAAGTTCAATAGATAAGTCATTCAACTCTTTGGATTAAATCGTGATGCAAATGAATTGAGAATCAATAAATTAAAAAACTATCGAATCATCTGGAATTCATATAACAAAAATCAACATCTAAGAAAGCAATACTAAGGCATTATATGCATCAGAAACCTTAATCATGGGTGGTAGATCAAAGACATAGAAAAGTAAGGAAGGAATATTCAGCAGAAAATCTTCGCCCCAGTTTTTGGAGATGGAATATGGATGAAGAGGAAAATGTATTGTCATGCCGAAAAATCTCACACACCTTCAGAAAAAGACAATTAAAATTATATAGGCAGATTCTCAGATTGAGTGAGAATGGAATGACTAACAGGATATTTTAACCTTGTTGGGCTTAGTAAAATTGTCTACAGCACTCAGGGACCAAAGAAATTTTCTTCTGTTTCTCTTTAACATTGTTGACTTAGGAATAACATGATGTCAGTACTATTAAAATTCCCCTCACAATGCTAATATAATATCCCTCAGCCACCTGGCATTTCCCACAAATCAACACGACAGAAAAAACATACGGGATGGATGTAATTTCAAGGGGCCCGTGTTCGATTCCCGGCTGGGTCAGGGATTTTAATCGAGACTGATTAATTCTTCTGGCTTGTCGATTGGATGTTTCTGTTTATTCCAACACGTTCCTCTTCATATTCAGATAACATATTACAGTACCAAATACCACAGAAACGCGCAATAGTGACTGCATACCTCGGTATAAGATTCGCGTCAGGAAGGGAATCCGGCCGTAAAAGAGGGGCAAATACACTTGTGCTACACAGTTCGCACCAGCGATGCCACGAATATGGGAAAAGAGGTAGAAGTAGGGGAAGAAGAAGATGACAAATTTCCGAACACTAATCGAGAATCACCAATTTATAGACAAAACCAACACCAGGATAGAAGAACGCAGGATAATGTTACTTGTTTCAAGTCCTTTCAGTTGCTATATCTTTTAGGCCTACAGTACTCAGGGACCAAAGAACTTTTCTTCTGTTTCTCTTTAACATTGTTGACTTAGGAATAACATGATGTCAGTACTATTAAAATTCCCCTCACAATGCCAATATAATATCCCTCAGCCACCTGACTTTTCCCACAACTCCGAGATTTATAATTGTAAATACCAAATCATGTTTTCCACAAGTAAAATTAATTAAACCAATATAGGCTACTGGGACGCGACATAGGGTATACACCATTCTATATATATAAAATAAGAGTTTTTTCTGTACATTGGTCACAGTTAAAAAACGATGGTATTTCTGCATCAGTCACGCCCACAGTAACAAGGACATGCACTTTTTAATTTTCCGTAATTTCTGTCTGTCTGTCTGTCTGTCTGTCTGTCTGTCTGTCTGTCTGTCTGTCTGTCTGTCTGTCTGTCTGTCTGTCTGTCTGTCTGTCTGTCTGCAAGTATGTACACTCATCACGAGAATTAAAATTGGTATGCATAGTCGGAGAATAAGTCGCTAAAATCTAAGCTATAAATCGTTTTATACACGCTGAGTGAAGTGGTAGTTTAGGAGAAAGCCTAAAATGTAATTCTCAATTATTTGTTATTAGAGGTCGTATCGATGAATGCTACATAACCAAAATTATATAGTATTAAATTTTCGATCATTTATGTCTTATACATTGTTACCATACCGACTATGATCACAAAGATATTCATGAATTTGGATTTTTGTTACTAAATCTATATCAGCGCCGAATCACGAGAAAATGGGTAAACAGAATTTAATGAAAATCGGTTTGTAAAGTCGGAGAATAAGGGACTACAGTGTATGCTATAACTAATGTTATAAATCATAGATTCTATAGAAAACTAAATGTGAAGAACTACAGTATTAAATCTCATAACATTTATCAATATTAACATTACATTGACCATTGTTTATTTTGATGTGCTTTGTGTCTCCTGTTGCCACTCATCTCCGGTAGATAAGATTACTGCTGCGTAGGGAGTATTTTTTATTTATTTGCTTTACGTCGCACCAACGCAGGTAGGTCTTATGGCGACGATAGGATAGGAAAGGGCTAGGAGTGTGAAGGAAGCGGCCTTGGCCTTAATTAAGGTACAGCCCCAGCATTTGCCTGGTGTGAAAGTGGGAAACCACGAAATACCATCTTCAGTGCTGCTGACAGTGGGGTTCGAATCCACTATCTCCCGGATGAAAGATCACAGCTGTGCACCCCTAACCACACGGCCAACTCGCCCGGTATGATATGATAACATTGCTTTTATTCGCTACATTCCTACTGACATTTTTGTAATGACCTATGTTGACTTCAGTTAGGAAAACCACAAAGTCAGTCTTTCTGAGAATCCCGTAGCGAAACACGGGTACATCAGCTAGTCAAGACTACAGAGAAAATATACAACTATAACCACACCAGTGAGGCAGTAGTAATTCTCGTGTAACAGTACTTTAATAAAGAACTAGTTGAACAATATATCTGAGTTGTGCTCAGATAGAAGGACTTCGGTAACTCTGGAGGAACTTCCGTCCACTTGGAAAGCTGACCTCACCACTGTAACCATACCGCTAATTCTGTTCCTACGTTTAGTTTTGAGATCATTGATTGTTAATACATCTTTCGTAACGAAAATATTAAGTTGAATTTTCAAATTATAGTAATGCAATCTGCCGGAAACTGTGGGTATTATGATACGTGCCGACGGGACTTCTGACTTTGAACCAAACACGTGGCTGTGAAGTTTGGGTCACGTAGCTTGCATTCGGAAGATAGCGGGTTCGAGTAATACTGGCGGCAGTCCTGGGGATGCTTTTCCGTGGTTTCTTATTTTCACACCTGCAAATGTTGGGGCTGTACCTTAATTAAGTCCACGGTCGCTTTATTTCCACTCCTAGTCTTTCCCTATTCCATCGTGTCCGTAACACGTATCTGTGTCATTGCGACGTAAAACACATTGTAAATAATTGTAATAATAATAATAATAATAATAATAATAATAATAATAATAATAATAATAATGATAACCTATCTTTGTGAAGTAAGGTTTATAGGCCTAAACAGCAAATACATAATCTGCACTCCATTCTTGTTAAGGAGACCTGGATGTCAGAAGAGGATATAATTGTTCCTTTCTATTTTATCAGCAATATATAGACGAACGTTTCCAGAATGGTTGTCATCATCACTGATCTATTTACTCATTTCTGTGTGTCGTCACACCACTAATTTTCTCTTTGCTGGTTACATATCTGCTGCAGCGTCGCATCCCCGACGATCTTTGGTTTTCATCAGGGCACATTGGAAAGATATACCGGTGAGAGTTTTTTCGTGTCCTGTCCATTCGGTTGCGGTCTACTGCCCTCAACCCTCGATTCCATCACTTTCTCCAGGTCGTCTCGCAATCTGTCTAGATAACTGAATTAAATAAGGCCGAAACCATAACCATGGTGTTCAGAAACGGAGGAAAGCCAGGACTGCACGATAAAGACATATTTCTGCAAGGAGCAAAGCTAAATGCACAACCATCATGTAAGTACCTACGTATAATTCTGCAGCCGCCTGGAGAAACATTTAGGACCGATCCGAAAGAAAGGACGATACGTACATTCTTGGCCATGAACAAGAGAGAGAGAGAGGAAGAGAGAGAGCGAACTGTATTTATTTCTGCTTCTCCCATTTGGAGGCTGCCAAAAAGACATAGCTTACATGAAAAAAGCACCCGACTATTCATTTAGCCTTCCGGTCCTTAGCGCCCGAAAGCACCCGACTATTCATTTAGCCTT
The DNA here is from genome assembly GCF_040414725.1 of Anabrus simplex. NCBI lineage: Eukaryota > Metazoa > Arthropoda > Insecta > Orthoptera > Tettigoniidae > Anabrus > Anabrus simplex. Next base: position 137,935,274 of record NC_090273.1, read on the forward strand.
CCGGTCCTTAGCGCCCGAAAGCGCCCGACTATTCATTTAGCCTTCCGGTCCTTAGCGCCCGAAAGCGCCCGGCTGCATTATCTGCATTCGTCTGCGATCTGTGCGATAGTTTTTTATTTTTCTCATCAGTGAAGTGATGAACACGCAGTGCAATCTACACGTCTTAGGAAATAAAGGAAGAGAGATAATCTGTCTTGACGTTGCCTAGGTAACGGTCTTGAACTTCCGCGAGCGCGGGTCAGCTGTTTCGTTCGTAAACATGGCGGGATTGAATATCGCGTATATTGAAACTGAGCTGAATATGGGCGAAAAAAGTGACACAGAATCCTTGAGTAGGGATGCAGGTGAATTTTTAATGAGTGAATAATATATCAAAGAAGATCATTTTAGTGAGAACAGTGATATGAATGAAAACGAACATCGATAAATCGGACCTGATGGCGATGCCACTGCAATTCAGGGAACACAAATATTACGTTTCGTTACTCCGAATGATTAAATGGATGATGCTGAACCTGCGCATAATTCGGAATGAGTATTAGGGGAAAGAGATTGTTTTTTACGTATGTTAGGAGGAGAAAAATTATTCGGTGAGATAGCCTATTGCGCATATAACAATGCAGCCTTCAAACAGTCGCATTCCGGTAAGATAAAAACAGAATGGGAAGACACTTGCCAAGATGAAATAAAATCTTATATACATGGGCATCATTCCACTTCCAGAATCACGTGATTATTGGTTTTGGGGGATTCAGACAACATGGGAATGTGACAAATGTAGACTGTCTCTGTGTCGAGTATCACGAGGAGGGAGGGGGGCAGGCGGGGGGTGAAAAACACATTATGACTCAATAAACAGAGAAATGGATGTGATGGTATATTTTCTAAAGTTACTGAAAATTTGAATTCATTGTGATCAATAGTTTTTACTGTATTTAACTTTTTCTGAAACAATACGGTCTATTTCAGTTTTTGCTAAATAATAGGTTGAAACCTGGGGATAAGCGGAGTGAAAATGCGGGCGGGAAAGGGTTAATATATCTCTATAAATGATAGGTGTACCATAGTAAAGCCTACTTATAATTTAAAAAATTGTATCAGTCAATAATTTTTAAATCCATGAGATATAGCTAAGAGTACAAGTGATTTTTTACTATTGCTAACGATCCTTTCACGGCTGCTAACCCAATGTCTTTCATAAATTGGTTAAGCAAATTAAATTCCTTACGAAAGTTGTGAAATGCGTGAGTAATGGTGCCTCGTGCTCCTATCATCAATCCTAAAATATCTACGGAGTCCTGAAACCGTGGTTTCGTGTTGGTCTTCTCTCCATGCATGTTTTCGCCTGGTCTGTAATGCCATAGGAATTTGTATCACTAATGCTACTTCTTTACTGTATTCTCCCTATAATCTCTTATGTTTTGTGAGACATCGTCGTTATTTGATACCTTCGGTGACCGCTTCGCCAAGTTATGTTTTATTCTTCAATCTTATGTAGTCTCTGGTTGGTACTGCCACCCTGCGGCAGTCGGTCTAACTATCGACGGGTCCCTTCCTTCTTACTCTGGACGATCAACGCCTGTGTCTGCCATGTTGGAAACCTCGACTCGGTGGGGGTTGTGCACGATCAACTACAATATCTCAGACCTTAACCGACCTATCGAAACTGTCCATAATGGCGGTAGCTGGAGTGCTAGCATGCGTTTGTTTTGATTTGTGTAAGCCGTGTTGTTACCAAATACTTACGGAAATTTGAATATTATTAATCGTACATTATATTTATTTTTAGTCTTAAGAAGGTTATAGATCCTCTTTCAGTGCCGTAATAAGTTGTTTGCTCTTAAAGAGCTGATTTATTCTAACAATATCGCTGGTGATTAGGTTAATGTTGATTCTCGTGTTCTTCTCTGAAAGTATTTTCTTCATTTTTAGTTTCGTATGCAATATGTTTATAGTTTAATGTGCTCTGTGCCTGGATGTAAGCAAGAACTTCAGTGTTCCCGTTTCCAGAAGACCTAGTATTACGGCAAAATTGGGTTAAGAGCTTTCGTAAGGAAAACTTCGGTCCGAATCATAGGACTAATAATGTTGTGTACATTAATCATTTTATCATTTTCGAAATCAAATGTATTGTCAGGGAAGGCATTATTTACCCATAGAAGTTGGTGATCTCATTCGAGTGCCGCTCTAACCTCCGAAGTTAAAACTAATGATGCCTGTCATAGGATGTGCCCAATCAGCCAACGCACCTTATTACAGAGAAAATTAAATCAGTCCCAGAAAGATCCGGAAAATCATGACCAAGATTTATGATTTAGAGACTAAATTAATCTTAAACGGTGGTGCAAGAATGATGTAATTAATTTTCAACGTTTTACAATGAACATGCGTAAACTAAACCTAACCCCATTTCCCGTGAGTGAACGTGAGGATTATGTTTTTTATATAAAATACAATTATGCCATCAATTCTGGTGAGTTTTAAGTTGACGAGTGTTTTAGATGGTCAAGTGTATCATACAAATTTCGCTTGTACCTACTCAACAATACAGGTGGATTCTGGGGGTTTGGAATTTTATTGAAGAAATTTGTTTGCGTGTTTTACATAATGGGCTGTGGTTAATGGTGGTGTTACATAGTATTTCATGTAAGGTTAATATTGTTCTTCGTTGACATCTATATATCGATAGCCTAGATTGAATACCTCGTATCTCAAAAAGTTCTTCCTATCCATTATTTCCCTTAAGACTGGTCACGCCTCCCAGCCACACATGAATATGCAGTCCATCAGAACAATGTTCGTTGGGTTTATTTTCCTATGTTAACGCGTGAAGGAAAATGAACCTTATAAAAGTTATACTCTAGGCGTTAGTAAATACGTCACGCAGACATACTTTCCTATAGTACGGTACGGTAAGGTTCATTTTCCTTCACACGTCGGCATAGGAATAAAGAACACAACGAACACTGTTCTGATGGACTGCATATCCATGTGTGGCTGGGAGGCGTAACCAGTCTTAATGGGAATAATGGAGAGGAAGAACTTTGTGAGATACGAGGTTTTCTTTCTAGGCCATCGATATCTTATTTGCTGACCGGAGATTCATATGTGAAATATTTTTATACTCGGTGTCTGTTTTAACCTGCCGTTAATACAATTATTTTCCCCCCTGAAATTACATTTAGACTTACCTTACGCGATAACGCTACTTAAGGTGTTTAATTATTCATATTTTGAGTTAGTGAGTTGCATTTCATGACGTTTGACTTATGATATTTTCTATAGGTGACTCGAAATAAACATGCATAACCTTCCCCTCAACCTCTCATATCGCACGCCGATGTCCGCCATGTTTATTCTGGATTACGGTCTGGTGTAATTGTAGTTGTGTGTGTTGTGTTCCAACATGGAGAGCAGACGCTCATGTGATTATCGCCGCCCCTTGAACTGGAGCGGTGGCATTGACTCCCTGTTTAAGAGGGTTGTGCTCCTAAACCCTCTGGAGTTTTCTATTATATCCTCGTAATGTAACATTTGTTGGTTTTCTTTGAATATGGAAGCTTCGTCTAGTAAGCACCACATGGCTAGGCCATGTTGGACTTCTCTACTGACACAACCATGCCGTAAGTGATCAATTTTTAATTAGCTTGCAATATTCGTTATCGGGTATGAATTACTTCAACAGCCTTTTCAAGAAACTGCTTCAATCATACAAAGATGTGTGGTGCGTTAGAAATTTATAATCAACATATCGTCGCTGCCGGGACAAAACCGCCTCTGTGAAATATTTTAGCTTAGAACTTTGGCCGGTAAGTTTCTGTCATCTAAGGTGCAATATTGTGTGGATAAGGTCAAGGCACTCTCACTCTTCATAATGTATGTGCTGCTGGTCAGTATATCTCCAAAGGCATTATCACATAGGAGGTTTTGTCCCGGCAACGACGATATTCATGGAAAATTTACCAACATGTTGTATTACTAAAGATCGGGTTGAAAATGATGTATTCATTTTTGCATTACTCAAACACTAAGTTTTTAACGATCACCTTTAGAAACTTTCTAGGTATCTGGGTAAACTTGTGTGTTCAAAAAATATTTTTATTATTATTGTTATTACAGATTGTGGATATTCGTTCTCTGTTTCAAACTGAAAACCTGAGTTAATGCAATGGGAGTTCCAGTAAAGATTATCATTGTTGGTATATTTTCGATATTTAGTTCGTTTCTTGTTCCTTTAATTTAATTAAGTTTATTTCTCTTTTGTTTTTACGTGTCTTTGGGTAATTGCCTGTTGCTTTATTTTCCTCCATATTTACTACCATTGTTGATCCACTAACGGGATTGGCTCTCATGCTAATTATTGAAATGATGGTTTCCTTGGTGATGCTGATTGTTTTTGGTTGATGATTAAGATTTTAATGGTGGACAGCCCAGTCGTGATACCGCTTCTGTGGTATCTTTGTGACCCGTGATGGGTATGATTGATTAATTATGGGCAATATTTTAGTTCATTTTCTTTTATTTCCGTGTGTGTTTTGGGGTTTCTACTTTCCTTTGGGTACCTTACTAAGGGGGTTTTGATATCCAGTGCTAGACCTCACAGTGTGTTTCGTTTCCCCATCAATGTTGTAAATATTAAATTCAATTCCTACCAAGAGAGATTTACCAATTTTAAATGTTTAATTGCCCTCAGTTAAGGAAAGAAAGGTTTGAGATTAGTTGCTAATGCAACAAATAACTTATGATTGTACGGTTTTATTTCTTTCAATTCATTTCTTGCCGTGCCAACGGCCGTAGCCGTGTTGAAACACAGGATCCCGTGAGTTAAGCAACATTGGGCGGGGTCAGGAGTTGGATGGGTTGCCTGGAGCTGTTGGTGGGGGGTAGGGGAATAGAGGAACGGAAAGGAAGTGGCCACCCTACCGCACGTAAACTCCGGCTCAGGAACACCTCTGAGGAGGTTTGGACCTGCCTTCGGGCAGAATAACCCTTACCTTACCATTTCTTGCCGGCCTGCGGTTTTAATTTAGATTTAACTTCGGTTTAATTTGTGATTAACGTCGTTTTAATGTGATTTTCACTTGATTTTAATTTGGTATTAAGTTGGTTCTATCTTAATTTAATCATTTGTATTTTAATCTTATCAAGCAAATCTTACGAGGATGAACTGTAATTTTTTTCTTCTTACTTTTTCCCTTTGAGACCTCAAATTAAATTTTTCTTGTTAAAAAAAAAGAATTGTCTTGTTTCTGCTCAAAGCTATTTGACACACCTTGATCCACGGTTTTTTTTGTTCCTTCCTACCACCTGGAGGTAAGTTTTAATTTTGTTTCTGTGTTTATGTTTGCTCTGGGTGTGTAGTGGTGTGTCGCTTCCTGATTTGTTTCACTTGCACGGGGTGGTGCAGTGGTACTGACGGTTAGCTGGGTTTGTTTGGGTTTCCTAGCAAGCCGGTTCAGTCCAGATGATATTTCTCGGCAGAGTATGGAATTGTAGGTTCATATATGCCACATTTCTCCCTGTGTACATCATGCGGTTGAGTGGATGATGCTTCAATTCTAATTGTGGGGTCTGTTATAAACTCTTTACTTGAACCCGGTGGTATAGCTATCATGTCAATCCACCGCCTTGACCCTGTCTCAGACAATCCATTTACCCCCTCGTTGACTGTATAATGCTTTTCTCTCAGAGCTTCAGCAATCATAGATCTTGTACGATGATGTCGTGAATTCCGTAGGGTGTCATTAAATGGACAGAAACCCAAGACGTGACCAAGTGTTTGAATCTCACTGTGGCAACGCCGACAGTGGTTATTGTCTCGGGACCTGCCAGGTAATGCACGAACTGGAACTATATTTGCCGTCAATTTTATGGCATTTCTCTAGTCGGTACTAGTTAAACCTTCGAGTTTTCTTACCCACTGATTGGCTGTGTGTACTCCTTTATACAGTATCCCTTTCAGACCTGAAAGAAAACTGGAGGCGTGAAATTTTGTTTGTATGTCAAAAACTGACTAAAATGCTCCTCAATACACATATCGATAGTTTATTTTACAAAATAAAAACTAACATCCGAAGAAAAGGACCCACACAATTGTGCGTATCAAAATTCAAAACCTCGTTGTATCACATACGATGATGTATCTTCAAAATTTACGTTCACTATCCAATGTACACACTTCATTGAATATATTCCGGTATTCAGTAAAGCTTCTAGATTAATATAAACGCAATAAATAAATACTTACTTTTGGCACTACTGCTTCTCGCCATCTCGCCGATCAACTGTGCTTTTTAAACACTTCTTCCTTCGCCCTGGCGGTCAAGCGCATACTAAAAACAATTGAAATAGACGCCACGTGTCCCGCACAATCACTGCAGTCCGGTCTAGCGCCGAAAAAACATCAAATACGGTCAGGGATAAACAAAATACGAACCCGCACAATTGTGCGTACTCGGTCTGAAAGGGGTATAACACCCTCACCCTTTTTTTGGTAAGACACACCAGGCATCAAATTCTTTCTCACGGTGGTGTTGTCGTAGGAGCGAGACCTTGGCTGATTCGTATTCAGTATTCAGGAGTAGGCCAAGTATTTCGAAGCACTTCTCTGTTTCTGTATGGGGGTCTCTGGTATGGTTAATGTGTATATTGTTGGGTCGTTGGAGAACTTTGGCATACATTTTATGTGCTGTAGATAAGCCTGCCAACCACACTTGGAAAGACCAAGTCCTTTATACCTTTTATCGCAGTATAACATGCTGTCTGGTGTAGCTATTGGAAGCGGAATAACTTCTTTCAAAGTGATTCTGACCAGTGAGCGTTACTAGAGTAGAAGCAGGCAGTTAAGGTCACTCAGGGTAAGCCATTACCTTCTGAACATTTTTATCCCGTACTCCAAGTAGTAAACATATTTATCAGCAACCTATGAAGGGTTCACCTTCTTTCTGGAAGATCTCAGGAATCATCTTAGATAGCAGTAACAGCTACATGGGATCGGACGATTTAAATATGGAAAGAGAATTCGAGCAGTTTAAAAGCAGAATTTTACGTTCCAGATGCCATGTTATATCGATATTGGACTACAGTTAACCGTGACGTGTAGTGCCCATGGCTTTTACAAAAAATGATGCACACTTGAGCTATTCTATATGTGGACTGTGCGGGCCAGTAGCTGCGAAAGGCAATAACAAGTTGGGGGTGGGGGGGGGGGTAGACATCAAAATTTTAAAAAAATGCCATAAATTCGTTAGTTATTTATGCTCTCTGAGTTCATTTCGATGGAGTCATAAAGGTCCACCAATTTATGTGCGGTAATACAGTAATAGTACCATGACGAATAAAATACCTAGTGTGATCACTCCGCTCTCCTAACATTGTCGTTGGTGGCCCCGCCGGAACGTGGCGCTGCAGTCGCAACGAACCAGCTGCATCAACACGTGCGCCAAATTGTAGACGTAGGCAATAGCGTGCGTGCGTGAAGTCACGGTAATAATTCAAACGTCTATCGAGGGAATTTGAGTGTTTTCACATTTCCGAAAGTCTGTACTAATATCTGTGTAGTGCTTTGTGTGTGCAATCAACTTGTTTTCTAGTATTTCGAGAAAATGTAGAGTTTCGTTCCTGGTTGTAAATCGGGTTACAGAAGGAAGTCTGATGGTATATGATTTTGATATCGCCAAAATAAAATAATCTGTTTGTGAAGTTATTTCACGAGAAGATAAGCAATTGTCAGCCTAAAGCAGAATGCGTGATCTGCATTTTTCGGCGGACTGTTTCGTTGTGAACTGTAAAGACGATGAATTTCCTCGTGTGAGGTGGAAATGAAAACCTGGAGCGGTACCTCATATTTTTCCATATTTACCGAAATGCCTATCCACTGAGGTAAAATCGCGAAAGGTACCCAGTATAAAAAGCAATGAAGACAGTATCGAGAGGATAAGGAACAAGAATTACGATGTGAGTGAACAGTGATGGCAACAGTGCGCGGAAAGGTTCAAGGTCAGCCTAGTTGTAGTCACATTCACGGCCAGTCTAGTTCTCTTACCGATGCCCAAAAGCCAAGAGTGTCTCTCAAAAGGCGACTAAAGTACGCAACTCATAATTTAATGCGAGATAAATCTCTATTTCCTGAGTCAAAGCTAGGATTAATTTACTACAGGGGCAGAATAAGAATACGGAATGTTTAATATTTTATGTGCTCTGTTTGAATTCTTTTTTTTTTTTTTTTTGGTGTTGTATTTGGTTATCTGCGTATCAGTCTAACCTCCACTAAAACAGTTGACCATGTAGCGTTGGTGTTAGGCTGCACTAGCGCAGCTCTGCGGGAGCGCGCTTGAACTCAGTGAGTGAGCTTACTATAGAGCGTTCCAACCTTAAATTGCAGTACAGCGTAGATGGAGCGCGCTGTTGCGAAATCGACTCGTGAAGATCAAGCTCGAGTGACTCAAACAGGGCGTCACAGTTCCACATTTTTCGTTTGTAATTTTGTAATTTTAAGTTCATTCATTCATAAATCAATATTTGTAGGATGGTAAAATAAATACAACATACCTTAATCAATGGCGTTGCTCTCAGACATTGGACGTACACCTTCTAACATTTCTGCAAGGTCTGGTGTTCCCGCTTTGGATGAAACGGGTTGGGGAGATGAACTTAAGGATGATCCGGACGATGAAGAAAGTCGTATTAAAAACTTTTCATCGTCGACATCGTCCTGTAATTCGTCTGCTTTCAACAAAACTCTTTCATTTTTCTTTACTTCGTTCACGTAATTTGCCCAATTGTCTTATGTTTTTAAGGCATAAAAATTTTTGTTCAGCATTTGGAACAAAACCATGTTCATTACCCGCGTGGACTAAGGCAAATCACGGTCGATGGCTTTTCGGTGGCCTAAGTCCCGAACTTACCCCTTCAAAAGCGGCCTGCCGTGCACTTTTCACTGTCGTATCCTTCCATTCTTTTGTCACTGTCTGCCCAATATTTACCCACGATACATCTGTGTAAATTGTAGCTTTATTTTGTGCCCTCAAACGTTTTATCTCCCTGAGATATCTGTGCCTTCAATTAATAATTTCATCGGTTTCAGTGAAAGCTGCTTTATTACCCCGTCTTAAATAACGGAAGCCTATATCATGTAAGAAGCGATACAACATAGTTTTGGAAAATCGTGGCAAAGAATCTTTTCCATTTACGCGACTCAAAATCACGTTCAATGTCGGTGGTATGTTTAGCAAATAAAAGAGAGTGAACCGCCCGACGCATCCACTTCTAACAATTTCATCATATTTAATTTTTCTGTCGTCATTCTTTTTTTTTCCCGAGAGTTTGCAAAGGACCATGTGTGTGTTCCTTCCTTATAGCATAGATTGTTCTTTCGGAACAACCTGTAGCTTTACCTGTTTCACTGATTGCGCTGCTCATATTCATAGTCTTTAAAAAATAATCCAGGTCACTCATTATAATATTGCGTTCTTTTCCCCTGAATTTACCTACGGAACGTTTCTTTTTAATTTGACAATCCATTATACATCCTTCTGCACTTTTTGTTCGAAGAACTATACATACGAGCACGAACTGATAACTACACAGACTACACAAACACAATCCACTTGTCCTCAAGAACTATACATTTATCACTGATCCTGTCCGGCTCCATGGCTAAATGGTTAGCGTGTTGGCCTTTGGTTCAGAGGACCCCGGGTTCGATTCCCGGCCGGGTCGGGGATTTTAACCTTCATTGGTTAATTCCAATGGCTCGGGGGCTGGGTGTGTGTGCCGTCTTCAGCATTAGAATTCATCACAGGTAGGGGCCCCATTCTTATAGACGCGCAGGTCGCCTATGCGGCGTCAACACTGGAAAGACCTGCACTCGAATATTATATGTATATCACTGATCTTTATTTAATCAATCTTATAATACTGATTAAATGAAGACCACCGCACACGGGTGCCAGTATATTTAAAAGCTCAGCCAGCCGAGTCACTCGTGAAACGTAAACAAACGAGACGTTCTCCCTGTCAAATTAAGAGATAACGAGATAGGGACTTGAGGTATGATTTAAAAATAACTTCCATATTCGAAGAGCGTTTGCTTTGCTTTAACCACGCCATGATCCTTCTGTACATTTTCTTCGAAATTAGATCCCCACGCACGAGCACGAACTCACGAACCACACAAACGAAATACACTTTCCCTCAAGAATTGTACATATGTCACTGATATGTATTTAATCACTATTATACATACTACTGATGAAATGAGCACTGCACTGCATGCGACTGTCTGGAAATGTTAAAAGCGCATGTTTGGGAGATCACTATCGGTACTTCAGCCAGCCGAGTCACGCGCGAAACCAAAATTCGAGGAGATATTTTTCCTGTCACAAATTAATAACTAAGCAAGATAGGAACTTCGGGATTATTTCAAAAATAACTTCCATATCTGAAGACCATTTGCCTTGCTTTGACCCCCCCATGCAAATTCAATAGGAAAGACGCTGGCCAGCGTGCCTACACATAAAATTCCTTGAACATGACTGAAAATAAACGCATATACTGCATTTTGTTATCATTTAAATTTTAAAATAAACTTATCTACATCGAGCAGAAATGTTTCTTTACCAGCAGTGAAAAAATTAGGAAAATAATGAATATAAAATAGGAGTTATGGCATGATAAGTTCTATGCAATGAAGATTTTGCATTTGGCGAAACTTTCCATTATATTACCATTTTCACACTAAATTATTTTTTCACATTTTTTTTGTTAAAGGCATCAAATGCGCCTTGAAATTCGGTACATAACACGTTATTCACCCATTTTAACAGGTAACATTCGGATTCATGGATATTTGGCAAACCCGCTGCATTAGAGTAGGACAGCGCTACCCGCAAAACATGGGAGAAGGAAAGAGACGGAATTATCCCATTACTGCTGTACTGCAATTTAAGGTTGGAACGCTCTATAGGTATTCTATTCGTCATGATAGTACTATACAATAGAACTTTCACGAAAGAAACAGTATTACACATGGATTACAATTAAATCAAAATAAGGCGTGATTATACTGTACAATTCAAAATCATTTAGTATTTGACTGCACACTATCGAAGTAACAGGCACTAGATAGGACTGTCAGACTGACGAATGTACACGGCAAGCAGGCCTCTGCTACCGTTCGTCATAGAACATGCAACACCCTGGCCAGAGAGAGGGCGTTACCCTCTAGGTGGCTCGTCCCACCCCTTTAGAGTGGGGGATGAAAGCATTTCAAGCATGAAACACATTGCTCCGCGAGTCTCCACTACTTGCTGTGGCGCGGTGCAGTTCGGTTAACCGGGACGAACTACATTTTGTAGGTATTTCCGCTAAGTATTTTACTTAATAATTAAATAAATTATAGGAAAGAATTAGCTGTAAAGACAACAATGTTTGCACATTTTTTATAGTAATTAATAATGTTATAACTGAAGTATTCTTTCACTGATATGGGAAGGAAGGTGTTTTAAAAATCTTTATCTCTTGAATTGGCGCATTGGTTCTCTTGCGGTCCAAAGGACAGGTAACACTCCTTTTACAGTAGTTTAAACGTATTTTCTTCTCCGGAAGCTCATTTAATCCATGTGTTCCTTTTAAAAGGACACCATGTATTCCGCAGGACAATAAAGGCACTTGGAAACTTATTTAGATAAATTTCATTTTAAGAGTATATATTAGTAGGTACAACTGAGAGTGTAGAGTGTACTGAGCCTGGTTGTTGTGCCAGTATAAGCGTCTAAAGCTGAGGATACTTCGCGCGCTACGGCAAGTCGAGATTGGTAAGTAATACCTTTGTCACTCCTCTTAATTCTACAATTATAATGTTTAGTCCGTACTTAAGAGTCTTGACGTTATATATTAAAGCAAATACTGATCAATAATATTTCGTAGCCTAGCCGGGGATTAATTAAGTGATTTATGTAGGTGTCCTTTTAAAAGGACAGTGGGTACGGGAGGGAACAGTATTTTTTCCTTTTACGAAACACATTTAAAGCTAGTTTCTTTGGTCGTCAGTCATCTGTAACTGGTGTATTTTATTTTAATGTATGTAATATTTTATTTTACAGATTATTAGCAGGCGTAATAACGTATGTACTGGAAAATTTTTATATCGTCGCTTCACCGGTAAAAGGTTGTATTCCACAAAGCTCTTCCTATCCCTTATTCTCCTTGAGACTGGTCACGTCTCCCAGCCACATATGGATATGCATTCCATCAGAACAATGTCCGTTGTGTTCGTTTTCCTATGCCGACGAGTAACCGAAAATGAACCTTACATGCATTATACAATAGAAGCGCGTAAATACGTAATGCAAGCATACATTCGTATAGTACGGTACAGTAAGGTTAATTTTCCTTTACACACGGGCATAGGAAAATGAACACAACGAAATTTATTCTGATGGACTGCATAACCATATGTGGCTGGGAGGCGTGACCAGTCTTAAGGAGAATAATCGATAGGAAGAGCTTTGTGGAATACAAACTTTTACCGGTGAAGCGACGATATTGTTCGTGGTGGTACTTTCATATCCCCCACTGAAAATCACCTTCTAAGGGATGAGGACAGTGGCCCTGTTTCCGTTAGAACCGGCCGAGTTGGCCGTGCGGTTAGAGGCGCTCGGCCGTGGGCTTGCATCCGGGAGATAGTGAGTTCGAATCCCACTGTCGGCAGACTTGAATATGGTTTTCAGTTGTTTCCCATTTTTACACCAGGCAAAGGCCACGGCCGCTTCCTTCCAGCTCCTAGGCCTTTCCTATCCCATCGTCGCCATAACACCTATCTGTGTCTGTGCGACGTAAAGCCACTAGCAAAAAAGAAGTTTCCGTTAGAATGCGGATCCAATTACGAGCTTTATCTTCGAACAACGAGAATTTTGCCTGGTGTGGATTGGAGAAAATTCACATTTACACTGCTGACGATCCCGAGAGTGTACTTCAAGACTGTGTTAATCCAGGTCTACCAACTTCAAAATAGATTGTGCTATTCAGAATAAAGTATCGGTAACTGACAGTGTTAGTGGTTGTGAGATGAAGAAAACCAGAGGACGTAGGACGAAGAAAAGACAGTGACTGGTCAAAAGCCTAATCGTTTGCTATCACCCACCCTAATTCACGGGAAATGTTTTATGAGATCTTCAGCAATGTGACCGTTATTTGTGATAAAATATCTGTACTCACAAAGAGGCCAGAAAGAAAGTTGTTTTCATTCCAACACTATGTATTTGCATAAAGCTTCAGAGATCAAAGGGAAATTGCCTAAACAAAGTTATTTTGACCATAAATGTTGGTACCGAATATTGTGTATAAATATGTATTGTTTTTGTAAAAGATTGAATGTAATATTTTCCGTACATTTTCACAGTTTTATTTTAATTAATAAGAAAATATATGGTATTATCAACAAAGGTCTCTGAATATTAGTATATAGCATACGAACATACCATGGGGCCAGATGTGCCCACTGTCCTTTTAAAAGGACAGGCCTTAACTTCGATTCTAACAAGGAAACATCGCCAATGGGTTAGTCGCCGATCGCGATAAAACTTGGAAAATACATTGAGGTACACGTAAAAATGATGTCGGCATCAATTTTGGGTGCCAGCATTCATTAGAGCGTTAACTACGGGGCATAAAAGTTGCGACATTTCAAATTCCGCGCGATCAGCGGTGAATACCTGCTGGCCAATGCTAAGCTGGCACACTGCGCACCTGGAGACACGCCTCTGCACCTCCTCCCCTCCACGCTCCAATTCGTTCACCACCGCAGCCGGCAAGCGCGGGAAGAAGGGAAACGTGCGGTGACGAACCAATTGGAGCGGGGAGGGGAGAAGCTGCAGAGGCGTGTCTCCAGATACGCAGTGTGCCAACTTAGCATTGGCCAGCAGGTATTCATCGCTGATCGCGCGGAATTTGAAACGTCGCAACTTTTAGGCCCCGTAGTTAACGCCCTAATGAATGTTGACACCCAAAATTGATGCCGACATCGTTTTTACGTGTACCTCAATGTGTTTTCCAAGTTTCATCGCGATCGGCGATTTAACCATTGTCGATGCTTCCTTGCAAGTAATAGCTGAGCCACTCGGTAGACCCACATGGTAATATATCACAACTATTCAGAAAAGTAATTCCGGAAAGATATAGGTTACGACAACAAATTATGATTTTAAAACTGTAATTTTCTTCTTTTTTATTATAAAATGTATTCTGCAAGATGAAGTAGTACTGTCTCAGAAAATACTCCTGATTGAAGAAAAGAATTTCCAGAAAGGTAGACATTAGTATTTCCTATTATCTGTTCCAAGATGACCACCGGGCTGTGTAGCTCAAATGGTAGAGTCCAACTTGAATCGACAGATTTACTGACAGGTAAACAACTCCTGCGAGACAAAATTCCGGCACCTCGGGGAATCCCGAAGCCGTAAGAGGCGTCTGAAACCAGTGTTATTATTATTATTATTATTATTATTATTATTATTATTATTATTATTATTATTATTATTAAAAATAATATTAATATCCAATACAAATGTACCCTATTTTACAAAGCATTTTAGGGTTATAGTTGAAACATACATTTATAAGGTTATTTATTTATTTATTTATTTATTTATTTATTTATTTATTTATTTATTTATTTATTGTGCTTCAGACAGGTACAAACCTAATGATGTGAAACACATATACATTTACTATAACATTAGATAAAACCGGGCGAGTTGGCCGTGCGCGTACAGGCGCGCGGCTGTGAGCTTGCATCCGGGAGATAGTAGGTTCGAATCCCACTATCGGCAGCCCTGAAAATGGTTTTCCGTGGTTTCCCATTTTCACACCAGGCAAATGCTGGGGCTGTACCTTAATTAAGGCCACGGCCGCTTCCTTCCAACTCCTAGGCCTTTCCTATCCCATCGTCGCCATAAGACCTATCTGTGTCGGCGCGACGTAAAGTCCCTAGCAAAAAAAAACATTAGATAAAAACAAATATTAAATTAAAATTATAATACCTCTTATGAAAGCCCTTGTAAAATAAAGTCATAAATGAAATAAAAAATAATTTTTTCTTCAGTAACATAGTATTACAATTATTCAGTTACATATGCACATACTATAAGAAGGTATTTAAAATATTACAATTAAAATTATTTACGAACTGCTTTAAAGCTGCGTTAGTACTGTAATTATACATGATGGTAGTGATGTTATCGAAGATAATAATGATGATGAGGTAGATGGTATAACTAGAAACTAGAATATTAACTAAAGTTATGAGCTTAACAATAGGAATCAGCAAAGTGGAATTTTAACTTAGAACAGAAAACAATTAAGTTATTTGTTTACATTGTTTTACTATGGTTGTGTATGTAGTTGCAAATATATCTAGTCTATACTCATTGCTATATTTATTAAATATTTTCATTGAGTTTAACACTGGTGAATTACTATGTTGTTGGGTTCATGATTTACAGTAGTAGAAAGTAACATATTTCGGGCGTGTAGATGGGTTAGGGACAGACAAGTTGAACACAGAGAGCAAGTTAGAGCTACCAATAAGACTGTTAAATAATTTGTAGACAAATAGAAGAACTACAATTACTCGTCTTTTTGCTAAGGACTTATAGCCAAGTTAATCATAATTATGGTAATTTACAGAACCACTTTACGAAAGATGCGATGAATGAAAAGTAAGAAAAAATTTTAACAGCATTTCTGTATGAAAATGTGGTATAGTGGTTGTGAAAGCTGAATATTACAGCAGTTCAAATGAGAGTCCAAATCAAATCTTGCTTTTGCAAACACAGGACAATCAAATATTAAATGATGAACTGTTTGAGTAGACACACAAAAGCAAGAATAGTCACCTTCAAAATAATTTTAAAACGTTCAAAATATGATTTGAAGTTTCCATAGCTTGACATAAATTGCGTTAACTCAAAATTTGGCACTAGAAGTTTGCACTGAAGTCGGTTGTAAACTGTTAGGAGATATATATATATATTTGCTATTTTGCTTTACGTCGCAGCGAAACAGATAGGTCTTATGGCGACGATGGGATAGAAAAGGCCTTGGAATGGGAAGGAAGCGACCGTGGACTTAATTAAGGTACAGCATTTCCCTGGTGTGAAATTGGGAAACCGCGGTAAACCATCTTCAGGACTGCCGACAGTGGGATTCGAACCCACCATCTCCCGGAAAGTATATTCTTCAACTGACGGCTCCATTTGAAGCAGTGGTCTAAAGGAGGTTCCATTGATTCAAGATACAAAATGTTTTTTGATTTGTCTTCTTGCATAGCATAAGCGAGAACTGTCATACATGACTGCCAGATTTGATTGAGCAGCTCTTTCATTTCCGATGGATCCAGTGTGTCCGCGAATCCAGGAAATGCAGATATCACGATTTGATGAGCTATAGTTCTTATAGCAACTGCTAACGGGTTCAAATTATATTACTATCATGACGAAAATGAGAACAAGTGTGAGGACTCCTCGAATTCAAGTGCCCCCCGCCAGGTAGCGCTATAGTGGGCAAGTTCCATAGGAATGATGCCAGAGGAAACAAATTACTCCTTAACTGATAAGTATATACACTGTCTTTTAACAACAATCGGAGATTACAATTAGAATACCGCGCCAGGGTACAATGGAAATAATCTTATATGGAAATACGAGCTCTTCTAACTGCAAAATCCCCTGTAATAGAATTTTTGTGATAATATTGTCTTTTCGGCATCAGAAAGTACACTAGAATGACCCAAATTTTGATAAACATTAGACTGACCTTTTAATTCCCCATTCGCTGTTGCACTCCCGTCTTTAATCTTCTTTCTTGTTTTCCTGATGGTGTCAGGAATCTTTCTCTGTGGGAACTTTCACGGGACTTACTCTCTCTTGAAAGGTATTTCATCACATTAGGGAAAATGTGAGGCACTGCTCCTGGACGTAATTTCCATCTCACGCAAGAAATATCCACTTTCCACCATTCACTATACAATTATCTGGTTTTACTATCAAATCATCAGAGAAATGAACATGACAAATTCTGCTATTACGCGTTAACTCAGTGTCTTTCCGTGGAATAGCTCTGGCCCATTTATCAAATTGATTTTTATCCTTCGGTGGTGAAAAAATAGCATATTATCAACTACTCTACCATAGCCTGACTTACAGCCAGGCACAAAACAGTAAGCCACATAAGATACATGCTTGCAGTACACAACACACAATGGACTGAGTTTAGGAACTGAAAGCAAAGAAAATTCAACTTATTCACTTATTCCGGCACTTTTCTACACCCGGATTGCCAGAATTACTGGAGCACGTGTTGGATATAATCGGTAGCAGTGCTCGGCGAGGCAGGATCAGAAACTACCTTGCTATAATGGCTGAGTCCACACACTTGTCTTATATTCGTCATGTTATAATTATTACTCTTTTCCTGGACAGCAACTTGCACACTTCGAACACAAACTCAGATATATCCTCAGCGGCACCGTCCACTGCTTTCCCTCGCAGAAGGCTACTTTTTATGGCGAATGTGTCTAATGATCTGGCCAGTCATTATTATCAGACTCTGTTTCGTTTTGAACAGTCAGTCCTCAAAGTCTTGTTTTTGTGATCCTCTTTTCGGTGCTAGCTCTGTGTTTTACAGAATCACAAATAGATTTCACAATTTTTACTACTTCAGACTTTCTTCTTTTGCTCATACCGAGCAAGTGCCTTCGCTGTTTGGGTCCCGTAGCCACCAGCTTGCATTATGGAGGTAGTGCGTTCGAAACCCACAGTCGGCTGTCCTGAACCCATTCAAGTCACAATAATTGGCCACATGTCCGACTCGTTGGCTGAATAGTCAGCGTACTGGCCTTCGGTTCAGTGGGTCCCGGGTTCGATTCCCGGCCGGGTCGGGGATTTTAACCTTAATTGGTTAATTCCAATGTCCCGGGGGCTGGGTGTTTGTGATGTTCCCAACATCCTTGCAACTCACACACCACACATAACAATATCCTCCACCACAATAACACGCAGTTACCTATAAATGGCAGATGCCGCCCACCCTCATCGGAGGGTCTGCCTTACAAGGGCTGCAATCGGCTAGTAATAGCCACACGAAATTATTATTATTTATTATTATTGGCCACATTGCTACTGAGGAATCAGATTTAATTTTCCCGCGTGTACATGTCACACAAAAACATGCATAAAATAATAATAGGCCTAATAATAATAATAATAATAATAATAATAATAATAATAACAATAATAATAAGAATAATAATAAATAGTTTGTTTGGTCCATCTGGGGGCCAAAGTGGTCGTACTTTAGGGTTATTGTCTTTGTTCTTCAATTTCCACTCACTACGATTCTTTTGTGCCACCGGCCGCACGCTTTTGGAAGAACTTCGCGCGGCACATTCACTTTCACTTTGTTCAATATTCTGCTCACTTTAGTAACTTACACTGTTTCTATCACTATCCCCGAACTTGGGTTAGTTCTCCGAAACGTCACTGTTGCCATGATCGACATCTAAAACACTGTCTTGAAGCGCTTTCAATATCTCGTCAACAATACCTCGAAACCGGTTCTACTGCATAATAAATAATGAATACCGATGAAAATAAACTGTTATTCAACAATCCCAGTGTCAGACACAAATACACACAGCATTGTTTATCAACAGTACATGCCTCTAGTTCCCTACAGTGTGTATTGTTAGAAATTATATTGCAAAGGGAATTTATTATACGAAGATAAGCGAAGCACTCCGTCACTGTGAGCTGAGCTCGTTAATTGATTCATGGGCCACAATACCACGAGCGACCACAGCTCGTCATATGATGAAAATGGGTGAAGATGGTTTTCCCATTTTTACACCAGGCTGTTTCTTAATTAAGGGCATGGGCACTTCTTTCCCACTCCTAGCCCTTACCTATCCCATCGTCGCCATAAGACCTAACTGGGTGATTTCCGACAAAAGAGTAGCGTTACAAAAATATTGCAAAGTTTGGGCTCGGAAGACTTGGAAGAAAGGAGATGACTAAGTGGTATGTTCCAAGCTGTCAGTGGAGAGATGGCGTGGAATGACGTTAGTAGACGAATAAGTTTGAGTGGTGTCTTTAAAAGTAGGAAAGTTCACAATATGAGGATACATCTGGAATTCAAGAGGAGAAATTGGGGCAATATTCGTTTATAGGAAGGGGCGTTAGGGATTGGAATAACTTACTAAGGGAGATGTTCAATAAATATCCAATTTCTTTGCAATCTTTTAAGAAATGACTAGGAAAACAACAGATCGGGAATCTGCCACCTGAACGACTGCTCTAAATGCAGATCAGGATTGATTGATTGATTGATTGATTGATTGATTGATTGATTGATTGATTGATTGATTGATTGATTGATTGATTGATTGATTGATTGATTGATTGATTGATTGATTGATTGATTGATTGATTGATTGATATATGTGTCAGTGCGACGTAAAGCAACGTGTATTTTACTAATGTTGAACAATAATTCCACTGATTTTACTTACAATAGTTTTCATCAAAATTCACGTGAACAACCCGAATGTTTCAGAGCGGAAATAGAACTGATTGGAAACAATTTGAAAGTGAAAACCACTTCCTGTTATCGGCTGTGTTACCGACCTATGAAGCCTATAAAACTTATCAGCATGGTACCAGCTTGCGGGAATCAAAACTCAAAATTGAATTCGTGAATACAGTAACATTACTCAAAAATTTTGAAAAAGCACAGGTGCTGGTACTGTGTACCATTGCGCATCGGCAGAAAAAATGCACTTATTATTATTATTATTATTATTATTATTATTATTATTATTATTATTATTATTATTATTGTTATTGTTATTATTATTATTATTACTAAGCCGTCAAGTCTGTATGGTCTAATACCGTAGTTAGCCAGTTAGAGTCCTGTTAGTGGATAAGATTCACCATTCAATGTACCTGGCAGGGTAGGAGAGGTAGTGGTATACATTTCTAATTACTAGATTGCGTGTCAAGATCCTTCGCAGTGTTCATATGGAGCGACGGTAAATGACACTATTGATGGAGCTTCGTCCGTCGGATGGAGACGTTAAGCCTTAAGCAGACCCTTTGACGTTGTTTGACAGGAGTAGGATATTTGCCTCCAAGGGGTTTTGCCATCTTCTAACCTCATTATCATGATAATTACCCCAAACCCATTTCAGGTCGTTAAATAACATGTCCTCGGACACTACTGGCTTTAAAAGCCATATACCAAATAAAATAAGATATATTATTATTTATTAATAATTTATCGACAGTCACAATCAACCAAGGACACTTTTAAAGGCTGGAACTTGTATATTCTGTAATTCATAGATCTGCCTGCTCATAAAAGCACACAATGATTGACCTACCAATATTCTATTATTACACGCCCTACTAGAACATTGACGGTATAATGGAAAGATTTGCCCACAATTAAAACAGGGACCCGGTGCCTATTGAGTACATAATGAACAAGAATTTAGCACATGACCGAACATGTCGTGATTTGCATGAACATTTATGGTATGACGCAGTTCGTAGTCGGATTGCATCCATTCTGACGTCATCATGCCGTCTGGACGGTAAAATTTTTTTTATCCTGTAGTTCTTGATGTTAAGCTTGGTAGTGTGTCACAGTTCTTCTAAATAGGACGCTTGTGAGCTCGTAGGTTAGTCTCGAAGGAGCGTGTTTTTCCAGGCAGAGAATATTTTTAAGATGAAAATGAATGAAATGCTGCATGGCTTTTAGTGCCGGGAGTGTCCGATGACAAGTTCGGCTCGCCAGGTGCAGGTCTTTTAATTTGATGTCCATAGGTGACCTGCGCTTCGTGATGAGGATGAAATTACACCCAGCTCCCGTACCAGCAAAATTGACCAATTATGGTTAATATTCCAGACCCTGCCGGGAGTCGACCCCTGTAACCAAAGACCAGCACGCTTACCATTTAGCAATGGAGCCGGACCTTTTTAAGATACATGGCCTTCACTCTCCCTAGTGTCTAATGTCTAAGGTATATTTAATGATAGGGTCTGTTTGAACATAGACGTTTTTCTCTTAGCAGTATGTAATATATTAGAAACGCTCTGCTGTCTGTTGAATATACACTGACTGACAGAGCAAATGCAACACCAAGAAGGAGTGGTCAGAACTTTATGCCAATTGCAGGGTAGACTGACGTCACTGAGGTATGCTCATGATGTGAAATGCGCCGCTGTGCTGCGCACGTAGCGAACGATAAATGGGACACGGCGTTGGCGAATGGCCCACTTCGTACCGTGATTTCTCAGCCGACAGTCATTGTAGAACGTGTTGTCGTGTGCCACAGGACACGTGTATAGCTAAGAATGCCAGGCCGCCGTCAACGGAGGCATTTCCAGCAGAATGACGACTTTACGAGGGGTATGGTGATCGGGCTGAGAAGGGCAGGTTGGTCGCTTCGTCAAATCGCAGCCGATACCCATAGGGATGAGTCAACGGTGCAGCGCCTGTAGCGAAGATGGTTGGCGCAGGGACATGTGGCACGTGCGAGGGGTCCAGGCGCAGCCCGAGTGACGTCAGCACGCGAGGATCGGCGCATCCGCCGCCAAGCGGTGGCAGCCCCGCACGCCACGTCAACCGCCATTCTTCAGCATGTGCAAGACACCCTGGCTGTTCCAATATCGACCAGAACTATTTCCCGTCGATTGATTGAAGGAGGCCTGCACTCCCGGCGTACGCTCAGAAGACTACCATTGACTCCACAGCATAGACGTGCCGGGCTAGAGCGACTTGGATGAGGGAATGGCGGAACATCGTGTTCTCCGATGAGTCACGCTTCTGTTCTGTCAGTGATAGTCACCGCAGACGAGTGTGGCGTCGGCGTGGAGAAAGGTCAAATCCGGCAGTAACTGTGGAGCGCCCTACCGCTAGACAACGCGGCATCATGGTTTGGGGCGCTATTGCGTATGATTCCACGTCACCTCTAGTGCGTATTCAAGGCACGTTAAATGCCCACCGCTACGTACAGCATGTGCTGCGGCCGGTGGCACTCCCGTACCTTCAGGGGCTGCCCAATGCTCTGTTTCAGCAGGATAATGCCCGCCCACACACTGCTCGCATCTCCCAACAGGCTCTACGAGGTGTACAGATGCTTCCGTGGCCAGCGTACTCTCCGGATCTCTCACCAATCGAACACGTGTGTGATCTCATTGGACGCCGTTTGCAAACTCTGCCCCAGCCTCGTACGGACGACCAACTGTGGCAAATGGTTGACAGAGAATGGAGAACCATCCCTCAGGACACCATCCGCACTCTTATTGACTCTGTACCTCGACGTGTTTCTGCGTGCATCGCCGCTCGCGGTGGTCGTACATCCTACTGAGTCGATGCCGTGCGCATTGTGTAACCTGCATATCGGTTTGAAATAAACATCAATTATTCGTCCGTGCCGTCTCTGTTTCTTCCCCAACTTTCATCCCTTTCGAACCACTCCTCCTTGGTGTTGCATTGTCACTGTCAGTCAGTGTATTTGAAAGTTGGGGAAGGTTCGAAAATCAAAGAGTAACTAGCAGGGAATATTATTCTTCCGTGACCATAAGAAGTGTATTCTCTCTGGTTTGACAGGTAGTAATCAAACATGGCTACATGCAATGCGTTACTGTATGAGGAGTGTTAGTCGCTTAGCAACGTACAGAATGTATTGCGGGTTAGGGTAAGTCTTCGCCTGCAATTATTGGAGTGATTGTTTAAAGATTTGATTTTATAATTACTCAAAGTTGACTGCACTTACCCACCTATCAATGTCTCATGATTCACCGGCAGGTAGTTCCGGAGAGAGTAAATGAAAATTGAAGCAAATCGGTCCAGTAGAACGGACGTACGGGTTTGCCAAAGACCTTTTTAGTAAACTCTTTTAATATACATGTGGCAAACAGTGCTGAGAGCCTGGATGGTGCAGCAATTATGATATGTTATGAAAATTAGCAACTTGAAAGTGATATAATTTGGAAAGAAACCTAATGGTATCAAATGGCAGGTAGGAAACAGTAAACTGGGACAGGTGGGTTTTCAAATACTAGAGATATGTGTTCTCCAAGGGACGTGCAGGCTGTTGAAATGGGTGGCGTTATAAAAATATCTATAAACTTCGGACTGGGGAGATTTGAGAGTAATTTGATATGCAGCGGTATGTTCCGAGCTGTCAGTGAGTAGATTGAGTGAAATGATATTTGTAGACGAATAAATCTGAGTGGAATTTTAAAAAGTAGAAAAGTTCATAATATGAAGATACAGCACTCAAGATGACAAATTGGGCAAGATATTCGTTCATTGGAATTGGAGCAATTTAGCAAGGGAGATATTCGATAAAATCCCAACTTATTTGAAATTATTTAAGAAACGTTTGGGTAAACTACTGATAAGAAATCTGCCAACCGGGCACTTGCCCTAAATGCAGATCGGATTGATTGATTGATTGATTGATTGATTGATTGATTGATTGATTGATTGATTGATTGATTGATTGATTGATTGATTGATTGATTGATTGATTGATTGATTGATTGATTGATTACATCAAGGTCATTATTAAATTAGTATTATTATTAAATGTGTCGCTTTGATGTTTCTTGAACGGTGACACAAAGGGAATAATTTCTACAGCTCTTGATATGAAGACGGCAGAATGTTCAAAAAAAGTTATCCATATAAACAGTTCGCCACCGAGCAAGGTAGTCGACCGGTTAGGGGAGCGCATTTGTAATCTTGTATTTGGAAGATAGTGGATTCGAGCCGTACTGTCGGCAGCCATGAAGATGTTTCCGCAGTTTCCCTCAATAAGGGCCACGGTCGCTTTATTCCCACTCCTAGCCCTTTCCTAACACATCGTCGCCATAAGAACTATCTGTGTCGATGCGACGTAAAAGAACTCGTAAAAAAACAAGTTTACCGTTTTTTCTCGTAACCTGATGTGGCCACGGGACCGAAGTATGTGGACTTGCCCCGTTTTACGACTGGCTGTCCTTCCTGACGCACTGATATCAAATTTGAAAGTTTTCATAACAACCTGAACGTTGTAACACATCCTGTGGATGTCACGAAGAACCTGCCATGCGCCATTTTGTGGATAGAATACATCCAAGGTATCCCTTGTAGTAAGAGGCTACTGAATGAGCTCCATGGGCCGATAACTTGGGACCATGGGTTGGTAACCATGGGGCCGTTAGCTGAGTACTGATATTGCTTCTACTTACTTGTGTCAGGCCCCTCACTATGACCACTTATTCTTTTCTGCGTGACCTACTGACTCTTATTTTCACGCCTTTTTTGGCCCTTGTCTTTCTTCATCAGATATCTTTATTTTTCGAAGTGCCGAACCCCTTTCACATATTCCTCAGATAGATTTTAATAGAGGCCGGTTGCCCAGTTGTTCTTCCTCCTGAAACAATGACCACCATACCACCACCTTCCACGTTAAACCACTACCGAAATAAATCCTTACAACTGAGATTTAAAGTACAATGAGCTAGGTTTTTTTGTTTGCTAGTGGTTTAACAATATTGACGCAAGGATTGGAAAAGGCTAGGATAGGCGTGGATGCGGCCATAATTGACGTAATGTAGAAATGGAAAACCATCTTCAGGGCTGCCAATGGTGGGATTCGAACTTACCATCACCCGAATGCAAGCTCACAGCTACTTGACCCTAACTGTACGGCCAACTCGCTTGGTTACTAGAAAAATGCAGTGCGTTGTTCAACATTGTTTTACTTCCTTTGTGTTAAAACTGTAATTTTAAGGACAGATATTCAACAAACAGCCTTTAGAATTGTCCTGAATGCGTCAGATATTTTAGAGGAGAGAGCTCGTCTTGGAGCTGATCCTGCCTCACTGCCTTCTTATTGGCTTCGTTGATATTCTGGATTCTTTTCTTTTTTTTTTACCATGGACTCCGTTCTGTTACAGAGATGATTTTCAAGACGGTTTACTTCCACTATTATGAGGAGGAGAATCGAACTCTGCTCTTCCGGGGAGTGAGCGATCGTTTCCCCGGTGTATAGCGTCGCGACGTTCGTCGTCGTCGTCTTCTCTATTCAGGAGCGGCCATATTTATCACGAGACATGCTTCTTGTTTACTTCCTGCCTTCTCCACGGGGGGCGCCGCAGTCACGAGTGCGCTCTGGAGGTGAAATAACCAGCCAAGAGATCGTGTCGTCTCCTTTCTCTACTTCAAAAGTACAGTAGGTTTAGTCAGAGATGGCTTCGTTCTATAAATTATCATTACGTGTTTTTAGGAAAGAACTACTAGCTTGACGTGGTGAACCCAGTAAAATAGAAACTGAATTAATTAATTATTAATTAATCAATCATTTCATAAATTCACAAATAAATAAATAAATAAATAAGTGAATAAATAAATAAATAAATAAATAAATAAATAAATAAATAAATAAATAAATAAATAAATAAATAAATAAATAAATAAATAAATAAATAAATAATCTTATATGACTACTGTTGGTATAATAGTCCGGGCAAGAACATCTTAAATACACCGCCTAAAAAGAAACATGAAATATCCCCAAGGTGTGACAGGTACTTCATCATTATAGGAGCATATGATTACAAATTTCGACCAGAAGAAACACACAAATTAGTGTAAAGGGTGCTCAAACAGTCGCATCAATACACGGTGTATCCCTCTCTGGTAGCAATGCAGGAAAGCATCCGCGCATGCAAAAGTTGATAAAGGTGCCGTATGCATCCTGCAGTCCGCCTCTGTGGTGTAGTGGTTAGCGTGATTACCTGCCACCCCCGGAGGTCCGGGTTCGATTCCCGGCTCTGCCACGAAATTTGAAAAGTGGTACTAGGGCTGGAACGGGGTCCACTCAGCCTCGGGAGGTCAACTGAGTAGAGGTGGGTTCGATTCCCACCTCAGCCATCCTGGAAGTGGTTTTCCGTGGTTTCCCACTTCTCCTCCAGGCTAATACCGGGATGGTACCTAACTTAAGGCCACGGCCGTTTCCTTCCCTCTTCCTTGCCTATCCCTTCCAATCTTCCCATCCCTCCACAAGGCCCCTGTTCAGCATAGCAGGCGAGGCCGCCTGGGCGAGGTACTGGTCATTCTCCACAGTTGTATCCCCGACCAAGAGTCTGAAGCTCCGGGACACTGCCCTTGAGGCGGTAGAGGTGGGATTCCTCGCTAAGTCCGAGGAAAAAGCCGAACCTGGAGGGTAAACAGATGATGATGATGATGATGATGATGCATCCTGCGATCAATTGTCCCAAGCATCTTGCACCTGTTGATGCAATTCGTCAATGGTTCTTGTAGGCTCAGATGAACGTGTAAGTTCTCGCTTCATCATGTCCCAAACGTGTTCAATTGGCGAGAGATCCGGTGATCTTGCTGGCCAGGGTAGTTGTTGTACACCACGTAGAGCTCGTTGCGTTGCAGGAGCTGTATGTGGACGTGCATTGTCTTGCTAGAAGAACACATCACCTTCCTGTCCAGGAAATGTCAGCAGCAGGGGAACAACAACCTGTGCAATGTAGCGGGCACCAACTGTGACAGCGAGTTGTAACTCATGGTCCACCCACAGCATGAAGCCTGGGGTGGGAACTGGGTGTCTGGGGGGAATGAAATCTAGAATAGGCCGCTCACTAGGTCTACGCAGTACACATGTACGTCCATTACTTAAGTGCAGACAGAACGTACTCACGTCACTGCAGACAACACAAAGCCATTCCCCTCTCCAGTCGACTCATTCACGGCACCAGAACAGCCGTGCTTGGTGGTGTCGCGGTGTCGTGGTGTCAGTGGTAGCCTGGCCAGACGCACACGCAATCCTAATCCTGCTGTAAGCAGATGGATTCCCAATGGTCCTTGGTGGCACAGCAGGTGCAACATGTGACCGAATTTCGTTCCTGGATGATGTTCGATCGGCCAACGCTGCTGGCACAATGCGTCTATCTTGACATGCGTCTGTACTATGCGGAAGTACGGAGCCAGGTGTACAGGTGTGGGAATGTTCCACAGACCACCTCACACATCGATATATTGTGCCCAACATGTGTAGCAATCCGTCGATACGTCCAGCCAGCTTCCCGCATGCCCGCAATGTACATATGGCTGCATTTATTCAACAGGAGCACGCACTCGCTGGCAGGGCATGGCTGTACTCTAGAATGAATGTTGAAAACACTGTTCACATCTAACCTGAGCAGAGTTACTGCCTGCAGAGTGAAAACAGAGTGCTCACGCACAATCCGCCTGACAGCCATCTGATCGCCGACGTCCGTGACAAATGAATCACTTACAGTATTCACATACTGCCACTATCACAGACCTTGAGGATGCTGCAGGGACTTTTCCGGCAGTGTGCCAGAAACATATTCATGCAGACAGCCTCAAACTCTTCACTGTACCTGAAAGTAGGGATCCTGACAAAGGAGCCCTTCTGGAGATAATCTGAAATGGAAACTGAGGCATTTGCTTTGTTACGATGCTAACTTCCCACATTCAAAAGATGGCCCTTTACCTTTTGAATGCAAGACGACGATATATCATTGTTTGGTACTTGTATGTAAAGTGCCTTCAACGATATATCGCCATTCGAACAGCTCACCTTACTACCTGTATTTAGTACGATTATGAACGGCAAAGATGACAAGATATTACATCGGTGCGACGTAAAGCAAGTAGCAATAAATAATAATAATAATGAAAAACTGAAAATGACGTATGGCTTTTAGTGCCGGTAGTGTCCGAGGACATGTTCGGCTCGCCAGGTGCAGTGCTTTCTATATGACCCGACACATATACCCAGCCCCCGTGCCACAGAAATCAACCAATGATGGTTAAAATTTCCGACCCTGCCGGGAATCGAATCCGGGACACCTGTGACCAAAGACCAGCACGCTAACCATTTAGCCATGGAGCCGGAATAATAATAATAATAATAATAATAATAATAATAATAATAATAATAATCATCATCATCATCATCATCATCATATATTATATTTTCTTTCCATAGAGTAAAAAACGTAGTTTCTAATTTTGTCACTACACGACTCATTTGTTCATTTATTTACGCAGAATGTATTTTTTAATTTCATGTGTTTCTATCGTTGGCAGTTACATAACGGTAATTATCTACTGAACTACCAAACATATACTTTTCAAATTTTCTGTGTTTATTACTTGGATGGCTGCACTGCAGATTGATTACCACATTTTATCTCTAATTTTAATTTTGAATTATTTTTATTGCAATTATTGAAATTAGATTTTCGTTTTCAAAGTGTTGAGAAGATATATTTTTAAAATATATTTCGAAACTTAAAAGTATTATGATCATTGTCGTTAGTAAGTGTGTACCATCCTCTATTTTATGCAATCTTAAAGTCAAATATATAACATTCTATGTTATGTGGAAATTTAAAGAGGGACATGATGTTATTCTGTCAATCTTCTGTCCCTACGTCAGTTGATGCGGAACCCACTTGCGGAAATGCAAGTGATCTTCGATAATGGCATGCACGAAGTCATGGCTAGTACCGACCTGAACAAGAATTTCTTCCTCATGATTCGTCATGTTTCCCGGATAAGTCCATCAGTTTGCTCTATCACATCAGGAGTAATGGCTCGAAGGGGCTGTCCTTGGCGCTCATCGTCTTACTTCTCGGAATCTCGTGTGCTACTCGCGCACCCTCATCCACCAGAAACGAACTGCATGTCTCTGCTCTTCTTTACTTGCCTCCATTTCTAGAGCTGAACGAATACAACAGTGCAGTCTGCACACCAACAAAGACATAACCCTACAACTGCGTGCACCTGTGAGTTGTCACTACGCTGTTCTGCTATCACAGCAGTACTGTCACCTTTCGTTCAGAATGTGTGTTATGGTGGGTCTTCGGGTTTCATTTGACTGCCCCTGATATACTTATGATTAAATAAAAATATATTATTTAACAAGTTTTCACGCTTTTAATGTAAACGGCAGTGCCATTCTTGCCTCCGCCAATTTTTTGTTACTACGTATTTTACCTGCATATTTCTAGTGCAGGGCTGCACATTGCCTCCTCAAGTCCCTTGCTGTGCCAAATGCAACGCTGGAGACGTTCACATTGTGCAGCCATGTTTCAGAGAGTGTTTAAAATGTTCAAACCCGCCGACTGTAAGATGGGAACGTGATTCGTGTTTTCAATGCATGAAACATTAAATCAGCTGGCATTCATGGCTAAGTGTGTGAGATGTGTGATTTAAGTGCAATGACGGATGGGATGGTGAGGAAACGGTTTTGAATGTTCAATTGAGGTCGTCAACATCTGCATGAGAGATTATTATTATTATTATTATTATTATTATTATTATTATTATTATTATTATTATTATTATTATTATTATTATTATTATTATTATTATTATTATTATTATTATTATTGCTGTCGTAAAGCAGATCCCGTGGCTCACAGATAAATATGAGGCGCCTGGGTTGAATAGCTGGACAGGTAATCACTTAGAGCAAATATTTACTTCAACAAATTTGGAAATTTTTTCTTTCCTTTCTTGAAATTCAGAGAGAGAGAGAGAGAGAGATGTAATGGTACAACAAAGACGAGTTTAAAATGTTAACAATAAACTGGGAGAAGCATCACTCGTTAAATTACATTCTAAAGAGTATAATTGCTCCGAACAAGTACAAATATAATCTCAGCTCCAACATGCAAGAGAATAGCCTCAAACAGACAATCAGTTGCCTTTTATACACTTATTGTTAGTTAAACTCTGAAATCCCTACGGTGTCCCCACTTCAAAGTTTAAATGCGCGGGTGCCCCAGTGTGGTCCTATCTATTACAAGGTTCAACAATGAGCTTAAGTACTCTTTCCAAATGAAACCAAAGCGTAGCCGCAGTAGCCAGAGTAATAAATGAGTTACAAGATCGTGAGCAACTGCAGCGTGATCTGGATAATGTTGTGAGATGGACAGTAGGCAATGGTTTGATGATAAATGGGGATAAAATTCAGGTTGTGAGTTTCACAAATAGGAAAAGTCATCTCTGTTTTAATTCCTGCATTGATGGGGTGAAAGTTACCTTAGGGGATCATTGTAAGTATCTAGGTGTTAATATGAGGAGAGATCTTCACTGGTGTAATCACAAAAATATGATTGTTAATAAAGGGTGGTTATGAGGGTATTTAGGGGTTGTAGTAAGGATGTAAAGGAGAGGGCATATACGTCTCTGGTAAGACTCCAACTAGGGTATGGTTCCAATGTATGGGAACCTCACCAGAATTACTTGATTCAAGAACTGGAAAAAATCCAAAGAAAAGCAGCTCGATTTGTTCTGGGCGATTTCCGACGAAAGAGTAGCGTTACAAAAATGTTGCAAAGTTTGGGCTGGGAAGACTTGGGAGAAAGGACAGGAGCTGCTCGACTAAGTGGTATGTTCCGAGCTGTAGGTGGAGAGATGGCGTAGGAGGACATCAGTAAAAGAATAAATTTGAGTGGTGTTTTTAAAAGTAGGAAAGATCACAATATGAAGATAAAGTTGGAATTCAAGAGGACAAATTGGGGCAAATATTCGTTTATAGGAAGGGGAGTTAGGGATTTAAATAACTTACCAAGGGTGATGTTCAATAAATTTCCAATTTCTTTGCAATTATTTAAAAAAAAGGCTAGGAAAACAACAGATAGGGAATCTGCCACCTGTGCGACTGCCCTAAATGCAGATCAGTAGTGATTGAATTATTGATTGATTGTTACCCTAAGAACTATAAGGAATAAACAGGGGCATGATTTCTCATACTACAAGGTCTTAAGAATAAAAAAAAGAAAAGGTTACAGACAAGAGACCATTAACAAAAGGCTAGGAGGCGAAACACCAGAACTCCATAAAGAATATTCTGGAAGAGACAAGAACCTTCGTGAGCTTAGGGCCCAATGATGAAGAGGCTAATCCCATACTAAAAAGGGTAACTAAAGGTGGAAAGTTTAAAAGCCGAGGCAAGATTTCCAAAATTTATAGGTTGAATACTTTAGTCAGCCATCTCAAAAGTTGAAGGGGAGAATTCCGAAGTTTACCCCTCGTACTCCCTTACATTAAAGGTTTTACCAGTAGAGATTATAAATAGAGTCCTAAGACTGCGCAGAAAGTCCTACATTTCAGTCCAACAAGAAAATATTACATGTTCGATATTAAGAAAACTAAACCTTCCCCTTGAACTACCCTCAGGCACTATCACATGTCTAGATAAATTCTGCCATTAACTTATAGCGCTGGATCTTCTTCAAGCCGGCCGCGCCCTTCCCCATAGCCCTCTCTGGCCTCCGTCAGGTCACACTCTCAAAGACTGGAGCAATTCAGAAACGACGGCCTTAAAGTGTTCTCCTTAAATAGTTCCTTAGGGGAAGTTCCAGACTAAATTAAAATAAAATACGCTGATAAGGTAAATTTCCATACACACCCCCGGGTTTTATTGGCTAGGGAACCTAGTTACAAGCATATGACAGGCAGATTACAATAGGGGAGGAAGCAGGCGACGTGTTGACAACTTTGGTACATTAAGAAAACAATCCTCAAGAAGAATGTTTTACCAACTACATAAACAAAATGTATTTAGTAGTTAGTTTTTGTCTAGGCATTAGATGTTGCTAGCAAATAGATGGCAGAGCCATCTAACCGTCGAAGCAGAAAGTTTTCGAAACAATTTATATTATAACCTATCCAATTATTCTTCATTTTTTGGATTACAGCCAGCATGCTCCTTACTTCTTCCACTCTCTTCAGAACTTCCTCATTTAATATTCTATCTTCCCAGATTATTCCTTCAATTCTTATCAAATCCACATCTCAAATGCCTCCATTTGTCTCTGTTCTTCCTTCCTTAATGTCCATTTTTCAGCATAACACCTTGCATATCTCTTCCTCAGTTCTTTCTCTAGCCGGCCACAAAACAGTTTTTTCTTCTTGTTGGAGTTTTCCTTGGCTAAGGCAATTCGAGCTGTTATGTCCGTTATAGAGTGAAGGTCTTCAGTCACAATACTTCAAGATACTTAAACATATTCACCTGTTACAAAGAGCACTAGGAAACTTTTGCAATACGCAAAAACGGTTGGTTGGACACCCCTGTTATAGTAAGGGATGAAAAGAGGGGTAAAAACCGGTCTAGAAGACAGCAAGGCGCGACCTTCACACCAGTTGTTACCAAGCAGTGGGAATGAAAGCAAGTTTAAGATGTCAGTGTGGTTTAAAGATGAATATCGCGCAATTATCCGCTACAATTTTACTCGTGGATTAACTGTTGACCAATGCCTGGAGGAAATGACTCCTGTGCTGGGTAAGGATTGTCCACGTCGGACAACAATTTTTCACTGGTACAATGAGTTCCAGAGGGGAAATTTTGGGGTTGAAGCCGATCCTCGTTCTGGGCGACCGTCTGAATTAGTGAGTGAGGAAAACATTGAAGCTGTGAGGAAAATGTTGCAGCAATAGAGGCGGTTGACATATCGACAGGCAGAAGAGACCCTCGAGATCCCTGTACCAGCTATTGATTCAGTTCTACACGACCATCTCCATGTTAGAAAGATTTTCTCCCATCGGGTGCCCCATTCACTTTCAGAGGAACAAAGGGCACATCGAGTGAAATGCTAAAACAGTTTGAAAATGGGACTTCGCGTAACGTCAATAGCATCGTTAAAGGTGACGAAACTTGGCTTTATTATTAAGATGTCCCAACAAAATCCCAGAACAAGGTGTGGCTGTTTGAATGTGAGGGTACTCCCGTGACTGTGCGAAATTCAAGGTCAGTGAAGAAAAGGATGATTACCGTATTGTTTACTAAACGGAGCATCCTAACTCGGGTTGTGCTAGAAACACAAAGGACAGTTACTGCGAAGTGGTACAGTGAGACTTGTCTGACTCAGGTCATCCAGGCTCTCAAGCAGCCTCCGTCAAAGGTCACGGCTCTACACTTGGCTCTTGCATCACGACAATGCTCCAGCATATCGTGCTAATGTAACAATGGATTTTCTTGGGAGATCAGGGTTCACTGTGCTTGATCACCCTCCTTACAGTCCTGATATTGCCCCGTGTAATTTCGCACTCTTCTCAGAAGTGAAGATGAAGCTGAAAGGGCGGCGTTTTCACCCGACGAGGAGCTTTTGGCAGTATAGGATCAAGAGTGTAAAAATGACACCGAAGAAAGGTGGCAGAGTTGGTTTAGTGACTGGTTTCGACGTATGCAGATGTGTATTGAGTGTGGTGGAAATTATTTTGAAAAAGTCTAAAGTGTTCACTCACATTGCAAAACTTTCCTAGTGCCCTTTGTACAGTTGACTCCTTGGCTGTAATTAAGCTGCAGGCAGTGGAAAGGGGAGAGGTGTGTGTTGTCTGTCAGGAATTTTGTGAATGCGGTTGAAGCAAAAGTTCGTGAGGATAGATGGTTCACGATTTCGTCACACTCTCTGCTTTGTGTGGATTTCTTCATAGACGACGTCGTTCTATGACGAAGTTATTCCCCATTACGACAAGTGCCTTATTAATGGTGTGTAGAATACAAAGAAAAGAAAATATTTCCAAAATAATATTGTGGCTCTTGAATATTTGGATACTTAATAGAAATATGTGGATAATATATTTTATTCAATGGAACTTTGGTAATAACTCCGTCTAGTATGGGTCTGTGATTTGAGAAATACGAGAGATAATATAGCAGTTACAGAGTAATATTACGAATAAAGTAATTATTAAATTAGTCATTCTACACAATTGGGCACGATGTATTCACAACGACAGCTAATAACCTCTGAGGGAGAGCGAGTCTACACAGCGCCATCTTATAACAGAGTATGCGTGTGACGTCACATATTTAGCACATTGTTGCTTACTTTCAAGCGCTACTTCATAAAAATTATGTTTAAGATTTTCAATTTTATTTTTGCAACAGGTAGCGTCATTTTCTCTCTGTCAATTGAGACATTACAAATGTATGCTATGTATGTTCAGTCCTCAGCCCTAAGGCTGGTTGGATCCTCAACTGGTCTGCCAACAGCTGTCATAGATGGCCTAAGCATCACTGAAGAGGCATACAAGGAAAATGAGGAGTGAGGTAGTTTCCCGTTGCTTTCCTCACGGAGTCAGAAGTTGCTATTACATGTCAGTCTGCCAAGCTCACTGAAATGCATGCACCAACTGACCCTATGAGCAACATTTTCACACCATTCATAGCAGGGACTGGTGGCATTACTAGCATCGCTCATACCTCAGTCACTTTAATATTGTCAAAGCCAAGGATGAGACTGAAACAGATCAATGGAAGTAACAAAATTGCTCTAGCCTACACCAGAAGACACTAGGTCCTGCCAGCAAAGCCATACATTAAAGATAATCATTAGTTAAATACTCTTGGCGATATACGCGTTCTCCCCAAACACTAAAAGCGACTTGTTTCTTTCTCTGCACCCGTTGTCGAGGAGCGTAAGTCTACGTTAAACTGTCGGTACTTACTTAAGAAACGCGCCTTGTACAACGCAACCCTTTCAGCATTTTTATCATGTTTGTTTGCCCAACCCTTGTCCGGTTTCCCTACAAGGTCGGGTATGGGGTGAGATGAATCATTCTGGCGGGTTTTCATGACCGGATGCCCTTCCTGACGTCAACCTCATCAGAGGAGTTAATGAAATGAAATGAATGACGTGATATATGATAGTAGGGAGAGGGTGAAACCCGGTGCCGGCACATAGCCTACTCCTGTCGGATAGCACAAAGGGGTCTGCTAAAGGCTTAACGTCCCCATCCGACGGACGAATCACCATCAACAGCGTCATATGCCCTCACTCCATATGAGCACTGCGGAGAGGTTTGGAATTTAATCCAGGCTTTTGGCACGCAATCAAGTGATAAAAAAAGGTATAACACCATCTCCCCTACCCTGACAGCCAACATTCTGATGGTGAAATTTTTTCGACCAGCGGGACTCGAACCAGCTAACCTCGGTGTCAGACCGTTTAGACTTCAGCGCCTTAACGATCATGGCCACCAGGCGGGCTAAGCAGTTTTATCATGTACTGGTATTATTTTCAGGATGCTCGGCCCACGGCTAAATGGTAAGCGTGCTGTCCTTTGGTCCAAAGGATCCCGGGTTCGATTGTCGGTCGGGTCAGTGATTTTAACATTTGGCTCGGGGGCTGAGGGTATGTGCCGTTTTCAGCAAAAAGAAAGACCTGCTCCTTGGCTGAATGGTCAGCGTACTGGCCTTCGGTTCAAAGGGTCCCGGGTTTAATTCCCGGCCGGGTCGGGTGTTTTAATCTTCATTCGTTAATTCCAATGGTTCGGGGGCTGGCTGTTTGTGCTGTCCCCAACATCCCTGCAACTCACACACACCACACATAACACTATCCTCCAGAACAATAACACGCAGTTACCTGCACATGGCAGATGCCGCCCACCCTCCTCGGAGGGTTTGCTTTACAAGGGCTGCACCCGGCTAGAAATAGCCACACGAAATTATAGCAACATCGTAGGAAAAAATAATAGAATGGAGCAAACGAAATGTTATCATCAAAACTAAGCAAACATCCACATAAGCGCGAGGAAAAGCATTCGCAGACGGTCTACCAATCATTACTCGTCATATCATAAGAGGTCAAGAGCAGATTTAACTTCACAAATGGCGAATTGACCAAGAAGGAAAGCAGCACCAATCGACAGGAAGAAATTGTTACAAAGAGAGAAGAGAAGCGAAGAGCAAAATAAGGAACTAAATAATCGCACAGAAGAAGTCGAAAAACGTCTCTAATATCATAACGTAGTCCTAAATTGGATTATTCGCAACTAATAATATATTTTGTTTAAATAAAGAAAGAAATTCCAATATATGCTGGCGAAGTGTAATTTACTGTAATGTTAGAATTTCCCTTCATATGGCATGCCTGCGTGACGTGGTCCAGTAAATGTATTCATGTATTCTGGCAGAATACACAATTGGATGAGCTTATTTTCAAATATGCACCAGCCTTTTGCATTGTAAAACTAATAAAAAGAGAACACACTGGGGTCCATCACTCATGAAAATGGATGTCTGATGGCATATTGAGTGACATCAGATCGACTGTCCCAGTTTCGAATCCCGGCACCAGATACGAGCAAGCAGTGCACTTAAATAGTTTATAAACTAGTAGGGGAGAGGGTTAATATTTGATATGGCGCAGAGTTGTCCTAGCTTAATTCATGGCTAAGGATATAAAGATCATCAGTTGTGATAGCGAGCACAGTAAAACTTTGCTAATGTACTCCCATTTATAAACCTATGCCATTTACTGTACAGTAAACGATTTTTTTGGGGCTAATGAAGGGAACAATATTCACGAACAATCAACATTCAGATCCTACCCAACCGAGTGAGTTGGCCGTGCGGTTAGGGGCGCGCGGCTTTGAACTTGAATCCGCGAGATAGTGGTTCAAATCCCACTGTCGGCACACCAGACAAATTCTGTGGCTGTACCTTAATTAAGGTCACGGCCGCTTCCTTCCAACTTCTGGGCCTTTCTTATCCCATCGTCGCCATAAGACCTATCTGTGTCGGTGCGACGTAAAGCCGCTAGCAAATCGTACCCAATTCAGTACAGGGTCTCTCATATACATGCAGACGCACGGAGTTTGTACTCTGTATACAGTCTTACATGAAATCTTACCTTATAAAAGATGCTGGAAGTGTTGTCCTTCCTGGGTTATACAGGCATTGTATCTCGTAAGCACATTCTAATTGACGCGAGGAAGTTCTGCCACTGGAATGTTTCTGATTTCATTCGTAATGTTTTCTTTCATTTCCTCCAATGTGTGAGGATTTGTTCTCGCTAATTTGTGAAGGTCCCAGTGACAGTTGAAATCCTGTACATCATACCTATTACACCTCGCGTAAACACATACAACCATCACTTATTTTTCTTCTTCTTGCATTAGGGCCTACTAGTGACCACGTTTAAATTTCAATTCGTCATCCTTTCTTGTTGTTCCTTCCTTTCCTTCCAATATTGCTTCATTATTTCACTATGTTTCTTTTTTCTTTCTTCAGAGCACTTTGTGCCGGTTTTCTTTGCCTCCCTCCCTTGGAATCCTTACATCTTTAAAACTTTATTCCTGAAAATTTCTCTTTCCATTACTTCTTCTCTGATGTTGTTTATATCCAAGTCTTTTTTGATCTCTTTAATCCGGGTGGTTGTTGACTTTCTCTTCCAAAGATACGTGAAGATCGTTTTGGCTAGTCTATTGTTATTTTATTTTATTTTATTTATTTATTTTATTTATTTATGTATTTGTCTGAAAGGATCATCTAATTCACAGAAAATATGGGCTACAAGAAAGGCGAACTTCCACCTGAAACTCTCTAAAATGTTAAGAACTTAAAAATAAATAAAACTTAAAATTAATCACACAACAATAATTAAGAAAGTACAAAAAGTTCGTTAATTATCAATCAATGTCACAATAAATCCTAAAATAAAGTTTTCAAAAAAGTACCAGAGCAACGCATGGAGCATTTTCGTACCTAGACACGTTATTTTAATGCTGTGGAGGACACGAGTCCTCTAGTTCAAACCCCTACTTGTACTAATTTTGTGAGTGAATTTTCGGTGACCATTCAAGATTCGCACCAATGTCATCTCGTTCTTCCTCCGTTAAAACTGTTCGTGTTCACTCACGTTTTTTATTGAGCACTTACCCAGTAGTTTGATATTCATTTACAGTTATGTTACGTGAATATGTGCTCGTGTAGCGTCAATATGTGACACTACACCAGGAAATTGCTGAACGAATGCATCGCGTACCCGTCGAGCAGACTCGTACTTGAAATAGCATTTGCATGCGAAAATACGGCGTTCCAATGATTACTCTCTCACCATTTTAACTTCTAAGATTCAGACTGGCGGCTGATGCTTTCGAGGTCGAACATGTGCACGCTGCTATGCGCGTGTCTCCCATAATGCAGCTTACGTATCGGAGAGTAAAAACGCAGCTTGGACGGTCTTAGTTTATATGGGAGATCCTGTACGAGACCTATCTACCAATTTTGACATTACGACTGTCCGGGTATATAGCAACGAAATCAGAATTTCATACCCGTAATATTCACAAAGAAACGTTTTGACAGATAGGGCTGGAAGGAGGAGCATTGCACGGTGTTGCCACATTGCTACATTTCTTTCACATTGCTGATCACTTGTTCGTTCCTTAAGACCGCTCAGAAGTGAGAAGTTTGGCAACTCCAAGCAACACGTGCCGGCCAGCAGTCTTATCTCCATGGCAACCGCAGTGGGTCGGCTCTCGTTTCCACGGCAACCCTTCTTCCCACCCAAGCAGGCAGTAAATGGACTTTCCTCTAAGAACTGTAAGAACGCATCTTTCAATATTATGACTATAATACATGGTTCCTATAGTTGAGTAAATTTAAGTATGTCTGGTTTCAGTGGATAATCTACTCAAGATCTTGGACTTTCCTACGACAGCGACGTGGAGTGCCAAGATTTTCTCTTCCAAGAAGAGAAGCGTGCAATCTACAGCTCAAAAAATGTCAAAATCGAGAAAAATATACAACAACGTGTAATGAAATCATAGTTTTAACAGTTGATATTGGGGAGGCAATACTTTTGAGCAGAGCTGGACAAATCAGAAGAAATCTAGGTGCCAGTAAAACTTCTTAGGCGCAAAACATAAATAATAACTATTATTTACTTATCTCTATAACATTAACACCAGTTTGATTGCTCTCTTCATC
Source organism: Anabrus simplex (assembly GCF_040414725.1). Lineage (NCBI taxonomy): Eukaryota > Metazoa > Arthropoda > Insecta > Orthoptera > Tettigoniidae > Anabrus > Anabrus simplex. The sequence goes on from NC_090273.1 coordinate 137,974,101, forward strand.
TTATTCACTCTTAAATCCAAACTGGAGGAAGGTAAGGGATGGAATTTCTTCATTACTCTTCAACCACGTCGTATGTGATCGAGGGTTCGAATCGCACCGTCGGTAATACTGAAGGTGGTTTTCTATGGTTTCCCATTTCCACACCAGAAAAATGCTGGGGATGTACACAACCCCGAGCAGTGGTTACTATGTAGTAGTGCAGTACTCAAATAACATAATATAGAAATCTGGCGCACATTCCGGGCAAAGCCGAAGGTTTAGCTTGTCGATGCAATGCTTACGAGCGATCACGAGATATATAGAACCCCCATATCGATTCCAGTCAACGTCCAGGTGCATTCGATGATTATCACCGTTTGTTAAACTTATACTCTCCGTCTTTAGATACGCTAGAGACAAGGACACCAACGCCAACAAGAAAAGAAAGCAAAACACCTTAAAACGAGTTTTACTGTCGTGTTCTATAAAAATTCATCAAATGAATTTTTTAAACTTTGTTATTTCCAGAGTGCAAACAAATTCTGAAAATATTGCTTTTCCTCAAACTGGAAATTGACAGTTACAATTTGAAAATTGTATGCACCTACATACTTATTTTGGTTGTTATGGCACCAGGAGTGTGGGACTTGTCCAGCCCTGCCTTTGATGTTTGCCAATTTCCGTCCAACATTTTACCTGAAACACATCTTGATTTATGAAGTGTGTTATACGCTCTAAAAGGTTCCCCAAGTATCCTTAGAAACGTATAGAACCATAGCCCACCAAATGAAACTTACGATGACTTAAACATTTCCATATATAGACAAAAGAAAATTCAGCTCATAATTTTGAAATAAATATGTCTTATGGCTGTGTATAATCTGAAAATTTGTGTGACGGAAGTTAGCGTAACGGAAGTGTAACCCTAGCAAACTTTCAGGTTGTGATGTAAGGTAAGGATGGATTATCAGACAATGTTACCTAGCAACCGTGCAGGCTGTCTTACGGCTGGTAGCCATCTGAAATTAGCAGACGTTGATGGATTGCCATGACCGGGGACACATATTTATTATCATTTCACTTTCACAAAGGGATAACCTTTTCGTTTTTTTAGTTGTAAATGCCGCATTGTACATTCTGATTTTTAAAACATCATTTCATAACTTAACGTGATTTTGAAAGATTTGTCAATGTATGGAAATTACATTTATGGGGAAAGCAGACAATTTTTTTTTCAAAATAGAATACGATTAATTAATTATCTCTTTTTATATTTATTCCCATGAAACTGGCCGGGATCATTAGACGTTTCCATGTTCCAAACGAAACAATCATCCTGTGGAGAATACGAGCTCTAAAGTTATCCACATCTATCTTATAGCATCACATCTACCTTACTTTCACATATTTTATTAACATGGGTATGTTTTTGGGCTTATGTGTCTCTGGAATAAGCGCCATCTATTTTTGGCACCATTGTAACCATGGCAACTAGCGTTCGTCTATGTACACTCGGTCAGTAGCGTCATCTTGTCACTGTGCGCTTTCTTCTTGTAACTAAGAGCTTGAGGAAATCTCGTATCAAGTGAACCTCGTTCTACTCCTCAATCCAGGATTGAACTGGCCGGAAAAGGAACCCAGGGCCTTGGAATGAGAGGTATACACGCTACCCCTATATCATAAGCTGGCTAATAATAATAATAATAATAATAAAAAGAGGAAGAAGAATTAGATTAATGATATATTTACGATGTCTTTAGTTTTCTCGCAATTCACATTCGTATTTGTTTCTGTTGATAGGAACTCTTTATCTCCTCTCTGAGTGGAGTCAAAGGATGCATTATTTCTACCCGTGCATGTCGTAAGAGGCTACTAAGAGGGGAACAAACAAAGAATTTGTACTCGCTCTCTTCTCTTCTAAACAAAAAGATATCCACGATTCCATGATTTCCCGTGTAGTGAAGAAAATGGGCGAGTGGGAAGATTTTTGGATGAGCACACTTGATCTTACCCGATTTTATCTGTAGTGACACGCAAAGATTTCATTGTGTTCTATTTTTTCTTCCTTGCATCCTTCATATAACGACCTATCTTGGCCCCAACTAGAAATCCGTCTCACTGTGCATACCCTATGGCATCTCCATAAAATCATTCTTCACAGTCATTTTACCTTCCTTCATATTTCAAATACCTCTCATATTATCACAGTCTTAACACTAGATCTACTAATAATTCAATCCTTGCTATACCTACTCATAGAACTGCCATCTACGATAATTCATTCACAGTAATTGCCTGCCGTGAGTGAAACATCCTTCCCGAAAGTATCAGAGGTTTAAGCGCTATTCTAACTTTCAAAGTAGCACTAGAGACATTATTTTTATGCGCCAGTAAGGAACATATGCAAACTTGATGGTGCTAATCTATTGTCATGGATCCCTGGTAGAAGATTAGTTTTAAGAATTTTTCCTTTTACTATATTTAATTTTATTTCATCGTTCATCATTCTTGTATTATTAATTTAATTTGTATTTAAACTAATTAGTGCAAAGTAATACAATATATGTATATTCAGTGCCAGGTTAGATGGAAGAAAAGGCATCAAGCCCTTAATCTTGCCAGGTAAAATAAATCATTACTAACTAACTAAACTTTATCACAATAATATGTCTCATTTTATAACGAACACTTGTTTTGTGAATTTCTTTGCATTCCTGAGAGCCACACTGGCTTGTGGAAGAATAAGGTGATGATGAGCTCCTCAAATATATTAAAATAAAAGAATACCTTGTTCTTTGGGCACATTCTGTGATATATTAATTTCATTATAAAGAATTTTTAAGGCAAGAATTTGGGGACGAAAAGAAAAGGAACATTGAGAAAGAAGAGTATTTGCGACGTGGGTAGCGGAGAGTGGCACAGAAAGAAGAGACGAATGGTTGTAGATGAATGAAAAAGGTTGTTGGTGATGATACAAAAAGTTTATTGCCACTTCATTTTTAATTCACGTTTCCACGCTAGAAAATTGCATTACTGATCATATTACGAGGTCTGAGAAATATAAAAGAGAAATGTTTGAGAAATGTATCCCTTTCCCCATGATCAGATACCTCTAGCAATGCTTTCATCGCAATTATGTTGGAGGGTCAGTGGGATGTGTGAGACCACTGCTGTATCCCAAGAGATGCCTGAATGAGTTTTACAGGTCAGTTTGCTTCAAAGTGGATATGCACTACTGTGCGCTTAGTGATGTGGCTACACAAATGGAAACGTTCATAATTGAAGCATGTCAAACTCTCAGTGGACCTGACTAGCAACCCCACTACCACACCCTCACCACCTCTGATCTGATTGCCGTACGGTGCAAGAATTTCCACTGATCGGCTGTGTTTTACATTTCACCTTCCTACGTCTGACCTGTCACGCTATACTGAAGCGGAAGACGATCTGTAAAAGGTCGATATAAGTTTTGCAAAATTAAAATTTAAAACTGACGTTCTTATTTTAAAGGCAAGCCAAGAATAAACTCAGTGCCAAACGTTCATGTTCAACGTTTACTCTTACGTTTGTGTATCTTTAATTTTAACGTTAGCATTAGTATATGTTAAAGTTTAATGTTTACATTTGTGTATGTTAATGTTTAAACTCTATATTTTTGTGTGTTACTGTTTAAACTTTACATTATTGTATGTTAATGTTTAATGTCTATATTTTTGTGTGTTACTGTTTAAACTTTACATTATTGTATGTTAATGTTTAAACTCTATATTTTTGTGTGTTACTGTTTACACTTTACATTATTGTATGTTAATGTTTAATGTCTATATTTTTGTGTGTTACTGTTTAAACTTTACATTATTGTATGTTAATGTTTAAACTCTATATTTTTGTGTGTTACTGTTTAAACTTTACATTATTGTATGTTAATGTTTAAACTCTATATTTTTGTGTGTTACTGTTTAAACTTTACATTATTGTATGTTAATGTTCAAACTCTATATTTTTGTGTGTTACTGTTTAACCTTTATATTTTTGTATGTTAATGTTCAAACTCTATATTTTTGTGTGTTACTGTTTAAACTTTACATTTTTGTATGTTAATGTTTAAACTCTATATTTTTGTGTGTTACTGTTTAACCTTTACATTTTTGTATGTTAATGTTTAAACTCTATATTTTTGTGTGTTACTGTTTAACCTTTACATTTTTGTATGTTAATGTTTAAACTCTATACTTTTGTTTGTATGTTACCGTTTAACCTTTACTTTTCTGTATGTTGAGATTTAATATTTATGTGTTTTCTATGTTAATTTTCAACGTGTGATGTGTTGATGGATGACAGTAGCCTAAAGATCCACGGCCTATGCAGCTTTCAAGGTACTGTTGCAAGGTACCATCGCGTCATTCATTTTGTTACATGACACTATTTCATTACACAAATTTTCGGGTGACCTCCAGCTCGAAGACACATTTATGACGAAAACGTGTATTTCTGCCGAAAATAAGACATACCTCGTTTTATTATGTGATGGAATCATAATATCTAGAGTGTAACCTGCTTTTTGTCAATCACAGCCAGTCTCACATAAAGAATATAATATTTGCAGTGAGGAAAGTGATGCACTGGAATATTAGTAATATGTACTATTGGTGGCCAGTGCAGGCTAGGTACATTTTATAAACATGTTAAGTAAGTACAGTTTTGTACAAATGAATCGCTAGTAACTGACTGATTTTTAATTATTACGTACACTAATTTCATTACACTGTATTCCATATTTCAGGTTCCAATAGTTCCATCTGTTTTGATTCTTAAGGTACTATTAATCCTTACAAATAAAATAAATAATCAAATAAATATATGAAGTCAATAAACTGTTAATGAAGCCTATTCAATCCTAGGACGTATGAATTCTACATTTTACATTGTTATAACGCTTTTTTGAAATCCAAAGATTTCTCAACTCAGTTTTGTGCCTTTCTACTGCAATATTGTACAACTATACCAGCACATAAACTGTCGTAACAATTGTTAATTTATTGAATGTCTATTTGAGCGAATTAAGGGTAAACTACTACATCCCCGGATCCTCCATTTATACTGAAGTGTGTGCAGAAAATCTAGTGTTTCTTTAAAAACCCTGAATTTAGAAGACAGTTTTAAGCCTTTGAACTAAAATTACCGGAAGTAGTGAGTTGGTAATAATTACAGTATTATTCCGAGGTTGACATTTGCATTTTGTATAACGGAATATCTATATATAAAATAAGAGTTTTAATAATAATAATAATAATAATAATAATAATAATAATAATAATAATAATAATAATAATAATAATAATAATAATAATAATAATAATGTTATTGGCTTTACGTCCCACTAACTACTTTTCTGGTTTTCGGAGACGCCGAGGTGCCAGAATTTTGTCCTGCAGGATTTCTACTGCGTGCTAGTAAATCTACCGACACGAGTCTGACGTATTTGAGCACCTTCAATTACCGCCGGACTGAGCGAGGATTGAATCTCCCAAGTTGGTGTCAGAAGGCGAGAGCTTCAACCGTCTGAGCCACTCAACCCGGAAAAATAAGAGTTTTGTCTGTATATATCTCAGAATTAAAGAAGAATTGTATTTCTGTATCAGTCGTATCCACAGTAACAAGGAAATGTCCTTTTCTTAATTTTCCGTCATCTCTCTCTCTCTCTCTCTCTCTCTGTCTATCTGTATGTACGTATGGATGTATGTATGAGCGTCACGAAAACATGGCTAAAGATAATTGAGTGAAAATCAGTATATAAAAGCGGGGAATAAGGCACTGCAGTCTAGGCTATAAATAACTGTATTCAGGCTGAGTGAAATGGTACTTTAGGGGAAGGCATAATATTCTATTTTCAAAAATGTTATGTGATTATTGGTCCTGTCGATAAATACTACGCATTTCAAGTTATACAGAATTAAATTTCCGATCATTTATGTCTAATACATTTTTACTGTACCGGCTATGATAACAAAGATATTCATAAATTTCGATTTTTTGTTGTAAAGTCCATACCAGTGCCAAGTCACGATAAAATGGGCCAACAGAATTTCATGAAAATCGGTATGCAAATTCGGGGAGTAAAACACTACAGTCCAGCCGTTAAGTAACTTTATTCAATCTGGATGAAACGTTAGTTTAGCTGAAGGATGCTAAAATTTAATTTTCAGGTACCTGTATACTATGGAGTTTAATAAAATATTGTTCACAACGTTTACACGACTTTATCTAGAATTCTGTAGCGAAGCACGGCCATACCAGCTAGTCCATAATGTATATGAATTCTCTCTATGGTTTTATCATGTAGTTTTTGCCTCTGGTCATATAAAAAATAATTTATCATACTTAGGATATTTTTGTTATAATTGTTAGGTTTCTTTACTCTCTAAATTTATTTTTGTCCAAATAAAATTCAGAAAATACCTGATAAAGAACACATATGATAACAGAATTAAACCTGAAAATTAAAACCATAATTAAAAATTGTTTAAGGTATAATGTGTTATTTCAGGTAATTTCTATATTTTATTATAATTTAGTTTCGACAGTCTGAAGTACCTGAGTTGAAACTGAAAGCAAACTGTTTCCAATACTACAAAATACTTATATTTGGATCATATTCAGGCAAGTTACCTTCAATTGAAGCTGAAAGTCTGATCTCAAAACCAAAATAGATAATTTAGGCTGATGAACCCTTCTGGCTCCCTCTTAAAGAATTCACGGCTAGAAATTATATTTCAACTCACCGAAGTTTAGAATGCTTGCTCGTATATCCATGTCCACAGAGAGAAGTATTATTCTAAGTTATAAAAGAAAGCCAATGAATTCAGAGTACTGTTGGCTGTCATAACCCGATGACGTTAATTTTGAAGTGGCTCTATCTCTGAGCAGAACAAATAGGAGAAAGAGAGAGAGAGAGGATGACTTGGTATTAAAACATACCACGTATAATAATAATATGAATTATTCAAAGAACAGCTCGATGAAATATGAACGGTTTCATTTGCTCTCGTCTGACATAAACAGAGATATGTCTGTGGCTGCGAGGTACTGTAATTCTGAAACGAGTTGGGGAGGCTACAGTAAGTCTGTCATAGGCGAACAATAGCGCGTAGAGCCATTTTCTGACTGTAAACTTGATGCTTGTTCCTTCTTAAGTCATTGACTTCTATAGTCTGAGTTCTGCTATGAATTTAACATTCACATACATGGGTGGGATATTTACACGGGACATTTAAAAACAAGAAATTTATTAGGCCCTTAATGATGGAATGGGGAGTTCCACAAGGGTGTCTCCTGGGTCCAATACTATATTTAATATACGTACATATTATTAGAGTTTATTTTAATATACGCTGGTATATGACGTATTCGGACTGACAACTTGATATTGTTTACTAACAATCGGGAGAGAAATTCATTATCTACTCGGGCGATTAGTATGTTACTAAAGTAACTATGAAATACTTATCTCAAATGAGTAAATTTATAATACAAATATTGTTGGTCCGTTATTGGACATTATAACTTTTTGATATTTTTTACGTGCTTGAACAAATTTATAGCAAATTAATTCGTGACAGAAGATCAGAATCAGTTCCGGACGGTATTGTGTAAATATAATCCATAACTACAAAATAGTATGATGAAGTGAAATATAGAATTTTGTTGTACATAAAACTTGAACATTGTATTGAGAAAATGGAATTAAATAGATGAGAAAGTGGGCAGTGATATCAGTGAATAACATACGTAAGACAAAAATTATAATACACTGACTGACAGAGCAAATGCAACACCAAGGAGGAGTGGTTCGAAAGGGATGAAAGTTGGGGAAAAAACAGAGTCGGCACGGAAGAATAATTGATGTTTATTTCAAACCGATATGCAGGTTACACAATGCGCACGGCATTGACTCAGTAGGATGTAGGACCACCGCGAGCGGCGATGCACGCAGAAACACGTCGAGGTACAGAGTCAATAAGAGTGCGGATGGTGTCCTGAGGGATGGTTCTCCATTCTCTGTCAACCATTTGCCACAGTTGGTCGTCCGTACGAGGCTGGGGCAGAGTTTGCAAACGGCGTCCAATGAGATCCCACACGTGTTCGATTGGTGAGAGATCCGGAGAGTACGCTGGCCACGGAAGCATCTGTACACCTCGTAGAGCCTGTTGGGAGATGCGAGCAGTGTGTGGGAGGACATTATCCTGCTGAAACAGAGCATTGGGCAGCCCCTGAAGGTACGGGAGTGCCACCGGCCGCAGCACATGCTGCACGTAGCGGTGGGCATTTAACGTGCCTTGAATACGCACTAGAGGTGACGTGGAATCATACGCAATAGCGCCCCAAACAATGATGCCGCGTTGTCTAGCGGTAGGGCGCTCCACAGTTACTGCCGGATTTGACCTTTCTCCACGCCGACGCCACACTCGTCTGCGGTGACTATCACTGACAGAACAGAAGCGTGACTCATCGGAGAACACGACGTTCCGCCATTCCCTCATCCAAGTCGCTCTAGCCCGGCACCATGCCAGGCGTGCACGTCTATGCTGTGGAGTCAATGGTAGTCTTCTGAGCGGGCGCCGGGAGTGCAGGCCTCCTTCAACCAATCGACGGGAAATTGTTCTGGTCGATATTGGAACAGCCAGGGTGTCTTGCACATGCTGAAGAATGGCGGTTGACGTGGCGTGCGGGGCTGCCACCGCTTGGCGGCGGATGCGCCGATCCTCGCGTGCTGACGTCACTCGGGCTGCGCCTGGACCGCTCGCACGTGCCACATGTCCCTGCGCCAACCATCTTCGCCACAGGCGCTGCACCGTGGACACATCCCTATGGGTATCGGCTGCGATTTGACGAAGCGACCAACCTGCCCTTCTCAGCCCGATCACCATACCCCTCGTAAAGTCGTCTGTCTGCTGGAAAACCTCCGTTGACGGCGGCCTGGCATTCTTAGCTATACACGTGTCCTGTGGCACACGACAACACGTTCTACAATGACTGTCGGCTGAGAAATCACGGTACGAAGTGGGCCATTCGCCAACGCCGTGTCCCATTTATCATTCGCTACGTGCGCAGCACAGCGGCGCATTTCACATCATAAGCATACCTCAGTGACGTCAGTCTACCCTGCAATTGGCATAAAGTTCTGACCACTCCTTCTTGGTGTTGCATTTGCTCTGTCAGTCAGTGTATTTGTTTGTAAAATGATATTTTTCTTCAGCTTGTTTGGTGACATAAAGATGAATCTAGTACTTGAAGAATTTGTTAAGCAAGTTTTATAAGATTATTATCTCCTTCATATAGGATGTTGTGGTTTTTAATTGGGTAATTGTTTTGCTTCCATTCATATGTGCAATTTCAACACGTTTGTATATGGAAAATGCTATTTTGTCGTTCGTGGAAAATTTAAGACTTTCATTTACGTTAGTTTTTCACTAAAGGCTAGTAATTATTTATAATAATAGTGGGGAAATTAATAGGCCCGTTATGATGGACTGGCGTGTTCCACAAGGTAGCTTACTGGGTCCATTACTATTTTTAATGTATGTAAATATGATTAGAGTTTGTTTAAAATGTATGATTTTTCCACTCAAAACTCAGCAGTTGCCTGCTAGCGTTGATAGTTTGTACCTACCCTGACAATTAAAGATGCAATATGAGCGTGTCTCTTGTTGTGTTCGTTTGCAGGTTACATTGTAAACTGCACATTGGCATCACGAGAGAAGTTGCGATGTGCTGAATATGGAATTTCAGTTGGAGTAGAGGACATGCAGTTCGCGAAGATGTTATGTAGCATAATAATGTAGAAATATAATAGTGAAGCCACAGAAATGCATGAAGTTTCGATGGAGAGATGAGATGATTTTGAAGGAGGGGAAGAGCTTTAACTTGAATGTGGCTGTTTCAGCAGTACAAGAATTTCATCTCCAGAGCAGCAGGCACCGTCAATTCAGTGTGAATACGAACTATTTCCACCAAAAGGTCGGAGCTGATATTCATGGCAGCAAGTTGGAGAACATTTGTGTAGAAAATTACTATCGTAATTTATATTCCTGCAGTAAACTAGTGAGGCTCTATAAGTACAGTTGAAGTGAATTAAATTACAAACTAATTTTAAATTATATGACTAGAGAACGATGAGAAGAAGCTCACTGCAAAGGAAACAGGCTTTCACAATTACAAGCTTTAAAAGAGCAAGTAATTTCGCAATTTGGTAGATTTTTTGCAAATTGCTTTACGTCGCACCGACACAGATAGGTTTTATGGCGACGATGGGACAGGAAAGGGCTAGAAGTGGTTAGGAAACGACCATGGCCTTAATTAAGGTACAGCCCCAGTATTTGCCTGGTGTGAAAATGGGAAACCACGGAAAACCTCCTTCAGATCTGCCGACAGTGTGGTTCGAACCCACTATGTCCCGAACACTGGACACTCGGCGCACTTTAGCGACTGCAGCTATCGACCTCGGTATTTGGTAGATCAAGGCCGTACGAATCTGTGCTTCACTGCTCGTGTGGACACTAAATGGTTGGCCTGGACAATTTCAAAGTTTTGATTATTCTTATCGGCAATTTTAAGGCTTAATGTTGCAACGTTTTGAGGCATACCACTGAATTAATCACACGTGAAGACAGAGAAGAAAATAATGTTATACGTCGGAAGCATACACGGTGCGTTTTGTATGGTCAGTGGTTGAGTAAGCAACATAGAAAGAGGTAACTCTTAATAAAATGGTTTATCAAGAGCCTATTCGTTTAATTAGCTCTGTATGTTTATATTCTTACTAATCCTTTTCTTCACCTCTCAATTGAAGGCGATATCTTGGTATTTGAAACTTTCTCGTAGGTAGTATATCTAGTACTTGTTATTCATATATTTTTAACTTACTCTACGAACAATGTGTATTATATAGTTTATTTTATTTGTTTTATGTAAAATATTACTCTCCCTTAATATCACTATGTTTGATTATTTTATTAATTCTATTACTGTTATTATTGTTAATATTTTTTCATATTATTGTCAAAAGTACTTATTATTAACAGACTTATAGTTTAAGACTGGTTAAGTGTAAGAAAGGGAGCACATTCCTAACTGCCAGAATCAATAAAACATATTATTATTATTATTATTATTATTATTATTATTATTATTATTATTATTATTATTATTATTGATGAATTCGGGCACGTAGCAATAATTTTGACATCAACACTCGGTTGCTCTCCGGAACCAGTGAAGGGGTTCCATTTTCGGACTAACGGTGCGGTTATGTGGGACGTAAGGAGGGTGCCCAAGGGGACGGGGTATGAGGAACAAGGAGAGAATAGCCCAGGTGTCGCTGGTGAGTGGACCGATGATAAACACGAAAAGATCTGAAGTTAGCCGAAAGACTGTCTCAGAGCCCGCGGTTAAAATTCGTCGTATGTGGTAGATTTTGAAGGGATTTTAATTTCACCATTTTGCGGTTCTGATGTAATCAATCATAATGAACCAGAAGATTTTTAGTAATTGCGATTTGTATAGCATCAATAGGCGTACGTATCCTAAGGAAACTTGTAATTAATAATACGTTTTTAATGAAAGGTGGACCGAAAAATACGTCAGGACATAAATAACAGTAGTCTGCTCAGCAAGTTCTTGGAGCAATTATTCCTACGCAAGCAACATCTTGAAAACCAGAGGAAACTGGATCAGCTTAAGGGGGAGACCCAGCTTAACAAAGGAAATAAATAGGTTGAAATTCATTCGATTATTAAATATGCTACAATTGTTGTTGATAATTGCTGCACATATCTCAGTATTGGCATGCTTCCTGGCAACCAGAAGCAACTTCAATAATGTCAGAATTTTTAATAATTATAATATTTTAAAATAAAATATTTAAAATTTCCCGCCTTTTTAACAGTATATCACTGTTTCCCTTATAAATTCCAAGTCTACAAGGATTTGCGTCCTTTTTTTTAAAGTGTGTATCAAAACTCCATCTACAAAATGAACCTCAATAATTAACATAGACTGTGATTTGGATTTTTAAACCCTATTGATCTGAATGAGGTACAGATTGTAGTACAACACTATGGGAGGAAACTCTGAAGAAATTATAATTATCCGTGAATCAGAAAGAGAGTTATGAAGGAAACCGTGATATATTGTTAAAAAGGCGGGAAATTTTGAACATTTTGTTTTAAAATATTATAATGAGAATTTTGACATTATTGAAGTTGCTTCTGATTGCACTTATGCATGCCAATCCCGGGGTATGTGCAGCATTTGTCAACAACGTTTGTAGCATATGTAACAATCGAATGAATATTGGCCTATTTTCCCCGTGTTGAGCTAGGTCTCCCCCCTTCAGGTAAGTAACACCCATATTCTCCCTCTTTAAATCCTAATTGTTTTAGTAACTTCTTCCAGCTGCGGCAGTGTATCTTAAAAGGAGAGTTGCGTTGCAATTTCACTGTTTTAAACATGAAGTGACAATAAATTTAAACACTTTATTTTCCAAGGCAGTGAAACCCTGGACGTTTTATGCACGCACCACCATTGTTCGGAAAGCAGAAACGTTTGTGGAGGAGTGAATAGATTTATAGCCAAAGGGACTATGGACAAAGGGCGTATTTTGAACAGTGACCGCTGACACTACTTCATCGAATGTATCCGGACACCTCTGTGTCATGCGGAATTGAATCCTACATGTCACGAAAGGTGGACTCGCTAGCATGAAAGGAGGCGGAGAGCATTGTGTTGTCAGTAGAGAAGCAGTGACAGGAGAGCTCAGTGACTTCGAACGTGGACTAGTAATTGGATGTCACCTGAGCAACAAATCCATTATGGACATTTCAACTCTTCTAGAACAGTCCAAGTCAACTGTTAGTGCTGAGATTGTGAAGTGAAAATGCAAAGGAAGAACCGCAGCTAAACCAAAATCAGGCAGACCTCATTTAATGGCAGCCAGGAACCGTCTGTGCATTCGAGAGAGTGGCAGTAAAAATCGCAATAAATCAGCGAAAATAATCACTCGTGAGTTACAAAGTGCTACCAGCTGTTCATCCAGCACAATGACTGTGCGTCGAGAGTTAAAAATAATGGGTCACAACGGTCGAGCTGCCGCTCGTAAGTCAAACATTCTAAGCGACTCACGAGGTGGTGCTACGAGCAACGCCACTGGACAGTGGATGACAGGAAACGAGTAATTTCGAGTAATGAATCACTCTATATTCTATGATAATCCGATGGAAGTGTTTGGGTTTGACGAATGCCTGAAGAACATTACCTGAAATCATGTGTAGTGCCAACAACGAAGTATGATGAAGTATGTGGTGTTTTGTTATGTCAGTGTTTTTCATGGTCAGGGAGTAACACTCTTATTGCGATTAACCATTTCGCTACTGAATACGCGAATAGACTGGTGCTACTCCAGTGCTGGATTTTTTTTCAGCCAACAACCTCATCAAAAATTATCACCAATTTAAACGTAAAATACAAGCAATAAATACAGAATATTATTTTGAGCCGATATTTTTTTTACTATAGCTCATTCCACGTTAAGAAAACAGTATTTCTCTTATGGACCTACAAGGAGTGAACACACCCCCTCTGAGACACCCATAATTCCTCGTGATTAAGGGGTATTATACTGTACTTTGTAATGTATTGTGAAAGACAGATAAAAAGGATAAGGCATTTTTACCTGTGAGTTATTAAAATAACTACATAACATTTTATTTTACATAAATACATTTGTAGGGAGGAAGCACAATGGTGGTAACAGCCATCGCTTCGTTGCCTTCCTTCATTTTCCTTTTTCTCTGTTGCTCTGGTACAAGCCTCGTGTAGTCCCTCACTCTGTGAACCGCCGGCAGCTCACTTCTGTAGTGAAGTCCTCTAGAGTATTTATTTGTTGCGTCTGTTTTCTAGCCTTGATTGCCCGGATAAATTTATTAAATGCAATTAAATACATTCCTCACCACTCGAGCACATAAAAATTATTTGTCTATTTTCTCTCCCAGTTTGCCTTACACTTCAATACCAAGGTTTTTTTTTGATGTGCCGTAGTTTACCTCTGATTCTATACAAACCAAAATTAGCCCCTGTAAACCCCTCATCCCCTTTAGTTCATAAAAATAATTTCTAGCTTAGTTTCTTCCGCTTTTTGTCTTGAATTTAAATACTGAATTTCACCAATTTATGTGCCGCCGTCTACCCGTGATGGTGTTGAGCAGGGCCGTTCGATATGGCAACCCTGTTGTCATAAGAGCAATACTGTTTTCTTAACATGGAATGAACTATAGTGCCTTTACGTCGCACCGACACAGATAGGTCTTATGGCGACGATGGGATAGGAAAGGCCTAGGAGTTGGAAGGAAGCGGTAGAGGCATTAATTAAGGTACAGCCCCATCATGTGCCTGGTGTGAAAATGGGAAACCACGGGAAACCATCTTCAGGTCTGCCGACAGTGGGATTCGAACTCACTATCTCCCGGATGCAAGCTCACAGCCGCGTGCCTCTAACCGCACGGCCAACTCGCCCGGTGGACGATATTTTAACTCACCAGTTTGTTCTTACAATGTTGGACACAGTTCACGTTTGGGATCCAGGGTTCGATTCCACACGAGGTGGCGAAAATTTCGTCCAATAGGAAGATGCTCAGAAATGTGCATTTCCTTTATGAGCCTTATCTACTATGCTTACGCACGATACGAAACTATACACACGATTAACAGCAGAGAGATTAATTTTGTTGCCAGTGGCTTTACGTCGCACCGACACAGATAGGTCTTCCGGAGGCCTAGGATTTGGAAGGAAGCGGCCCTGGCCTTAATTAAGGTACAGTCCCAGCATTTACCTGGTGTGAAAATGGGAAACCACGAAAAAACATCTTCAAGGCTGCTGACAGTGGGATTCGAACCCACTATCTCCCGGATGCAAGCTCACAGCTGCGCGCCCCTAACCGCATGACCAACTCGCCCGATGAGATTAAATTAAATACACAGTAGGGCGGAACTTGTCATGAACTTAGCATGAACTGCCTGTTTATAAAATCTGTTTGGTTCATCGGCTACCCTCGCCGACGTCGCTCCGTTCACAAATACCCCAAAATAATCCATTTCAGGGCATTCAGGAGTCCAATTATTATTTGACATAGCTGGGTTTTGCCTTGAAATGCATGCGCCTTCGTCGTGAACTCGTCGTTGGACCACGTGTGCAGGCTTAGGTTAGTGTCATTTCCTCCTCTCTCTGGTAGCAAATCATAACCTCTATCAACATTATCACTCCTACACTTCATTGATGTCCTCTATATCAATACCGTCACTATCGAAATCCACACCAGAGAAAATTTCCTCTAAAAGTGTAAGATTTCCTCCGGATGCATCTTACGTTCGTACGCGGCAGCGATCATTCAAATACGATGGTTTCAACTGTGACAAAAGGAAATCATTTTCGTTCAGAACTACTCGCAGAAAAAAATATACTTAATTTAAAGTGCGACTAATATATGGCAGAAGCATATAACTCAGTTATAAGGAAGATTGAGTATACTCGATCGCAGCTTTGAAAAGGTTAAGAGAACTCTACATGCAGAAGGATAGGAGCACATTTTAAATCACTGTGTACTGCGTACAGAAGAGGACCCGTTCGGAGACGATGAATGTATCAGCTTGACAATCCACACTGCCATAAATCTGCATCTGTGAGTCAATGGTTTGTGAACAATAACATTCCTGAAATGGACTGGCCTGCCCATAGTCCTGACCTGAACCCGATGGAAAACCTTTGGGATGAGTTAGAACGTCAACTTCGCTCCAGAACCCAGCGACTAAAATCACTACCTTCTCTGGTTTCAGTTCTTGAGAAAGAATGGGCTGTGATTCCTCCACAGATATTCAGACACCTCTTTGAGAATGTCCTCAGCAGAGTTAAAGCCGTCATAAAAGCGAAGCGTGGACCCTGTCTAATAAAAGGGAAGGTGACGCTGGTAAAGTGTAAGTGCAATTTCAAATAGGTGTGCGGATACCTTTGGTCAGGTAGTGTATCTTCAATAGCAACACCATTTCACAGAGGAGAGAAAACTACGACTTGTGCTGCGGTCTGTGCATAGCTCTACACACTGCTACACACCTAACGTGGTGAGATCAGCTAATAAGGTGCTCTGTTTCCAAGCAGCACAAAGCACTGTTCGGAATAAGTGTTAGAAATTAAGAAGCAACATGTCCATGAAACATTCATGTGGAGGCAAGGAAAGGGGAAAAATGAGGTCCTTGGTGAAGATGTAAGTGAATAAAGCCTATTGCTGTGTGACTTCCAGTCACGTCAATCAGATCGTACAATTTTAGGTGCAAGTTTCCTAAAGAAATATGTTATACTTAAGTATTTCCGCCAAAAACAACAAAATATTGCCAACCTCTTGGTGTATACTTCCTTCGGCAATACAAGCTTTGCATGAGAAGGATTGGTAATTTTATAAGACTAAAATGTGAGAAACAATAAGAGTCCCATCAAATTTCTGCAATAGTGTACAAATTTATGTCCCAATATGTTTGGCAAAAGGCAAGTTATAAAACTGACATCATACGAACATCATCGTTTGAAAATATGATTGGAGTGTCTTTTGTTAATTGTGCTTCGACGTGAAAGTGATGTTGAATTAAAAAAAATGGCTTTAGTGAGATTTGCATATTGTTCCCTGCCACGTTTCTTTAGGCACTTGTCGCTCTAAGACCTATCTGTGTCGCTGCGATGTAAAGTAGTTTGTAAACATTTTTCCTCAAAGGCCAATCTCCAGGTGGGGAAAGTCGAAATAAACAGATAAACAGGCCTTTTCCATGACACCTTCTGCTGGGCAGTCTGTATCCAATTCCTCCCGGCACGCTGTTGGATCTTAACATGGCATCTTGTCTGTGGTAGGCCGACCGGTGCTTCTCCTTGACTCTCGGAATATCCACTGTACCAGAGCTTTGGACCACTTGAGGTTACGCCTTGCCACATGACTCGCCTGTCGCCACTTGAGACTCACCACTCACCCGACCACATCTGTGATTCCTGTCCTCCCCATCTCCTCATTCCGAGTTCGGAAGATCTTCCAATTTTGGAAAAGGTTGCTGATAGAAGTTGTGTCGAATTTTACTGTTGGAAAAACAAATGTTAATAAATATGGCTTCCTATAAACGAAATTACAAATTTGTAATTATTACTTTATTTGACTCACTTAGCAGAAGATAGATACACATTTTTCTATATGTCTCTTTATCGTGGGCATCCAAAAGTACTTCACATCATAGCCTGCACGGTGCTAGGTAACACAGCTTCAGACATTTTGCGTCGCTAATTATTATCGAATAATCTCTAGAAATATTCAGACGAATGGTAATTGCGTTCATTGATATAGATATGACGTTTACTGGAATGTACTATATGGTATCCTAGGAAAGCTGAAAATAGACTACAGGAACAGGAGAATAATCTACCTTATTTACAAGAACGAGACAGCATTGATAGGCAAACAAAGAGTTGAACTAAAATTGGAAAGTGCATAAGACAACGACGTGGATTGATACCTGTATAAAGAATAATTAGCAAATCACCAATGTGCTGATGGATCGAGAAAAATCCTCAGTTCTAGCCCTCCAGGAAAGCAACTCAATGTTGAAGACATCCTGGGGATATGAGCTACGAATTTTAGGTAAAAAGTGTGAGAATATGTTCTTTATTTATTCCTAAAAATTACAATTCTTTTCTTAATCATCGTTATATGGTCGATTAGATCTTAGCCTACGAGGAATACAAATCCTGCTCAATCGCAGTGTTCTCTTCAAAAACAGTGTCCGCTTTGCAGTGCGCGTCTTGATCACTGCAGCGCTAGTATACCACCTCACATCAGCACTCACTAGCATTGCTAACGGGAGTTAAAACCAGCACAAATTTAACTCTACACTATTCTTCCTGTATATTATATACGTTTCTGAGCAGAATGAAGTAGAAAATAATAAATGTTCGCCTTTTACCCCTAGGAGTTCAATTCGGCTGTGGATTTTCATTTCAGATAACACACACAACTGTTGAAATTTATGTCTGTCATTTAAAAGGATATAAGGTCTGCACTAGATATTTTTACCACCGCACCGTAGATTTTCAGTGAAAAGGAAAGACTTCAAGCACTTTCCTTGATATTTTCTTCTCATAAATCGTTTTTCTTCTAAAGAACTATTCTCGGCGATACTCATCTGTCATGTCATTAACGTAGTTAGTGATACAGGGGTGCAGAAACTTTTGCAGTATAATTCTGATTAGTTCCTCAGGATGATCACTTTTCCCACACTGTAGAATAGGATTTTAACAACACGTGGCAACAGTATTTCGGTTAATGTTTGTGCTATTTTCGAACTGCCCAGCGTTACCGATAATATTTCGTCCGTTACTTGCCCCAGTCTCATCGGCTGTGAAACAAAACTTGGCTTTGGATACCTGAGACCACCTCTGTCTTTGATTTTTATTAATGACGTTAGTGGAGATGGACTCTTCATGCTACAGGTTTTATCAACACACTCCTGACATGGCATGTGGTCTTCAATAACTCTTACGAAATGCCCTCCAATATGCGGCGTTGCAGCACTCGACATAGAAGCGCATGTTGCCCCTTCGTCTTCCTTTTCGATGCTTATCAGTTGAATTAGAAAATTTCTTGCTAATTCAGGCTTCATTTCTTCCGGTTCATCCGCGTGTGCGATTTCTTCACTAACTAACGGTTGCAAAAGTTGGGAAAAGATACATTATATTTATTTTGTCGCGAAAAATAAGAAAACCATTCAGAAGCTTATAGGAGATCATGTATTCCTTTTCTGGTTATTTTCCACGAAAAATTGAAAGGTAAAAAGGAACTACTTATACATTATGTCACTTTATGTTCCACAGCTATTCCTCTCTTCCTCCTCCATAGACAAGCACAATAACTTACGCTCCGTGATAAGAATGGGCAGCTGTAATCTTCGAATATTCCAAGGTTCAAATCACAGCTTCAACACTGGCAATTCTCAATGTGATTTCGACGGAAATAATGAAAGTATGAGAGAGCCTTCAAGTTCTGGGGTACCTACTCAGATATTTGGGCCTAATACGATGGCCATGACACCCAAGGAGTCTGGCATTGTTTATACCTTCCCAAATAATATGCCAATGTTGACGGATCATGTAACTATTAAATATTTTCATTTCTCCTCTGAAAGGGACACCGTCTCTCGGGCCAGGAGATTCATATCTAAGAATATTATTATCATCAGAACAGGAGCAATAATAATAAGTAACCCAAATTTTGCCGTCACATGGTCTGTGTATTTACTGTACCATACCTTGTCTGCTTATTGCTTTAATCCATAATTCCCTAGTTGGCTCTTGGCAAGGGAATTCATGGAAACTAGCTCCA
The DNA here is from genome assembly GCF_040414725.1 of Anabrus simplex. Classification (NCBI taxonomy): domain Eukaryota; kingdom Metazoa; phylum Arthropoda; class Insecta; order Orthoptera; family Tettigoniidae; genus Anabrus; species Anabrus simplex. Next base: position 137,993,537 of record NC_090273.1, read on the forward strand.
GGAACTTTATTTCTAGAGCCTTGTTTACAAAATGGTACGCAACAGTACACAATTGTAATATAATTGGCGTATTTTAACAATACGTCGTCACCAGTACAGTAGGCATACAGTGTGTAGAAATACCGCCAACCGAGGTGTTCATGTGAGATTGAATTGCAGCGCCTCTAGCGGCAAATATAGCATCCACAGGGCGGACAGCTATGAGTGGCAATTGGGCAGGCCTTGTATTCCTTGCAGGCTGAGCACCGCCGTCTCAATTGAGACGGTGGTGAGGCTGAGATTAGTTTAGCAGTTTGCCTTTTTCTACCACTACGAGCGCTATTGTGAGCACTGCCTGCTCGATCTACATTCGATGGCAGCCATCAGATGCAGATCGACCAGGCAGTGATTGTGAGTCAATGCATTGTTCACTTAAGCACCACTACGAGCGCTAAAATGAGTCAACGCATTGTTTCACTTGAGCACCACTACGAGCTCTAATGTGAGTCAATGCAGAGTTTCACTTAAGCACCACTACGAGCGCTAATGTGAGTCAATGCAGAGTTTCACTTAAACACCACTACGGAAGCTAAAGTGAGTCAATGCAGAGTTTCACTTAAGCACCACTACGAGCGCTAATGTGAATCAATGCAGAGTTTCAGTTAAGCACCACTACGAGCGCTAAAGTGATTCAATGCAGAGTTTCACTTAAGCACCACTACGAGCGCTAATGTGAATCAATGCAGAGTTTCAGTTAAGCACCACTACGAGCGCTAATGTGAATCAATGCAGAGTTTCACTTAAGCACCACTACGAGCGCTAATGTGAGTCAATGCAGAGTTTCACTTAAACACCACTACGGGCGCTAAAGTGAGTCAACGCATTGTTTCACGTATGCACCACTACGGGCGCTAATATGAGTCAATGCAGAGTTTCACTTAAGCACCACTACGAGCGCTAAAGTGATTCAATGCATTGTTTCACTTATGTACCCCTACGGGCGCTAATGTGAGTCAATGCAGAGTTTCACTTAAGCACCGCTACGGGCGCTAAAGTGAGTCAATGCATTGTTTCACTTAAGCACCACTACGAGCGCTAATGTGAGTCAATGCAGAGTTTCACTTAAGCACCACTACGGGAGCTAATGTGAGTCAATGCAGAGTTTCCCTTAAGCACCACTACGAGCGCTAAAGTGAGTCAATGCATTGTTTCACTTATGCACCACTCCGGGCGCTAATGTGAGTCAATGCAGAGTTTCTCTTAAGCACCACTACGGGCGCTAAAGTGAGCCAATGCGGAGTTTCACTTAAGCACCACTACTGGCGCTAATGTGAGTCAATGCATTGTTTCACTTAAGCACCGCTGCGAGCGCTAATATGAGTCAATACAGAGTATCTCTTAAGCCCTTATAACTACATTCGGTGTGGACATTTTTCAAAATTCAAACTACTCCTGAGGGTTCTGAACCAGGGAAAACATTACAGAAAGAATTACGTAAATAGTTAATTGTCTAGGATTTGTATAACAAATTAAAAAGAGTAAAACACAAGCGATTTTCGGCTGTTTTTCCGTAACTGCATTTAGGACGGAAGAGATTTTCGATTTTTTATTTCGATAGATCTATCCAAGACTCATAATTTGAAACGTTTCGGGCCCTTTTTCCCTTAGCTTTCGGCACAATTGAGGAAATTCCTTCATTTTACGTTTTTCGTAGTGTGGAGACCCCCACTTCGCTAAGAAATATTTTCAACATTAAAACTAGATCAAGTAAAGTAATTCAAATGTCCAGGAAGTCCGATAACATCTGAGGGAAAATGTACGAGAGAAGTAAAAGCCCGGATTGCACAGGCGAAGGGGGCATTCTCAAAAACGAGGTGTTTACTTACACCTAAGACCATCTGCATAGTGGTAAGAAAACACTTCGTGAAATGTTTTGTATGGAATGTTGTAAGCTATGGATCAGAAAAATGGACCCTACGAAAAGCGGAAGTGATGAAACTCAACGCCTTTGAGATGTGGTGCTGGCGTCGATCCTTGGACTGATAGAGTCGCAAACGAGAACTTTCTCAAAAGAGGAAATGAAACACGTACCTTGGTTGAAACTTTGAACGAAGGAAGAAACAGCTTCATTTCCCACTTGCTTCGTCATTCCGACTGGTTCACCTCCCTGTTTGAGGGGAAACTGGGAGGCAGAAAAACAAAAGGAAGACCCAGAGTGCAATTTATAGAGAATATCCAACGCAAGCACACCTATTGCCCCTTGAAGCTGTGGGCCAAAGAACGGAAACATGTGGAAGACATGCATGTTACCAACCAACCTTATAGCTTAGAAGGAGGAGAAGAATTTCGTGAGGCAAATTTCCAGATGACTTATTTATGTCAATACGAAGTTTGGTAGAAATTTCCCTCCATCCTCACTTCACACATAAGAGTAATCAGTTGAAAATATCCAATGTGCGTGAATGAAAAATCTGTGCTTATTTTTCCTTGAGCTGCCACCGCTTTTAAGAGATCTTGGGATGCAGAAAACATTTTGCTTTGAAAATGGGTCATTAATATCGCAGTAGTACGAGTCTCACATGTATGAAGTCTTGAATGCCAGCTGCCCGAATTAACACACCAATACAAGACCGATCTTGTCGTTTGAAAAGGGTTCTCAAAGATGTAGGTTTTCAAACTTGAAGCAGAGTTTCTACGTCTGTAAAAACGGTAACCATAAACACGGCGAGGACGAGAAAAAGCATAAATTAATGAGGGAAACTCTATCTTTCAACGACAATTGTATAACAGCTCAGTTTTAAAATAAAATTTAAATATTCCAGTCTGTCGAACAGCAAAGGAATTTATAAAACTCTAGTATATATCTAGAAGGAAAGATACATCTCATTCATACATTTTCTCCGCTGAAAGAAAAAAACACAGAGTCATGGATGTGCCTTTTTCGGCTAAGTTGCCTTCTAAGAAATGCAGGGGGTACAGAAATCCTGTGATAAATCCGCAAAAGAACGGTGTGTCGTTTCGATCATAGACTGCTTTGATGCAGCCCTCCAACCCACCCTATCCTGTGCTAATCTTTTCATTTCCATGTAACTAAGCACTACATCTTTCATCTACTTTAATCTGTTTGTCATATTCATACTTTGGTCTACTCCTGCCGTTTTTAACTGCCTACACTTTCCTCGAAAACTAACTGAACAAGTCGTGGGTGCATTAAAATGTGTCCTAACATTCTATCCCTTCTTCGGGTCAAATTTTGTGGTAAGAAACATGAATTGTGGGAAATGAAAGATATTCTAGACCTCGTAAAACAATATTTTTTTTACAAATTGTTTTACGTCGCACCGACACAAATATTTCTTATGGCGACGTTGGGAAAGGAAAGGGCTAGGAGTGGGAAGGAATCGACCGTGGCCTTAATTAAGGTACAGCCCCAGCTTTTACCTGGTATGAAAACAGGAAAACACGAAAAGCCATCTTCAGGGCTGAATATAGTGGGGTTCGAACCCACTATCTCCTGGATGCAACCCCACAGCTCCACGCTCCTAACCGCACCACCAACTCGCCCGATACTATTATTATTATTATTATTATTATTATTATTATTATTATTATTATTATTATTATTATTATTATTATTATTATCCCGACCTGTGGTGTAAAGATAGGGTGCCTCTTTCTTACTCGAAAGCACTGGACTCCTTTTCCAGCCAGTATAAGGATTTTAATCCTGGACTGATGAGTGGAACGTGCTTTACTTGATACGAGATTTTCTCAAGCTCTTAGTTACCGGAAGAAAGTTCACAGTGAGAAGATTGCGCTACTGATCCGGGGGGGGGGGGGCTTAGAATATATCCGCGATATACTCTGCCTTTTGTAAGAGAGGCTCCGCAAGGGCTTTTAACTTGGGAGTGTAGCTTGGCGACCGCGTGACCCTTAGCTGATTCCTGGCATTGCTTATACTTGCATGTAAGGGCCTCCTCATTTTCATCCATCCTATCTGACATCCCTCGGTCATCTCTTGTTCTTTTCCTTCCCCGATGACATTAGAGCATTCGAGGCCCCGAGATTCTTCACCCACAATCCGTGATCCTTGTCTTTCTTTACCCGATACCTTCATTTTCCGAAGTGCCGGATCCCTTCTATTTTTCCCTCCGATTAGTATTATATAGAGGATGGTTGCCTAGTTGTACTTCCACTTAAAACAATAATCACAACCACCACTTCCTCATACACGTGCTTACTCACTCCACGGCCTTCAAAACCCCACATCCGAAGAACTATTGGAGATATCAAAGAAACAACTTAATTAAATAGAATTTTTTTTCCACTTTTGACTTTCAAGCCTCTATTTGCGCACCCTCAATGTACATTACTTTTAGTACATTATCCCTGTTGAATTTTACGATATAGAAACTACGAAAAATAAAAGACAAGAAAATAAATAAAACATAAAAAGTATAGTTAACAAAGTCAAATAAATGCATTCTTTATATATGGTTTTATAAAGATACCAAAAATACTGTTCAATCACATTCTCTCTGTGTATATAGCTAGAAGAAATTGAGATCTTTGTAATGGTTGGTTTCGGAGATGATGTATTATTAGAAAATTCTGTATCTGCACTGGAAATAAGTATACAAGAAAGGAATTACTAAGACATAACTTCGAATATTAAGCGACCATTTGCTTGGTAAAAGCACCATGTGAGTTAGAAATGTCATCGATACCAATTGTTAAATATTGCCTTTGTTGTTAGCACTAATTTAAATTACGGCCACCTCTCGTACAATGCATAAGTATATAGGAACAAGTAAGTAATATAATGTTATGAAGATAGAACTCACATCAACAGTGTGAAAAATGCACTTAGTGCAACAGTTACAAACACACTTTTCCTGGGATTAGGAGTTCCCCGTATATTAAATGGCTTGCGAAGTATCAGGTGCTTCCAATAAGAAGACGGAAGTTTGAAACGGGAAATGGATTTACTGTGCTTCAATGTAGCAGATACACACACCGAGCACTGGATAGAGAAATTATTTTACAATCAACTTTTTAAATAGTAAGTACTGTTGTCTAGATTTTTGGTATAATTTCGTAGCTACTTAACTAAGTAGAGTGGCCGCGTGTGTTAATTTACTACGACAAGCTCTGTATTCCGGGGAAGAGTAGGTTCGAACTACACCTCCGGCTGTCCTGAGGATGGTTTTCTGTAGATTTCCATTCCACTTCCAGACAAATTCTATTCACAGGCCACAGCCGATTCATTGCACCATCTTAACCACTTTAATTCACCATCATTCATTTCATCTTCGTGAATTCCTCAACTGTGGTTAGCGTACGAAAGGGCATCCGGCCGTAAAATACGGCATGTAATTTTTATCTCACCTCATCTCCGGAACTAAGGGGTAGACATGCACACAGTACTAAGCTACGTGATTGTTAGGGAGTTACTTTTTAACGTATTATTGGATCGTGAGGTAATACACTGATAAGCTGTCGTTGTTTGGGTCGTAAGTCCAGAGGCTGGTTTGATGCACCTCACGTTACCTCACTATCTGTGCTAAACTTTTAATTTCTGTGTATCTACTACTTACTACATCTACTATAATCTATTTGTCATGGTCATACGTTGATCTACCATTACATTTCTTACCCCCCACTTCTTCTTCTTCTTCTGTGAATCTGTCTTGAGACAGGTATCAACCGGACAACCACCATGATTCTCCCTCCTGAGCACTTGCTTCAGTTGTTCATAGCTTCTCCCTTGTTTGACATCTGTTAACATTCCAAACCTTCTTCTTCCTCTTCCTTTTCTTCCATATATTTTTCCCTCCATCACCTTCTGAAGACAATTTCTACGTAGTACGTTGGCCAACCAGGATATTTTCCTCTTCCTCATCGTTTCAATCAGTTGTCTCTTCTCTCCTACTTTTCTTACCACTTCATCATTTCTCACTTTTTCTGTCCACTTCGCTTTTTTTCCATTCTTCTCCACAACCATATTTCAAAACTTTCCATATACTTTGTTTCTTTCTTTCTTAATGTCCATGTTTCAGCACCAGATGACACTACACTCCACACAAAACACTTTGCAAACCTCTTTCTTAAATCAATAGGGATTGCCTTAGATGCCAAAAGCCCTCTCACCTTTCGTTAAGCTTCTTTCCCCAGAGATATTCTGCTTCTTATTTCCTCTGTGCAGCTTCCATTCCATGTCAACAAACCTCCCAAGTATCTGAATGACTTTACTTGTTCCAATTTCTTTCCCTCTAGTGTTATATTAACAGCAATCTCCCCTATTCTCATCACCTTAGTCTTCCCAATGTTTGTCTTTATTCCGAACTCTTTGCCCCCTCTCTCAATATTTTCCAACATGACTTGCAGATCATTTCCTGATTCCGCTAATTTTGCCACATAGTCTGCGTATTTTATAGTTTTTATCGGTTCTCCTCCCACTTCAACCTCTCTTGCTTTTTCCAGGGCCTTCTGTAACAGTTTTGAGGTATATATATATTGAACAGAGTCGATGATATGCAACATTCCTGTCTCATTCCTCTTCCAATACCAACTTCTTCTGTTTCATATTCATCTACTCTAACCATCACCTTCTGATCCTTATACAGCTCTTTAATCAGTCTTCTGTCTTTCCAGTCAACACCAATATCTTTATATATATATATACACACACACACACACATCCATAAACAGGTTTAACGTCCCACTAAATCACTGAAGGCTTTCAGCGGCGTAAGGATGGGAAACGCCTAGGACTGGGAAGGTAGTAGCCGTGGACTTAATTAAGCTACATCCCGAATATTTGCCTGGGCATAAGAATGTATAACCATGGAAAAAACATCTTATATGCAAAAATATTTTCACCTGACTATACTTCTACAGTTGCTAGATGTGTAACCCTAGTAGACCCTGCTCCTTGCTCTAACCTTAACGCAGGCGGAATAGTAGTGTCCTTTGAATGTGAGTATAGGGTCAGTTTGAACCGCAAGTTGACTCTAACTTACGTCGTCATCATCCTTCCCAACAGATGTTCAGTTTATGGTTAGCAGAACAGTCTAACATGTGTTTTTCTATGATTTGGTTTTAGAAAATTGCCCTTCTTGTACTTAGATCGCTGAGTCAGGTCTGTAGCCTGGATTATGACCTCAAAAGACATGGGCTGTGTTTCAACACCAAGATCATCACAATGCACAAAAGTGCTTTGTACATCATTGATAAGTTGAACTTTCGTGTGTACACTGAAGGGGAATGGTGGAAGGACACTACCCTGAGGGAGACCATTATTTTGATACCTTGAATGAAACGTGTCGTATCTTTTCAGGATGCCTCAGGCCAACTAACGTTGAAAAGGTGCATCGCAGCGGGGGTATTGCATCACCCACTGCTTGAAGCTGACACTGAAAAAAACTGGAAACAAGAGAAGGATAATCCACAACGTCTACACGGCCAGCCAGTAGTAAGTCAACGTCTCAGATCACGGAAGAGCTACAGCTACACCGAGCTCCTTCAGGAACAACAGTGGACACCACTGGAATGGAATAAGCAAGCAGAGGGTTCTCATGACCGGAGCCAGTATGGAGAACGTTTAGCAGGATAAGATTAGATTGGCAAGAAGTACCGGGCAAGTGGCAGTGTGGTTTGGTCACGTAGCTATCAGCTTGCATTCGGGAGTGACAGCCCTGAACTTGGCTTTCCGTGGTTTCCCATTTTCACACCAGAAAAAGTCTGGAACTGTACTTTAATTAAGGCCACGGCCGATTCCTTACCATTCCTAGCCATTTCCTATGCTATGGTCGCCGTAAGACTTACATGTGTCGGTACGACATGAAGCAAATTGAAAAAAAATGTTAGAAGTACGGCAACCTTAAAGATATACCGAAAATGGTGCTTGCGACTTTTCAAGATTTGAAGCACCTCTACCATTAAACAAAATGCCCTGTGGAAGCACAACGTGAACCTTTTGACGCATTCAGTGACAAGGCTACAGCAGCTGCTTTATATGGGCGCGACTTCAACATCCCTGCCCCCTCCAATATTTCCGCTTGGTGAAACTTTGGATCACTCCTCGGCCTTTGTTTAATAATCCAAATTGCCACCGGTTTTTTCTTAGCTATACATTATACTGCTAATGTAGACCTAGCTTTCTCTAGTGTAGCTCACATCTGTCGTGATGTCAACGGAAAATCAGGCAGGATCATCACCATCACTTGGCTATGATTACAGTTTTCTGGGCCCGACTCGTTGGCTGAATGGTCAGCGTACTGGTCTTCGGTTCAGAGGGTCCCGGGTTCGATTCCCGGCCGGGTCGGGGATTTTAACCTTAATTGGTTAATTCCAATGGTACGGGGGCTGGGTGTATGTGTTGTCCTCATCATCATCATCCTCATCACGAAGCGCAGGTCGCCTACGAGGGTCAACTTGAAAGACGTGCACCTGGCGAGTCGAACATGTCTTCGGACACTCCCGGCACTCAAAGCCATACGCAATTTCAATTTCATTTACAGTTTTCTGGGATATTGGGTTATTTAAACTTGAAATATGTAAGTTTTCAGAAAACTGTGGTTATAGAAATTCACCTGAAAATTCAACTAAAATCTAAGCTTTGAGTCATCTAGAAGACTGACGTTCAGTCTAACCTCTTTTTGACTGTCATTGGTTTAATGATTGTTCTTTAGCAAAATAAAATACCGATCTTTCTGTCTCTGCAATTCATTAAGAATCCAATTCCTGAAGAAAATTCAGAATATTTTCCCTAGAATTGTCCATAATCTATCATTCCTCTATTTCGTAATTTGAAGGTCAACATGATATTATGAGCCCTATTCGCATTGTACGCATGCCAATAAATATATATTTTGAAATGCGTTTCCAAACAATAATGTTAACTGTCCTTTTCGACTGACCTTGAAGACATTTTTCTGAGGATTCAGGGTTGGATAAATATCTAAAATCTAGTTTGATAATTTCAAGTCCTGGATGCTAACTTATTAACTGATTTATTTCACTTTACAAGTAAACGTAGGGAAAGCATAAACCGTCTCTAATACACTAATGTGAGTGTATACGAGAGAGTTTTATTTCATTCTTATGATTGTGACAAGTTGTAATACAGTGGACTATCTATATACAAAATGTTGACATCGGATTAATGAACATAGAGGAAATATTAGAATGACTGGCAGGAGGGCGTCAGTACAAGGTGCAACGTACGCAACCTAGTGCTCTGCTCTGCTGAAAGGGTTGCCTACACAATGTGCGCTGGGGTTGTTAGTGGTATTCACCCGTAGAAGGGGGGTGAGAGATGGAGGACGCTCAATTAGCGAGTGCGTTTCATTTCCCTCCTCTCCCCCCTCTTTCCACCCTTTCCCTAAGTCCACACACACTACAGTGACGAGGAGCGATTGCCCCGGTTTAATCACAGCCAACTGAATGAACCAATCTCCCAGATCACATTTCTACATACATTCATTTACATCAGAATTATTCGGAATGAATATCTTCATCACTTTTGGATTTCATGTTATTGTGAATTACAAAAAACATGCCGATAATTACTAGTTCTGTTGACATGGTGAAGCCAGGATATGTTCAGAGTGTAGCCAGCGCCCGAACGTTATTACAACCATTAAATGGTACAGTGTCAATATAGAATTCATGTACATACCAGCCCCTTTGTCTTTGTTTTAAGCCTTAGACAGCGTCCATCTAAACACTGTCTAAGTCAATCACGATCTCCCATTGCATAAACAATGTTCAAGCGGTCGTAGACATCGTTTAAAGTTTCAATATTGGTTTGAAAAGAGAAATAGAAGTATCTTTCATGCAACTCTTTGCTTGTCGCAACCAAGGAAATTCATCGGTGAGTGCGCTAAACGTTAGTCAGCGGTTGTCTTTGTACAAAGTACTCAAATATAGCTAACCATGAGTATGACTTGTCCACAGATAAGAATATCGCTTTCGATGGAATTTAAATCTCATAATATTATCAACACTAAAACGACTCGCCACCGTACGGGGAAGTGTAGCTTTGATTATTGTGTTGTTACGGTGAGCGTAATCTACTCGTAAATAGCTTCTGGGAAAGGAAGATGAAACAATACTATTGTGTAACCGAAGGAGTTGTATGGGCCATATACAGTACATTCTAGAGATCATACGTTTGAAACGCACCATCGGTAGCCTTCAAGATTGATTTCCTTACTTTCCCAATTTTCACATCAGGCAAATACTGGAGTTATTACTATGGCGTCAGCTCTTCCTTCCCAGTCCTTGCATTTTACTCTGTCATAGTTTCCGAAAACTTACTTCAATTAAAGTGACGATCATTTGCAAAGAAAGTCTCTCTGTCACACAAACACACACAACCTACTTTCTGTGTCACTATCGTCTGTGCTAACTTCACATAAAAAGTAATAAATTAATGATCGGGCGAGTTGGTCGTGCGGTTAGGAGCGCGCAGCTGTGAGCTCGCATCCGGGAGATAGTGAGTTCGAACCCCACTGTCGGCAGCCGTGAAGATGGTTTTCCGTGGTTTCCCATTTTCACACCAGGCAAATGCTGGGGCTGTACCTTAATTAAGGCCACGGCCGCTTCCTTCCCATTCCTAGGCCTGTCCTGGCCCATCGTCGCCATAAGACCTATCTGTGTCGGTGAGACATAAAGCAACTAGCAAAAAAAAAAAAAAAACATAATCCCTCGCGGATGATGTATGTGACAGCACTATGGCGATTGGGATGAGATATTCCGATATGCACGCAGTCGAATTGACTTACAATTCCAGTGAAATGATCGCAAATATTAAAAAAAATATCGGTTGCCAGGAATTGTATCAAGTTTACAGTCACCGCAGTGTTTCTTGTGTCGTACATTTCATGGTACATAACCTCTAATTGTGATTTTCTCCTAAAGTTCGCGGTTAAACAGTGTTCTTGGCAGTGTTTAAATATGGCTCTTTCAATATCGGTTTCAGACGTCGTTGCAATGCAGTAGCCTTGTTTAGATATCGTTTAACCGTAAATATCGTGTCTAAATACCGTTTCGGCAATCAGCCATAATGTTTTGTGTCTTATATGAGCCTGATTTCATAAATAAACAGTCAGGGATGTGATATTCAGCTGAGAAGGTCTGGACTTCGGTCCTTGGCCTAGTGGGGAATTTTAGCCATATTTTGTTGATATCTTGGTGTTTTCTTTATTTATACACACAGTGCACCACACTGCCAACCACGAGAGAGAAACGTAATACTGGAATGTATTGAGCTACTGAGTAGTGTCGTCAGGAAGGTCATCCGGCTGTAAAACTAATCGAAGTCCAAAGTCATGACAAAGACTCCACCAGGATGTGTAAAATGAGTCAGAAAAAGAAGAAGAAGAAGAAGAATACAAATTGTGTCTTATAGATCTCGAATACCATCATGTTTCGTGGAAATCTTGCAGGGTCGTGTACCCATCAGTCAGAATAACCGCTCACAGAAATTCTCCACTCTACTATCTACAACAGTGCAATTCAGTAAAATAGTTCTTTAGTCTTCGTGTACCTCTTGGCCTGTCTCTACAACAATTCACCATGTCCGTCAAAAATCTCTAAATAAATTATAATGCTGATTTGAAAATCAAATGTACTTCAAACTTTCTACATAAACCCTATCATATAAATATAATTTGATGCTAGAACTGGGGGAAAAATAATAGTTTAGATATGAAAATACTTCTATTTTACTTTTTATTTGACTCTTTCTTGCAAACATGATATTAGATTTGATATGAAATATTGTTTCTTTATAACATGCTTTGCCCGTCAGGCAGCATTTACGTTAAGGAAGCAGTTCAAGTGAAAAAGGGACTCAGGGGGTATGAAATGAGAGGTAAAATTCGAATCATTCGGCGTAACACGCGTAAGCATATTTATTTATTTATTTATTTATTTATTTATTTATTTATTTATTTATTTATTTATTTATTTATTTATTTATTTATTTATTTATTTATTTATTTATTTATTTATATAGTGCGCACTACAGAATTTCTGATCCTAAGTACAGTGGTAATTGTGTAAATGTGTTTATATTTCAATGTTTCAAATCAGTCCAATAACCCTGTTGAAAAATAGAAAGCAAATAAAATCCTCGGTTTTTCTAAATTTACTTTTAAGGTTTATGAATATAGTAATTTCAATTGATCATTAAAACCTTTTATGCACTTCATTGACACAATTAGAGGATAATATAACCAAGAGAGTTAAGTGGTACTTAGGATGGGTATGTGCCCACTCATTCTGTACCTTCTTCTGGTCAAATTTTACCAAATCGTTCTCCTCTGCCTAATATGATTAAGTACCTCTTCATTCGTGATTCGATCTACCCATCTCCTTCAAAATTCTTACGTAACACCACGTTTCAAAAGCTTCTATTCTCTTTCTTTCTGAGCTAGTTATCGTCCATGTTTCACTTCCATATGATGCCACTCTGCAGACGAAAGTATTCAAAAACATATTTATAATTCCTATATCAATGTTTGAAGTGAGCAAATTTCTTTTCCTTAAGAAAGACCTTCCTTGTTTTTGTACGTCTTCCTAACTTCTGCTATTTTTAGTTATTCTACCACCCACGTAACAATATTCACCTACTTCCTTTAAGATTTCATTCCCTAATCTAATGAAAATAATAACACCATATTATTAGTAGTATTAATATTATTACGAGGTCTTGAATATATTTTCATTTTCTCGCAATTTGTGAGCTTCACGATTCTTTTGTGATGAGTCGTACCCCTTATGTTTGCGCAAAACTCAAAACATAACCGTTGTGCAGGATAGACTATAGATGTTACTCGCTTCAGTATGTCTGCATTCTGATCTATTACCGCCTAACAATCCGGGCTATAGTAATATGATAGAGGAGTCAACCCCAATTAATGTGAAGTCGCATAATTTTCCCGGGGATAAAATGAGAATCAACTGGAAGCCTTCTTCAAGGCAGCCGATGGTCGGATTTGAATGCAAGCTTATATCTTCAAGTTAACCACCGTACAGCTGACTCGCTACGGCTTCCATTATTCTTAACTTAGGCTACCTTAGTTCCAATGCACAGAGACCTGCCTGTATTCGTTGTGTTTATTTTTGATGGTAAAAAGCAGTATCAAACATGTTACGTACATAAATACATCATACAGTATACCATCTGTTGAAAGATGTGGACGCCTGAGGACACTGCAATACGCATCACAATTTGAAGCAAAGAAGCTTCAGGATATGCAAATACATTCAGTTTCACAAATAAATTGATGTTTTCCTTGTATTAATTTTATTTAATAATATTGATGTTATCGTTATTCTGAGGCTTAAACCAACAATCACCAATACCACTGGCATTTGAATGAAATGAAGTAAATAACGCTAGGATTACCGGCTTCTTGGATGAGTGGTCAACGACGACGTTCAGGTTGAGAGGGTCACGGGTTTGATTACGGCCGGGTTGGAGATGTTATTTTTATGGTATATTCCTCCAGCTCTCGGGTTGGATATTTGTGTTCACCTCAATATGACGTCATCTCATCGCAGGAGCAATCAACATAGAGTAAATCGCTTCAGAGAGACTTGGGATCAAGAAGAAGAACTGACTATTAAAAGTGGGTGGAACTACGTGAAGTGCCGAACGCAAAATTTAAAAATACTTTGTACTCTTACATTTTATCAGTTACATCTTCTTTGGACTTAAAACACAAGAGAGCGAGTGCAGATTCTTTGGTTCGAACCTTTTAATGACGTCTTACGACATGCACGGGTTCTTTTGACTCCATCCACCAGGGTGCCTATCTCTTATTCTAAGACCCTGGGTTCGTTTCCCGAGCTGATCAAGGATTTTAATTCTGGATTGATGAGAGTTTCTCAAGCTGCTAGCTAAAGCAATAAAGCGCAGTCAGAAGATGACGCATTTTCAGATAAATATATGGGTATTAGAACTATTTTAACTCTTCGCTATACAGTTTCTTCATTTGACAAAGATACATGTGCATGAGAGGAGTTAATAATAACATGGAATTACCAGCACTATCTTCAGAAAACTTAAATATACATTTAGAAAAGTAGAAGATTATATTTGTTATAATTTTTTTACCATAAGTTAATATAAGTGAAAAGTTGATTTTAAATTTATCGTTGTCACATATTCTTTCATACAGCAATAAAAATAGTATTTAATGGTGAATATAAAATGCTTGTTCCAAACTTTTAAAAATAATATGCTGTCTTGTTAGTTCCAAATAAGCATTTATTAATAAGAAATAATCATTGGTTTCTATCTCGTTTCTTACTCTTACAAAATGTGAAATAGCGCAAAGTAAACACATATTGTGATAGTACAGATATCACACCCTCGCACTATATGTAAAAGTGAGAAATATTATTTTCAGGATTCGATTATTATTATTATCAGTATTTCAATTGTATATTTTGTCATTAATATTTGTAAGCTGGAAGGTCTCCATATGTGGTATGAGTAATTTGTTATGTACAACGACTGGGAAAACATTGCTATATTGAACTTGGAATATTTGGATGAGTCATGTGTCTAACCCAGTGTTTGATGAGATGTACTTGCTGTTGTCATCGGGAAGTTCTATGAATAATGTTAGTATCCCAGAATCACATGAGCTTGTTGATGTTGTAATCGGAAATCTTCGATGCGTCATGTGAAATACCCTACAGTTTGTTGATCTTGTGATTGTCTTGTGACACTGGAAGAAATTCAGGGCGTGGTCTTGACCAGAGGATATACTCATGATTGGACGGCCAGGACGAATCTCGACGTATCATGTGCGCGCTGAGGTCTTTATATACTTCGAAATCACAGCGGAAGTCAGCCAGATACAATGTACGGCAGTGAAACTGGATATAAGGTACGGGAGTGACACTGCTGCATGATACTGGACTGGACTTCAAACATTCGTGGAACGTAGTCTTGTTATGTTCGTGGAAAGTGGCTGACCGACAAATTGTGGAGTGCTTGCGCATTGGGTATTGTAGCACTTGTGGGCGGCCTGGTATTATATTATGTTGGTGAAAGGTATCTCAGAATTTCCATAATTGATGTTCAGGAACGACAAGCGTGTGTTGCTCAAATATATATATAACAAGTGTTAGACTGAGTGAACTCTGTATTTTGGTGTGTTGATGATGTGTCATGCACGGATCTTATTGAGAATATAGTTAGTTATTTTAGAATCAGTGGAGTTATTGATGAACCTAAGTGCAGTTCCTACCTATTTAGTCGTTTTCAGAAGGTTAGGTAAGTCCTGAAGCAGATGTACCAGTACGCAGCATTATGTACACGCCCTGTGAGATAAAGAATTATCATGCTCTGTCTAAATTGGAGGGATCCATTCTGGTGAACTCTAGCGCCCATACTACGGACATTTCGATTAATTATTGTTATTATGTTAATTAATTTAACTCATTTCAAGTATTTTATTAAGTTATTGAGTAATTTTTTATGATTATTTTATTAATATTAACAGTAAAGTTACAAATGGCACCCAAGCGTCTCGCCATGTTTATTTTATTACTATTATTTATTGGTATTCACAAAATGTTAAATTATGGAAAACATAAGCAGTAGTTCCACAATCCAACCGTGGCTGTTGTGCTGTCTCTGTGTAATAGATCAAGGGTACAACTTTCAAATTAATATCCTGTGTGTATACTGTATACGTTGTGTCTGCCAGAGCCACACTTACAGGATGTGGAAAAATCGAGTTATTATCTTTGTTTTTTATGGTGCTTATGTATAATTTTTAAGGAAATTGTCTTCTAATGTATAGAGTGTATCAGAAGTCAACCGTAAAACTTCAGGAATTGATTCCTCATATAGGGTTAAGAAAAAAAGTATGAAAATGTGGGTCCGAAAATTGATAATTGCATTGTTTGGCTGCACTTTTGCTTGGCCATCACGCTCTCTTGACTTGAACCTGATTTGGGCTGTCGTCATGGATGCGACTGCTGTTGATGATGAATGAGATATCCGTGCGTGAGCGTATTGTGGCAGCCATTTTTGATCGTGTTGGCCATTCATTGTTAGATGAGTGGAAGCCTGTATCCAGGCAGAAGGAGGTTACATTGAACAATTCATCTGATGTGACTGGCGTTACAGACAACTAGCAGCCCAACGGTTTTTGGTAATGTCGGATTGAAATAACTTTACCTGTAATTATGCGCTTCTACATTAGGAGTCTATTCCTGAAATTTTGCCGCTGAGTTCTGGTACATTCTGTAGTGTTCGCAACTGCACCATTGCTCCTCAATTAACAGATACTGTTTGTAGTAAGTGCAGCCTGTTACATGGCCAACTTCAAAGCACTTCATAATTCTTCACATTTTTATTTCATACTTTGACGTAATTGCATCCTTTCCGTATTCAAAAGAGTGCGGTAAATGACAGTTTACATTATTGTCATAATTTTACAACCTAATCAGGATTCGTAAAAATTCTTATCAACAGGCCCAATCCAGCAGTTAGCAATACTGGTGGGAGCAATTATTACTATTATTCAAAAATTCGTTTAGGATCGTGAGAAGCCTCGCGATTCCTGGTAAGCGCCTAATATCTGGTAAATACCAGACTCCAGCGCGCAGTGATCATTGCGTGGAGGGCAACTATACCTATCACAGCACGTTTTTTACTTATAACTAGGGCCCGGATATTAATGCAGTAATAGGTTAGAATGCAAACTTACTGAAGCGAGTAATAAGTAGTCTACCCGCACGACGGTAATGCTATGAGGTTTGCATAAACATTAGGGGTTCGGCCCATTAGAACCCCCTAGAATTTATGTTACTTGCGCTACATTAAGTTAGAGCGGGCTAGTCGTCATTTACTACTAAATAATGTTGTTACTAAATAATTTTGTTAGTAGCAAATGTCGACTAGCCCGCTTTAACGTAATGTAGTGGGAGTAACATAACTTCTGGTGGTTACAATGGGCCGAACCCGTAATCATTATGCAAACCTCATGGCATTACCGTCGTGTGGGTAGACTCTACTTATTACTCGCTTCAGTAAATTTTCTTTCTAACCTATTACTGCATAAACATCCGGGCCCTACTTATAACTGTATATTAGATTTATTTGTTCACTAATAACAGCACAGTTGGAGGTGAGCTCTGTATAGACTCTTTGGAAGTAAATATAAATGTAATTATTTTACGCACCGTTTTACCATAAATCGTCTGTGATGGGTTGAACTCCAGTTCAAAGTACACCAATGTTCATAAAAAACAGAACACCTTGAAAGACTAGTGATAAGAAGTTCATATTCACAGGACACGTGCAATAGTACCCTATGAAGAAATGTTTGGCATTTGAATCATGTCAGCCCTCAGGTTCAAGGTCCACATTCATATCTCGGTGCACCACCACCGACCGGTAAAATGTGCCTGTCTCTCTCGTTGTCGCTATAAACCGAAGGTAATAGATCAGTGTGACTTGAAGAGGCGTGCGGGATGCCTGCAGACGTATGAGTGAGTTTGAAACAGGGCGCATTATTGGAATGAGAGAAGGTGATGTATCCATCCGTGTAATTGTTGCTCGTGTGGGACGAAGTGTGTCGTCGGCAGTGAAACGGGTGTGTACAGAATAATTCACAAAAGGCCCTAGAACACGACGGAATGGATCTGGTCGCACGACTCAGGCCACCCCCCGTGAAGATAGACACATCAACCGAATGGCATTGCAGGACAGATCTGCGTCCTCCTCGGTTCTGGCTCAACAGTGGAACAGTGTAACACATCGTGCACTATCAGGAGTGACAGTCCGTCGTCGTTTATTACGGTCTGGGTTACCGGCGCGTCGTCCAGTTCTCCGCCCAACTTTGACTAATGTTCGTAGACATGCTAGACTGCAATGGTGTATGGAACGACGTCAGTTGGGACAGGACTTTCAGCTGATAGTGTTTTCGGACGAATCCTGGTTCTGTTTGTTTGAAAATGATGGCCGCATTTTGGTTCGCAGCAGACAGGAGGAGAGGCATCACATTGACTGCATTCGCACAAGGCATACACTGCCTACTCAAAGCCTTATGGTGTGGGGCGCTATTGGGTACAACCACAAAACACAGTTGATGTGTGTCCGGGGCACTGTGACCAGTTTGACCTACGAGAATGTCATGCTGCGACCCGTAGCCATACCCTTTCTGCACGATACCCCAGATGCCATACTTCAGCAGAACAATGCATGACCACATTTTGCTGCAGGAACACGTGCCTTCTTGCTGTCAAGGATGTCAGACTCTTGCTCTGGCCCGGCCCGATCACCGGACTTGTCGCTAATCGATAGTGTGTGGGATTTGGTGAAACGACGATTGCGGCACTGTGACACATTGCCAACCACCAAAGATGAACTGTGGAACCAGGTGAATTCAGCATGGATGGCTATACCCCAGGACGCCATTCGCGCTTTATACTCATCGATGCCATCACACATGGAACAAGTTATCAGTACCCATGGTGGACCTACTATGCAACAGGACACATTCCGAACCTAGGAGACTGATATGCTAATAGTTTCTGCAGAACAAACTAATGAACATGTCCTGTGAATATGAACTTCCTATATCTGGTATTTCAAAGTGTTTTGTTTTTGTATACGTGTAACATAAACACCGATTGTCAAAGAGATTATGAATCAGAGAACATCAAACTTAACCTTGTTGGATTGTTTGTCCACGTAATTTCAGCACTGTGGTTTCATATTCGTCTACAGCAAAGATGGTGGCTCTGCATTCCCTGCTCAAGCAATCTGCTGTCATCACTATATCGACTAATGTATAAGTTAATCCATTCCTGGCCGATAAATACCGCATATCTCACAGAACATCACAAATTCAAGGCTAGCAATAACAGATAACAATTCTGATACAACATTGTATGTGCACCATACCGAGGCTGTCCTGAGAATTCTTTTCTGTTGTTTCCCCATTCTCACTTCCCCGGAAATGCCGGGTGAGTTCCTATTTACAGGCCACTGCCGAGTCCTTCCACCTTTCTAGCACTTCCATTCATCATCATTCATTTCACCTTAATTAGCTCCTCAAGTAAGGTTGGCGTCAGGAAGAGCATCCGGCCGTAAAACTATGCCAAATGAATTCATCTCACGTAAACCTTGACCCCGTATCAGGAAACTATTTTCAAACAATGTATTGTAAGCCAAGAGCATAATAAAAGGATAAGTATATTAGATGAATTTCATTAGATGCATTAAGATTATATTTGTTTTTATTAGTCCATGTTATATTAAGTAACGATTATATAAAATTTTACTCTTCATAACAAAGAATTTTATATAAAACAGGCAGTAAAGCGATTAAACAGAATTTAGAAAGGGAATCACAATCCAAGCAGAGGGAATTACAAACAAGGAACACATTTCAGAAATAATTATATAAATAAGTTAATTCGGCTAGGATTTCGATAAAACAAGAAAACATGTTAAGGAACGGCATTTAGGCCGGCAGTTATTTTCGAAATAATTTTTTTTAGTGTGATAGAGCTATCCATGGCTCACAATTTGAAACCTTAAGCTGTCAGCACAATTGAGAAAATTGCCTAATTTTTCGTTTTTTACACTATGGGGACCTCTTACTTCCTCTGATAAGAAATGTTTTCAATATTAAAATGATGTTACTCATTTTAGTCTTTTGTCAGTGCGGTGAAAAATATTTAAGACCTGTTTGATAGGCAATGCGAGGTGTAGTGTTTGTTCTTTCAGGACATCTGATATGTTTTTGACATTTTTTACATGGTCTATTGGTGAAAAATATGCAATTCCCTCCATGAGAATTTAGAATTTTCCATTCGGAATTGCTAGGCGGGCAATAATTCCATTGTGATGATTTATCTCCCGTATGCAGTTATCAGACTGTGCCTCTTATGAGGGCTTCTGATAAGTTCACCTGCATACACCCCAGCGTCAGTGGGTAGGGTCTGACACATCCCACTCTGATGAGTCTAGTGTCAGACCTAAGACGAAACGCTGGGTAATAGAGCAAACGCCTGAAAAGCCTTACATCTGATATGTTTTTGACAATTCTGTTCTAGCTGTTACACAATCTGTAAAGTCGTGAATTGCTTCCTAACAGATATTGTTTTTAATACAAGCTATTATCTGGCCAACTTCAAAGCACCTCACATCTATTCTATCTTCAGGAGAGTTTGCTGCTCCATTGTAACCAATCTCTATGGTTGTGATATTCCAGTATAATGTTCGCAATAGCACCATTGCTTCTTAACAGATATTGTTTGTAGTACAACCTATTAGACGGCCAACTTTAAAGCACTTCACATCCTTTGTCCATGAGAGTATGCTGCTCCATTGTGCACCTATCTCCATGGATGTGTACGTCATTACAGATGATTAATGGCCGTTTAATATAACTGGTGCAGTAGCAAGTGGGCGAATGATTGTTGATCACGTGACGCTATCAATCATGGCCTCCTCCTTCACCAAGCGGGACTAGTAATTGAGTTAAGAGGTTAAAGCAATTTTTTTCTCCTTCTTTCCCCGAGATGCCTTCTTTATAGCATCACCGTTGAAGCTTCTTGTCAAAACAGTTTTGACGATGAATTATACCAGCGGTAAAGAAGCTACTTTGTATGTGAGGCAACATCTTTAGCTGTTTAAGGAAATGTTAAGTGCTACGAAGGAGAAAATATCTCACTTATAGCGAGGCATTAAACTCATAATGCTCGTGTCTAGAGAAATATTAATTCTAGTCCATACAAGAGGTGGACTCCTGACCAATTCAGATTTAATTTATTTTCTTTCAGATAAAATACAGTATATGTATTGTTATGAAATTCGACATCCAGAATGAAGTGTTTCAACGATCGCAAAAAATATATTTATGCTATTTATAATAATCTTTAGACACAAGAAGAGCTTTCTATGATGTGCTGGAGAGTTTGGGTTTGGAAAACTCTCATCAGACACTGACTGAAACCACTTCGAAAGTTAAATTCTTAGGTAAAATTTCTGAACATTTTGATATTAAGACAGGATTCAGACAAAGAGATGGCTTATCTCGATTAGTGTTTAATCTTGTGATAAAGAAAGCAGTTCAAAACTGAGAAAAAGAAACAAAGTAGATTAATGTCGGCAAGATAGTGAAAGATAAAATTTATACCAAATAATTGGCCTTCGCAAATGATGCGGTAATTCTAACCTACAATAGGCAAGAAGCAGTTCAGTCCCTGGAAAAAACTTCATGCATACCTCATATGACAAAAGCTGATACGTAGAAGTATCTAATGGATACTAAGACAAAAAAACCTCTGATAACTCAGTCTGGCAAAATTCATCGGCAAACAATTGCAAATAATTAAGGGAAATCATCCAAATTAAATACTCGCTTAAAGCAGGGCGGCCGCGCGCGACGTAAGTTGGGCTGAGGCAGCTGCTGTAGCGCAGAGTAAGTAAGTCAGTCAGTCAGTCAGTCAGTCAGTCAGTCAGTCAGTCAGTCAGTCAGTAAGTAAGTAAGTAAGTAAGTAAGTAAGTAAGTAAGTAAGTAAGTAAGTAAGTAAGTAAGTAAGTAAGTAAGTAAGTAAGTCAGTCAGTCAGTCAGTCAGTCAGTCAGTCAGTCAGTCAGTCAGTCAGTCAGTCAGTCAGTCAGTCAGTCAGTCAGTAAGTAAGTAAGTAAGTAAGTAAGTCAGTCAGTCAGTCAGTCAGTCAGTCAGTCAGTCAGTCAGTCAGTCAGTCAGTCAGTCAGTCAGTCAGTCAGTCAGTAAGTAAGTAAGTAAGTAAGTAAGTAAGTAAGTAAGTAAGTAAGTAAGTAAGTAAGTAAGTAAGTAAGTAAGTAAGTAAGTCAGTCAGTCAGTCAGTCAGTCAGTCAGTCAGTCAGTCAGTCAGTCAGTCAGTCAGTCAGTCAGTCAGTCAGTAAGTAAGTAAGTAAGTAAGTAAGTAAGTAAGTAAGTCAGTCAGTCAGTCAGTCAGTCAGTCAGTCAGTCAGTCAGTCAGTCAGTCAGTCAGTCAGTAAGTAAGTAAGTAAGTAAGTAAGTAAGTAAGTAAGTAAGTAAGCAAGTAAATAAGTCAGTCAGTCAGTCAGTCAGTCAGTCAGTCAGTCAGTCAGTAAGTAAGTAAGTAAGTAAGTAAGTAAGTAAGTCAGTCAGTCAGTCAGTCAGTCAGTCAGTCAGTCAGTCAGTCAGTCAGTCAGTAAGTAAGTAAGTAAGTAAGTAAGTAAGTAAGTAAGTAAGTAAGTAAGTAAGTATGTAAGTAAGTAAGTAAGTAAGTAAGTCAGTCAGTCAGTCAGTCAGTCAGTCAGTCAGTCAGTCAGTAAGTAAGTAAGTAAGTAAGTAAGTAAGTAAGTCAGTCAGTCAGTCAGTCAGTCAGTCAGTCAGTCAGTCAGTCAGTCAGTCAGTCAGTAAGTAAGTAAGTAAGTAAGTAAGTAAGTAAGTAAGTAAGTAAGTAAGTAAGTAAGTAAGTAAGTAAGTAAGTAAGTAAGTAAGTAAGTCAGTCAGTCAGTCAGTCAGTCAGTCAGTAAGTAAGTAAGTAAGTAAGTAAGTAAGTAAGTAAGTAAGTAAGCAAGCAAGCAAGCAAGCAAGCAAGCAAGTAAGTAAGTAAGTAAGTAAGTAAGTAAGTAAGTAATTTATTTATTTATTTATTTATTTATTTATTTATTTATTTATTTATTTATTTATTTATTTATTTATTTATTTATTTATTTATTTATTTATTTATTTATTTATTTATTTATTTATTTATTTATTTATTTATTTATTTATTTATTTATTTATTTATTTATTTATTTATTTATTTATTTATTTATTTATTTATTTATTTATTTATTTATTTATTTATTGAACATTCCAGGCATTTTGCCCAGATACATGTTCACAATTCTATTACATAAAACAAAGAGCCATTAAACCCAGTTAAACTGAACAATTATAGACAGAACTAAAAGTACACCAATTAAATTACTAAGCGGCCTCTTACACGTACGGATGACCAGTCCACATGTAGAACCCTTCCAACTAACTTGGTGGCCCCCACATGGGCGGGATACCAGACACCATGTAAGGGTAGCGCAGAGTACGAACACCGTGAGTTTGGTCGGAGTTCATAACCTCACATGTTAAAGTATATATTGTATATACTGATGTACTCCGGTCATTACCTCACAAGAGTTGTTCAAAGTCCCCGCCTTGTCGCATACTGCTGCTGGTGATCGTCGTCGCATGGAGTTAGGAAGGTGCTCAGTGCTGTACGTATCCTGCCATGAAATGTGGCTTCATTCCCCACATCAGTCATGTACACCAAAAACTTCACGTCACCCCACTAGAGGAAGTAAAATGGATTGAGATCAGGTGACCGTGGAGGCCAAGAAATTACGCATTTCCTGACCCATGTTTATACACACTTTATCCTTCTCTATTTGTGATGAATCCAATCTTTAAATTATGTAGCGTATTTTCGAAACACCCGTGTAGGTACAATTGCTTTTGAGAAAAATTTACCACCCTCATTTTCTTTGTCAGTGACAGTACGGGTTCATACAATCACATGCTATATAAATCCATTAACGTTCATATTTTGAAACAGAACATATAGAGTCAGTATCTTCAAAATCGGATAACTCATCAACTATTTACGTCAAACTACCATCAAAGTCTCCGACCTCCACACCTACATTGCTTGATTCCTCACTAGCTCTTATCACAATCTCTTTGAGTTCCTGCATCATTACTATGTCTCTGCACTAGTAAGAAGATCTTTCTCTATTTTATAACACCGCAAGAAAGCTAGGCGGATCTTAATTCACAACAATATGGAGTTCTGTCTTCTTTGTACGTTGTCAATGGTTACATGGGGTTAGAATTAGTACCCTCCTTATCCGCTATTCTACACAGCCTAAAAATCTTCTCACCTATTGCGTCACTAGCTCATTTCGGCTACTGTGACGCCGTGTACAACGACTGCTTTTCTTCGTGAAAAACTACAACACACGGAAAACGCCCCTGTTCTCTGTATACACGGTCTCTCTTATAAATCCAGTCCAAGCGCGCGGTATTTGTACTCTACGCTACAGCAGCTGTTTCAGCCCAACTTACGTCGCGCAAGGCCAAGCGGGTATACAATCTTCTATGAAATATCACCTTATAAAATATGCTGGAAATGTCATCCTTCATGATGAGGGAGTTTATAAACACCCTTAGAATTTTCTGCACACCAATAGCGAGTGTTATGACCAGACTTCGGATTTTTAGGTGGTAATAGGTTAGAATGCAAACTGAGGAAGAGCCGCACAACCCGCTCTTCCATACTGTAGTAAGAGTAACATAAATTCTAGGAGTTCTATAGGCCATACTCCTAATGTCTATGCAAACTTCATATCATAAATGTTGTACACGGTAGGGTACACTTCTTATTGGCTTAAATAAGTTTGCAGTGTAACCTATCAGTACCTAAAAATCCGGGCTCTAGTTATGACTGTTCACACGACCATTAAGAAAAAACCGTTAAGATGAACACCAGCTGTGGGTCCAATAAGGGATTGTTCAATGTTGCAAGATACCACTCACAATATTTCACTATTGTGGCTGAATCAGCAGGATTTAAACAATGGCTCCGTGTAAACCTGTACGGTTTGATGTGTAACAGCTTCATAGCTCTGAGTGCAGAAGAAACAGAAACCCCTTACTTGTTGGGCTAATTTTGTGAGTGATTTGTTCGGTGACCATTCAAGATTCTCACCAATGTCATCCACCTTTTCTTCTGCTAAAACTGGTCGTGTGCGCGAATGTTTTTTATTGAACACTGAGCCAATAGTTTCAATTTAATTTACAGTTACGTGAGTCTGTGCTTATGAAGGTGGCACCTCAGCAGGAAATTGCTGAACAAATGCATCGCGTCCCCGTCGAGCAGACTCGTACTGAAAATAACTGTCTCACTATGTTAACAGCTAAGTTTCAGACTGGCGGCTGATGCTTGCAAGGTCGAACACGTGTAGGCTGCTCACAAGGTCAAGAACTATGCGCTCGCCTCCTGTATAGCTGCTTAGGTCTCGCTGAGTAGAAACGGCGATGGACGGTCTTGGGTACATAAGAGAGACTCTATGTGTCCTATGTTACACCCGCCGTGTTTGGCTAAAACTCAAACAGGGCCGTATTTTTCCTGCTTTAAGTCTTCCTCGTCGAATGTACTCCTCATGCTCTCCTCCCTACCTGTAACGTCAATTTCACCACCTCTCATCTAATCACGAATTTGGAGCACGGTCAAAATCTGATGCACCATTGTCCACCTCACCGCACCACAAAGTACGCAAAGTCATTTGTGATTTCATCGGCACGAAAATGGAATGCACCACCCCTCTCCGTCAGAGGGGCTTCACCTGCTACTTTCAGGCGACTTTGTCACCGACATCTACAAGATAATAAATAGTTGAATTCCTAAATGCAATTCACACGCTAATTGGTTTTTTCCTTGTTATTCTCTGTCCTCATAGGACGCGTCCTAAAACCTCGTCATTCTTTCGCTTCTTAGTTTTCTCTCCTCATTTCGGGTCTCCGTTTTAGTGAATTGTCTTCAAACGATTTTAGACTGTTGATTCTTCTTCTGAACTCTCTAAGTTAATACTGGCCTTTCTCAAACTATAGACTTTATATAAACTACGATTATTATTATTAGAGATAATAGAAATTAGCTAAATTAAAATTTCATGAACACTATAGTCATGCCATAATTGTGTAAATCATCACCACCACCATCATTATGATAATTTATTTCTTATTTATTGTAATATTATTATAACTGTAAATACAGAGATGGATGATCCGCCTAGTCAATACTATGTGTTAACATTTTTTTCTTTTATATTTAAATTTCACATTTATATTATATCTAGTACATGTTTCGGGAATATGCCTCTTCTTCTGGTAATTAGGTTAAAATTCGTGTATATAATAAGACCTAATCAAAATAGGGCCCCCTTTAAGAAATCTAAAACTATGACAAGTACAATGTAACATATTAATATTTAATATTACTTTAATGTTACATCGGACTTGTTATAGTTTAGATTTCTTAAAGGGGGCCCCCATTTTCATTAGGTCTCATTGTATACACGAATTTTAACCTAATTAGCTGAAGAAGAGGCATATTCCCGAAACATGTACTAGATATAATGTAAATGTGAAATGTAAATATAAAAGAAAAATTGTTAACACATAGTATTGACTAGGCGGATCATCCATCTCTCTACTTACTGTGATTAAGTTAATCATCATCATCATCATCATCATCATCATCATCATCATCATCATCATCTGTTTACCCGCCAGGTTAGGCTTTTCCCTCGGACTCAGCGAGGGATCCCACCTCTACCGCCTCAAGGGCAGTGTCCTGGAGCTTCAGACTCTTGGTCGGGGGATACAACTGGGGAGTATGACCAGTACCTCGCCCAGGCGGCCTCACCTGCTATGGTGAACAGGGGCCTTGTAGGGGGATGGGAAGATCAGAAGGGATAGGCAAGGATGAGGGAAGGAAGCGGCCATGGCCTTAAGTTAGGTACCATCCCGGCATTCGCCTGGAGGTGAAGTAGGAAACCACGGAAAACCACTTCGAGGATGGCTGAGGTGGGAATCGAACCCACCTCTACTCATTTGACCTCCCGAGGCTGAGTGGACCCCGTTCCAGCCCTCGTACCACTTTTCAAATTTCGTGGCAGAGCCGGGAATCGAACCCGGGCCTCCGGAGGTGGCAGCTAATCACACTAACCACTACACCACAGAGGCGGCTTTGATTAAGTCAATACGGACCCAATACTGGCCATTATGGTCAAGATTATTAATATTATATTATTTTAAGTTCTGGAATCAAAATTTCAGAGAGAAGGTACGAATAGGAGTCTCCCTACTACAGAGGATCCAGAAAGCAAGGCTGAAGTGGTTTGGCCATGTAAGAAGGATGAGTGTATAAATGACCCCGAGAAGAGAATATGAAAGAGAAGTAAAAAGGAGAAGGCCAGTGGACAGACCCAGAGGAAAATGGATCGGTCTGGTGAAGAAGGATGTCGAGGAGAGGGGGCAAGACTGGGAGGAGATTACGAGGGAACAGTGGCTCATGGACAAACAAAGATGGCGGAGGCTCGTTCAGCATACCCTCACAAATGGAAATGGTTGATGATGATTATGATGATGGCGATGATATTGTATTGTATAGTAGCTTTAATATGTTTCAACTGTAGTCTACTTACATTAAATCTGCACATTTAAGTAATGTATTTTCTTGTTAGAAGGAATATGTGGACTAATGCTCTTGTTCTTGCCAGACAAAATAAATCGTGTTGTATTGTACGCAGTCGTTTTCACTGTTGTGAAGAATTTCTTACTCAGACAATTTAAAAATGTTGTATGCAATCCTTCTGCTCTGAGAACGGACCATTTCCGTTCTATAATGTGCTACAGCTACATTATCCAACATTAAAGAAACACAGCAATAAACTGAACGTGAACAATGGCAGTATTATTGGTGTTCTGCCAGGACGTCACTGTACCTAACAGACTGCGGCAATGTTGAGTAGTACCCTACGCTCGAAATCGCTCGTCAGTAGAGCCCCAATGTTTATGTAATAGCGAAGTGTGAAATGTATGTCCATAAAATTGTAGTAAATATCAGTGAAATATGAAATTGAATATGTAGCATTAATAAAATATATAATTAAATAGCCTGCCCTCGGTAAAGCAGTAGCGTGCCTGCCTCTTACCCCGAGGTCCCGGCTTCGATTCTAGCCAGGTCAGAGAATTTTACCTGGATCTGAGGGCTGGTTTGAGATTGACTCAGCCTGAGTGATTGCAATTGAGGAGCTATCTGAAGGTGAGATGGTGGCCCGGTCCAGGAAGCCGTGAGGTTTCCTCGTACTGACCACACGACACCTCATAATCTGCACGCTTTCTGGTTGAGCAGTGGGGCTGTTACACCCCCGGTGGTGGGTAATTAAATAAGTAATATTCATAAAATAAATAAGAGTATTAATACACCACATTTAGAAAAATGCTAGTATATTACTCTTATTATAACTTCTGGTTAATGAAATGAAATGGCGTATGGCTTTTAGTGCCGAGAGTGTCCGAGGACAAGTTCGGCTCGCCAGATGCAGGTCTTTTGATTTGACTCCCGTAGGCGACCTACGCGTCGTGAATAGGAAGAAATGATGGTGAAGACGACACATTCAACCGGCCCCCATGCCAGGGGAATTAATCAATTATGGTTAAAAATCCCGACCCTGCAGGGAATCGAACCCGCGAACCCTAGGACCAAAGGCCAGCACGCTAACCATTTAATCCTGGAGCCGGAAATAATTTCTGGTTATGATATTAGACAAAAACATTGTTTTAAATCCTCCATATTTTGTAACAAAGTCAACATTGTTGTTTTAAATTATTTATATAGTCTAGTGCTTTATAATTTTGGCATCGAGCTCGATAGCTGCAGTCGCTTAAATGCGGCCAGTATCCAGTATTCGGGAGATAGCAGGTTCGAACTTATTATCGGCAGCCCTGGTTTTCCGTGGTTTCCCATTTTCACACCAGGCAAATGCTGGGGCTGTACCTTAATGAAGCTCACGGCCACTTTCTTCCCACTCCTAGCCCTTTCCCGTCCCATCGTCGCCATAAGACCTACCTGTGTCGGTGCGACGTAAAGCAACTAGCAAAAAAGTACATAATTTTGACAGCGAAAGTGAAAATCCACAGCCTGTTTCCAGTAAGAGACCGGGTCAGGAATGGAATGAATGGATCCCCCATCTTAAGGCGAGGATCGGAATTGTGCCGGCTGCCGAGGTCTGTTGCACTCTTCTGGGGCAATGATTAATGATGACATATGAAGTGAAATGATTTTGGAGTGTGTTGTCGGAATGAAAGATGACAGAGAAAACCGGAGTGTCCTGAGAAAAACCAGTTCCGCCTCCGCTTTGTCCATCACAAATCTCACATGGAGTGACCGGGATTTGAACCACGGAACCCAGCGGTGAGAGGCCGGGGCGCTGCCGCCTGAGCCACGGATGCGTACAGTATTGACAGTATAACATTAAATGTATAATGAAACAACATCAAATATTTGAGAATAATGCTGTGCACTGTACATCACGGAGTTTGTATTGTTGTAGATTATTTCTTGTTGAACTTAAGCCCTGAAAATGAAACTGATATTTGTTACTAAATAATGTTAATTTAGATCTGTCTTCATATATCCCAATTAACACATATAGCACGGTCAGTTTTGTTTTCTTATCGTGATGCGCAGTTTGTCACCAACTACTTCTCCAGGTTTTCTATTGTGTTCTTTTGGCGCTGGTCCGTTAAAAATCTCTTGTACTCTGAAAATTAAAGGTCCTGTACAATTTTTAAACTTTCTGAATAATTACCTAGATATGCAAAAGAATGTTACTTATTCACATCTATATATAAAATAGAGTTTTGTCTGTACATTTCTCAGAATTAAGGAAAAGGGTATTTCTGTATCGGTCGTGTCCACAGTAACGAGGAAATGTATTGTATAATTTTCCGTCATGTCTGTCTGTCTGTCTGTCTGTCTGTCTGTCTGTCTGTCTGTCTTCTGTCTGTCTGTCTGTCTGTCTGTCTGTCTGTCTGTCTGTCTGTCTGTCTGTCTGTCTGTACGGGCATCACGAGAAAATGGTTGAAGAGAATTTAGTGAAAATTGGAATTTAAAGACAGGGAATGACGCACTACAATCTGGTATATCAATAATTGTACTCACGCTGAGTTAAATGATAGTTTAGGGGGAGCGGAAAAAATTCATTCAAAAAGATTTATGTTATTAATGCTCCTATCTGCAAATACTACATAAGTAAGGTTCTGTATAGAAATACGTTTCCGATTATTTATGTCTTACATATTTTTCCGTACCGGCTATGATTACAGAGATATTCATGAATTTTTATTTTTGTTGCTAAGTATTTATGAACGGCGAGCCACGAGAAAATGGATGAAAGAAGTTAATGAAAATTGGTATGTAAGGTCTGGGAGTAAGGTGCTACAACCTAGGTTTATTCACGTTGGATGTAATGGAAGTTTAGAGCAACGTATCTATTTTCTTTAAATACTTATGTTACTGGCCTACTGAAAAGTATTACATACCGTAATAAAAATTATAGCGAATACTTCTTCTTCTTCTACTTCTTCTTAATCTGTTTATACTCCAGGGTTGGTTTTTACCTCGGACTCTGCGAGGGATCCCACCTCTGCCGCCCGGGCAGTGTCCTGGAGCTTGAGACTCTGGGTCTGGAATACAACTGGGGAGAATGACCAGTACCGCTCCCAGGCGACCTCACCTGCTATGCTGAACAGGGGCCTTGTGGGGGAATGGGAAGATCGGAAGGGATAGACAAGGAAGAGGGAAGGAAGCGACCGTGGCCTTAAGTTAGGTACCATCCCGCCATTTGCCTGGAGGAGAAGTGGGAAACCACGGAAAACCACTTCCAGGGTGGTTGAGGTAGGAATCGAACCCACCCCTACTCAGTTGACCTCCCGAGGCTGAGTGGACCCCGTTCCAGCTCTCGTACCACTTTCCAAATTTCATGGCAGAGCCGGAAATCGAATTCGGGCCTCCGGGGGTGGCAGCTAATCACACTAACCACTACACCACAGAAGTGGACTATAGAGAATACAAGTTCGAACAATTTATGTCTTATACAGTTTTACCGTACCGACTATGATAACAGAATAATGAATTTGGATATTTGTTACATAGTCCACATCAACGCCAAGCAATGTTAACATGGAAATATTGTGTAGTTGTGTTAACTAGCGATAGTTTGTGTCTTGATTATCTTAAGGTGTAAAACAGCGTGGCCATCGGTCCGTATCGACAAGGAAAAGCGTGAAGATGATAAAACCCCTTGAAGAAGAAGACAAAAGGGAGCCATGAAAGAAGGAAAGACTCCCTTTACATTAGATGCTCTGATGTCCCAGAGTGGGAATAAAACTAAATGAGAAGGTCTACACTATCGAAAGCTCATAATCATAACACTGATCAACAATAACAATATATTGACCATTGTTGTGGTGTGATTTGACTCTCCTGCTCCCACTCATCTCCGATGGATGGCACCATTTTGCACATTCTCCCGTCAACTCAACTCCCCGACACTTTTCATATTCGGTTGTCTACAAGTAAACAAATCCTTTTTTTCTCGAAGGTCTGAAGACGAGGCCCAGCATAATATGTGTTCATTCTGAGTCATTGTACGCCAGAAGATGGTGGGGTTTTTCGGTCCTTTTTCAGGTCTTAACGAATCTTTTTGGAATTTCGCCTTCTTTTGACTGCATTTTCGTTGCCCATTCTCAACTCTAATTATCATCAGTTCATCCATCACCTCTTAAACATCTTTCTCTTGTAAATATATGAACCATATCTCAAAAGAGGAAAAATGTAAGTAGAGCCTCAAAAATCATGGGTGTCAAATTATGTGCAAGACATTGAAAGGAGAAAACTTTGATGTGAGTATTTTTGAAGAGTAAGCTGTCACTTCCTTCAAGTATGAACCCTTAACATGTGGACAGAAGTTTCTCGATGTTTCGCAACGTGCCGTCTGAAGACCAAGGATACTTTACATCTGAGAACCTGGAGATGACGACTGTCATTATACCGTAAAACAACTGAGGTAAGGTTTCCGAATTCCTATTACTGTAACCATGGTGTGGTTAACCCAAATATGATTCCAGTTATACTCAGTTCAATTCCTTTCTCCAGGATGTCCATTGCAGGTTCGCTGAATTCATTCTAGGTGGAAAAATATTTCATTCTAAATTTTGCAAGTACCTACCTTTTCTTAACAAACAAATAAATCATTTATTTTAAATTATTTTAATCTAGGAAGATACAACGTCTGAAAGAAGACGTGTTTCAGGCACAGACACACACACACACACACACACACAGATATATATTTTGCACTGTATGTTGCATTCTACCAGAATTTTCCATTTTTAGACATTCCTTCATTAAATCTGTAGCTTGGCTCTAAAATTGCCAATGTCAAAAAACCTGTTTTTTGAGCTATGAGCATTTGAAGTTTTGCTTATATTTTTCCAATTATTTTTTCATCAACTAACTTTAAATAACTTTATACTTTCTTTGTGGAAGTCACCTTATTAAACACTAAGTTTTTCTATCATATTCTTTAAAAATTGCCAAGTCTCTAATCTTTATTGGTAATCTAACATTACTGGCAAGGGCTTATTTAATTAAACGTTAACTGTTCGTTTAGTACTTAACAGACACATTGGCCCTTTTAACATGTTGCGAGCCAGGATAAAACGGGTTTGTATCAGTTAATATCTCAATTTCGATTTAAAAAAAATGACATTGGCCCTTTTAGAACCAAGCCACAGAAATATGTAATTTACCCGCGAGAGGTCGCGTCACGGTCTTTTAGACAGGGCGCATACATTTATTATTATTATTTCGAAATAGATTCACGGTATAAAACTTCATCCTTTCCTCCACCTTTCAATGGACTCGTCCACTACGCGTGCTTACGTTCGCTGTTCCCCACTTTCATCACCAGTTAGTCAGTGTAAAGCTTTTTCTGCAAGCCTGGTCCTCTACACCGTGCGCGACTCCTGACGTTCGCCTTCAGCGGTCTTTGTTGTTAGTATAGAAGTGTTTTGTGAGTTTCTTGGATAGATATCTCTTCAATAATACAATACGTTTTGCTACAGAAACTGGTACAGTAGAAAATCGATATCTCGAATCACCTCGAGAGTTAAATTTTATTTCAGTTATCAGAATTTCAAGATATAGAGAATATCGTTCTTCAGCATGAATAGCACATAATTGAATCATACGTATCTGCGGGCTTATGCTGAATACATTATTTTAGCAGTAATTAGAAATTTACAAACAAACTTTATTTTACGTCATCACTTTAATTATAACACTTATTATAGTAACTTTTTAGAAGACAGGATACAGTAGTAAAACAAGAAACATACAGTACCTCGCCTTCTTGAGACTGCATTCTTATTGCCCATTCTCAACTCCAATTATCATCAGTTCATCCATCACCTCTTAAACATCCTTCTCTTTTAAATATTTGAACCATATCTCAAAAGAGGAAAAATGTAACTAGAGCCTCAATAATCATGGATGTCAAATTATGTCCAAGATATTGAAAGGAGAAAATTTTGATGTGAGTATTTTTGAAGAGTAAGTTGTCACTTGCTTCAAGTATGAACCCTTAACATGTTGACAGAAGTTTCTCGATGTTTCGCATCGTGCTGCCTGAAGACCGGGGATCAGTTAGTCTCTTCTGTTTGTTACTGTTAACCTTTCCTCCATTCACGTTGAAACTTCTGGTCAATACCACGCATCCGCAATTTTGGGGGTTGCTTTCGTACGTGACCAGTAATTAACTCACACCTGAGAAACAGCTAAGATGGACCGATTTTCTGATCACTGAAAGTTTTAATTTTTCGGTTCACGTCATCTTAGCTCCCAGAATTACTCTCATCCTTTATTTCCTAGTTAACTGTTCGTCACAAACCACTACTGCCGTATCGCACAGTTAATATTGCACAAATTTCGAGTTACAGGGTATTTTTTGCTTCAACGGAAGAAATGTTTACTTCGACAAATTTATAAATCCGTGTCACCGCGAATTTCGAGTAATAGAGAAATAAATACACATGAAGGAAATTTAAGGTACGACTGTATTTAGTTTCAATGATACATTTTTTCTTTTATAATACAATGTCTTCTGCTACAAGGACCGGTATTAATCTCGCTGATATATTTTTCATTAATAATATAATGTGTTTTGCTATAAAATCTAGTATTTTGTTTCATGGATATATTTTTCTTACACAATACAATGCGTTTTGCTACTAAAACTGGTATTTCGTACTCCCCGGACATATCGACCGTGCGCGACCCATCAAGTAACACTTTTGACGCGACCCCTCGTGGGTTAAAAATAAAGTTGTGATTGAATTTTGATCGCATTTTCACCTCCCATCTACCAGTCTTTACGGAATTTTTGGATATTTTTATGTGTTTTCCTAGGTCTTTTCTGGACAATTTACAGGTCTTCATCTTCGGAGTCCTAGTAATTAGATAAGAATCCTGACTCAACTTATCAGACGCTTGATACCTTGTATAAACATTTAAAAACTGTGCAGGTCATCCATACACACTAAGTTTCGGTTCTACAGAAAGCCGTACCAGGAAAAACAGTAGCTCACGCGAACATCTTCAACATCCACCACCGTGCTGATCGGTGCGCGAGATGTGTAAAGTAATCCATCACATAGAAGAATACAAATGTCTAGAATTTTCTTCCGAGGGTTATTTTAGATGGTCTCTGTTGGCTACAGTACTTATCGATAAGGGAGAAAGTGGGGAAACAGTGTAGGGGAAGAACGAGATGGAGATAGTAAGATATTGAGTGAACGGATGAATGTTATGCATAGAAAAAATAACAGCGGAAAAAGAAAAGCCCAGTGTTTCTTTCTCGGAGAATAATGCAGTGAATATATATAGAAAAATAAAATGCTTGTGCAATGTATGTGCTTCCGAATAAAGAAATGAGGGAAGGAAACAAGAGATAGAACACTCCAGGGCTTTCTTTGCCGTTATATTGAAATAATACATCATAGAGTACAAACACCTTGGGTTACCTACCAGCGCAAAATAAAGATTCTACATGGAGCACGTATGGACAAACAAATGAACTGCGAAGCAAATACAATCTCTCATACCGGATTACGGAAAAGCATAGATTGCTCGGTGTGTTCTTGACTGAAGATCAAACTTTATAATAATGGCTCTCTGTTTGTAAACCGAGCTCATTCTGCTATTAAAGTTTACATATAGAACTGTGCGTAATTGGGGGCACTTGCTATGATATAGTAGTCGGGCAGGTAATTTATATTATCACGTGAACAACTGACACATGATACTTCTGTGCATGTCAGGAAAACATATATACACAGAACTGAGAATATCTACAATATTAACAATCATTTACAGTGTTTGACTTTCGCTGACGACTTAGCAGTGTTGTTCATTAACAGACAGGAAGCGACTGCATCCATTGAAAAACTCCATGAAATTGCATCCAGAACAGGACACCAGATTTCGTACTAGAAAACTCACTACATGGAAGGATCTCCTTGGTACCTAGGTGGACAACCAATGAAAACCCAATATGGCAAAATATCCCGAATGTCTCAATTAAAATACGTCATCCAGCTTTCAGGACGTAATCACGAAGCAAACAAAGAAAGGGTCTCTAAGCTACAAAGAGCACACTTGGAACTTGTATAATAAAATATCCATGTCCCAAAATGCACAATTAATGCATTACAACACTGTAATCAAGTCTGAAGCACTATATGGATCTGAAACATCGATCATTGGTGGGAAGATCATTCATTAAAAATGTAGAGAAGTAAGAAAAATAATATTCAGAGAAATTTTTGGAAGAGTCTGAACAGGGAGAATCTGGATGATAATGAAACCTCATGTCCTATAACAACACTCAGAGAAAATCTCAGCCACATTTAGGAAAAGATGTATGAAATTTTACGTACGTATTCTCAGAATGAGTAATCAGAGATTGACCAACAGTACTTTAGTCAAACCTGAATGTTCATATTCAGCTGAGACAAAAACCAGTAAGGGATTCTCAGTCGTTGAAAATAAAGAAAGGAAGTTCCTTGGAAATATTCTTAGGCCCAAGTGAGCACAATATGAATTTACTTTCCGCTTAAGACCAAACAAAGGAGTATACCAAATATTTGAAAATATCACAACCGCGATGTAGAAAAGAGATTGACTTTCTATGGATATAAACCATGAAGGCTTGCTAACATGGTTATTACTTTCAAGTCCCATGTGTAAAAATTGTCCATAGGGGTGTAGAAGACATAGGAAACAAAGAAATGTTGCGGAGGTGAAGGATCAGTCCGACGAAAAAGAACAGCTTATTATCGTCAGAAGAAAGAGACAACGGATGAAGGAGTACAGGCGATAGAAATAGAGAACCGATGTGTGGTTGAAACGAATATATTAATAATAATAATAATAACAAATAATAATGATAATAATGCAGATCCGCAGTCTCCGCGTAGCGTGTCTGCCTATCACCTGAATGACCCGTGTTCGATTCCTGGTCAGACCAGGGTATTTTACTTGGTCCTGAGGGTTAATTCCAGTTCCACTCAGCCCACATGATTACAATTAAGGAGCTATATAGTAATAATAATAATAATAATAATAATAATAATAATAATAATAATAATAATAATAATAATAATAATAATAATAATAATAATGAGGATTATAATAGTAATAATAATGTCGTGTGACCTCCGAAGAGGCCTGGTGCTGGTCTTTTGTGCTGCGCTTCTGTGATGATGGATTCTAATGATGGCACACAATGAAGGTTAAAATTCCAAGCCCGCTGGGAATCGATCTCGGGACCTTCTGGATCAAAGGGCAGCATGCTAGCCGTATTCACCCACGGATCCGGACAGAAATTATCTGACGATGAGGTAGCGGCCCCGGTCTAGAATAACGGCCGAGTAGTCTACTTCCTCCACCCACAGGGGCATAGTGGAAATGCTCTAGGACAATTTGCCTATCACCTGCACGATGCTTTTAGTCAGCTAAATCTCAGGAAGAATATCTACACCCATCTGCAGAAAACAGTTATTTGAGAAACATGCAACATTATACGTGAAGTGCCGAAGATGAAATCAAATGCGCTCTTGAGCTTCCTCTCCACGACACGAAAAAACCTTAGAATTATGGATTGTTTTGGGGCTTAGAAGACGGGAAAGTGAGTACAGATTCTTTGGATGTCCCCCTTTTAGTAGCCTCTTACGACATGCAGGGGGTGCAGATAATGCATACTTTGACCTCCCATACCCACCCCTACAGGGAGATAAAAGAGTTCCGACAAATCGAAAGGAAAATGAGTGTATCTCTTATTATTATTATTATTATTATTATTATTATTATTATTATTATTATTATTATTATTATTATTATTATTATTATTATTATTATTATTATTATTATTATTATTATTAACCATTCCTGTGTTGTAGAGGTAACGTGCTTGCCTAGTTAGTCCTAGAAAGTCCCATTTGCTTCTGGAATGAACTTACAGAATATTGGAATCATCTTTTACTAGGGTAGACTGTACCGCGTTGCAGGTAAAGTGCAGAGATTGCCGACATGTCGCGAGTTTGCATTGAAAATCTACTTCTCGGGAGCACATGTTACCTTAGGCCACCCAATTTACTGAGCTGTGTGTATCTGAAGTATGCGGTACAATACTCGCAAACTCGATTTGAAATAAAGTGGAGTGTGAACAAATCTAGCTGAAAGGGAAATAAACCAAAATACTGGAAACTGTTTTTAGTAACACATTTTGCAACTATACGAGGGACGTCACACTGTTTAAAAATTGTGACTGAAAAGAGTGACTTACCCCTTTCAGACCTGAAAGAAAACTGGAGGTGTGAATTTTTGTTTGTACGTCAAGAACTGACTAAAATGCTCCTCAATACACATATTAATAGTTTATTTTACAAAATAAAAACTAACATCCGAAAAACAGGACCCACACAATTGTGCGTATCAAAATTCAAAACCTCGTTGTATCACGTACGATGGTGTAGCTTCAAAATTTACGTTCACTAACCAATGTACACACTTCATTGAATATATTCCGGTATTCAGTAAAGCTTCTAGATTAATATAAACGCAGTAAATAAATACGTACTTTCGGCACTACTGCTTCCTGCCATCTCGCCGATCAACTGTGCTTTTTAAACTCTTCTTCCTTCGCCCTGGCGGTCAAGCGCATACTAAAATCAATTGAAATACACGCCACGTGTCCTGCACAATCACTGCAGTCCGGTGTAGCGCCGAAAAAACATCAAATACGGTCAGGGATAACAGTAGTATAATTGGACAGTTCGGCCGCCTCCTCCTCCTCCCGCCGCCTCCTCCGCCGCCGCCGCCCGCGGGAAATTTGAATTTTGGCGGGAAATTTGAATTTTGGCGGGAGATTTGAATTTGTAAACAAAGCCACGTGCTTTTTGACAGCTGTCATCGACAACAACGCATCGCTAACCTCACTGCTGCCATCTTGACGGGCCTAAACCTCACTAGTGCCAACGTAACCTCACTAGCGCGAGGTAAACAAAGCCACGTGTTTTTGACAGCCACGTGCTTTATGACAGACAACAACGCATCGCTAACCTCAGTACTGCCATCTTGACGGGCCTAAACCTCAGTAGTGCCAACTTAACCTAACTAGTGCGAGATAAACAAATCCACGTGCTTTTTGACAGCCACGTGCTTTTTGGCAGATTTGTAAACAAAGCCACGTGCTTTTTGACAGCTGTCATCGACAACAACGCATCGCAAACCTCAGTACTACCATCTTGACAGGCCTAAACCTCAGTAGTGCCAACTTAACCTAACTAGCATGAGGTAAACAAAGCCACGTGTTTTTTGACAGCCACGTGCTTTTTGACAGATTTGTAAACAAAGCCACGTGCTTTTTGACAGACAACAACGCATCGCTAACCTCAGTACTGCCATCTTGACGGGAATAAACCTCGGTGGTACCAACTTAACCTAACTAGCTCGAGATAAACAAAGCCACGTGCTTTTTGACAGCCACGTGCTTTTTGACAGCTGTCATCCGACATCTTTAAACCACAAAGCACTGTGCTGCCCTCTATATCGCAGTAGCTGCATAATTCGTCACCTGTCATCGGCAGTGCTGCCATCTTGACGGGTCTAAACCTTAGTGCTACCAACTTAACCTCACTAGCGCGAGATAAACAAAGCCACGTGTTTTTTGACAGCTGTCATCCACCATCTTTAATCTATAGAGCACAGTGCTGCCCTCTTTAGCTACTTACCTTTGAAATGTGGTGGCGGATAATTTGAAAAATGCTT
This sequence comes from Anabrus simplex, assembly GCF_040414725.1. NCBI lineage: Eukaryota > Metazoa > Arthropoda > Insecta > Orthoptera > Tettigoniidae > Anabrus > Anabrus simplex. The sequence continues at coordinate 138,032,520 of NC_090273.1, forward strand.
TTTTGACAGCAGCCATCTTGCATCGCAAACCTCAGTGCTGCCCTCTTTAGCTAGATACCTGTGGTGGCAGACAATTCCACGTGACAGCAGCCATCTTTAATCAAGAGAACACCGTGCTGCCCTCTATGTGGTGGTGGTAAATTCCACGTGGTCTTGTTTGGAAACAAACTCACGCGCTTTTTTGACAGCCGTCATCCGCCATCTTTAATCACAGTGCTGCACTCTATGTGGTGGTGGCAAATTCTACGTGCTCTTGTTGGGAAACAAAGCCACGTGCTTTTTTTGACAGCTGTCATCCGCCATCTTTGAGCACTGTGCTGCGGGCAATTTCGTCAGCTGTCATCCGCCATCTTTGAGAACAGTGCTGCACTCTATGTGGTGGCGGTAAATTCCACGTGCTTTACAAACCTATGCGCTTTTCTGACAGCTGTCATCCGCCATCTTTGAGAACAGTGCTGCCCTCTATGTAGCGGTGGCAAATTCCAAGTGCTTTACAAACCTATGCGCTTTTCTGACAGCCGTCATCCGCCATCTTTGAGAACAGTGCTGCCCTCTATGTGGTGACGGCAAATTCCACGTAGAAACAAAGCCATGTGCTTTTTTGACAGCTGTCATCCGCTATTTTTAATCACCGTGCTGCCCGGTGGCGGCAAATTCCACGTGCTCTTGTTTGGAAACAAAGCCATGTGCAGCTGTCATCTGCCATCTTTAATCACCGTGCTGTCCCCTCTTTAGCTACTTACCTTTGACAGCTATCATCCGCCATCTTTAATCACCGTGCTGCCCGGTGGCGGCAAATTCCAAGTGCTCTTGTTTGGAAACAAAGCCATGTGCTTTTTTGACAGCTGTCATCCGCCATCTTTAATCACCGTGCTGCCCGGTGGCGGCAAATTCCACGTGCTTTACAAACCTATGTGCTTTTTTGACAAAAAAAAATTCTGCTCTCGAGATACTTACCGAACTATACTTACGAAACTGCTCATCACCTTCTTTCTTCTTCTATGAGTAATAAACAAAAACTCTATCTTGCAAATAAGGAGCGGGAGGAAGGTGATACCTAACCTAAAATAAAAGAATATGCTAATTCTACATTATTTATTTACATCTTGTATGTACACGTTTTATCTCGAATCATTTTACCCCAGTGATGTTTTGCGTACTTCTCGATGCAATTCTTGAATGTACAAGTTTAAACTTGCCGTACTACACTCTCAGCGTACCTCTTTGTGATGTAAGACAGCGTAACGTAAGTACACACACACCTCTAGCATAATGTTTATGTAAAGTAGTACTTATCAATACTACTATGCCCCCAGGCTAGCATGTTGGTAGAATTTGGGATGACAAACCGTTTACAATCATCGCTATTAAGGGCTACCTTACTAATTAAATGTGTGTACAACTGGTGCTTCTTGCTTCTAATGACAGACATTTGCTTATGCAAAACAGGTGGATTACTTTTAATGCAATTGTTATAGTTTTCAAAACTTAGCTGATTCTGAACGACATTCTTTTTAACCCCCTTAAATCTCTTTATTTGTAATTCATTTAAGAGTTTTATGCAATATGACTTGGATTTAGTACCTACAAATGAATCGATAATATTCCCAGCACATTCATCTTTCATTTTACCTAGAACCTTTTTGTTCACTAGCGGCAGATGATATTGATTATCTGCAGGATAGTTACTCGTATCAAACCTACCCAAGTCAGGCTTTATATCATTGTAATAGTCATCAGTTTTGATTTGATAAATAAACGAATCGGTATCTGTGTAGAGCAATTGTGCATTATGCGCGTACTTCTTCATCATATAATCGTAATGGAATTCATACATGAGTGTTTTAGCCAATTCAAGTACTGTGAAGCCGACGTAGGTAGGTTTGTCATACTTAACCTTGACACGATTCATCTGTATAATAAATAATTCTCATGTATGATGGTGCAGCTGTGGAAATTTGGTTTACTTATTAAATAGTTAGCACCATACCTTTTCTTAATATTATCCCAGTTTGTAATCAATTTTACATCAACGCGTTTGTCAACATTCTCCAATAGTCTTACCAAACACACTGTTATTCATGAGCTTGTAGAAATCTTTTTCAAACTCGTTAACCGCATTCGTTCTTAAATTATTGTTCAGATCGATATATGGCTTTAGCCACGGTGACTGATTAAATTCTAGTACGCGATGAATTTTGGATAACTTCAAACCATGCTGCAAACACTGTTTTAAATTTCGGTAATGAATGATATACTTAGATTTATCGCATAAATTAGCAATGAGCATTTTCGTCGTTGATGCAATGTACGGGGGCTTCATATTTTCAGGGCAGAACGGTAGGTCATTATGAGAAGTGTGTAACTCTTTAGGATACTGTAAGTCAACTTCGAGGAAATAACCTTTACTAGCTTCATCGCCTAGGGCGTGTAGCTGTAAAGCATCAATTTCGCACTGCGTCAGCCAGCGGAAACCACTCACCGGTAGATGCTGACTCATCGCCCACCCATACTGATTATTAGCATCCAGATAAACGATATACTGAGATTCCTGACTAGAATCGAAACTCGGCATGTACTTATTATTAGCCCTCGAATATCGGCCGCTGCACTGACTCAGACCGCCTCGAATGGATGCTTTTATAAAGTGCACCATATCGATATCGGACAGCAGTTCCAAATTCACACGCGTGTATTTTAACATCGCGTCCCAACTTAACCCAGGTGCAGTAAAATACTGACATGGGTCAAGGCTGTAGGTGTTCATGCAAACACAGCGAAAATTTTCAAAAACATCAGCTAACAAAAGTACATCTGTCTTTAAATATAAATCGGAGTATTCACCCAGCGTTTGAATGTGGAACTGCTCCCAGATATGTTGTGCATGTAAATAGTCATCATCACTAATATCTGCTGAATTCAGCGAGCTGTAAAAGGATTGTTTCGATGGTAAGGCACGTTCTTCGAGGCGGTCTAAGCAGTCGAGATATTCGTAACAAAAAACACCCTTACGCCGAAGTAAATTAAACTGCGCTTCTTCAGGGAAAACGCGTCGAATTTCCGTAAATTGTTCAGGCTGTAAATGACTAGAAAGTTTATCGAGGCTACTCGCCATAAAGCGAAACGAGTCAAGGAATCTCAGTTTTATAGAATGCTCAGCATCTACTTTTACAGACTATGCAAACGCAATGTACCGCTCTTTATTCTGAGGGATTATATCTACTTTTTCATCCGAAGCTCCAAATTGTGAAATGATGAAATGAGAGTCGTAACCAGATAAGTTATGAAAAATTACAGGGATGAATTTAGGAACTCTATACTTAAGATTACAGCTATAATGAGCGGCACATCTGTAGAAACCAGTTAAATGATCATGATCAAAAACTTTAGGGTCATTTTCGGAAAATTCCCCATCACAAATGCTACACTTTGTAGCACGTTCATGATCATTTAACTGAATTTCGGTGAGTGGCTTCATAGGAATATTACTATTCAGAATACGACCGAGACGAACTGCATCACTTTCAAGTCTTTCTAAAAATACTTTAGCAGCATCATGTCCTCGATACAGCTCTAACTTGTTAAGCGTACTATCGTAACTACACTTGATGTAATACGCGAAGCTATACGGGACATGCATGTGCGTAGTATTAGTGAATGAGTTGTCAGGATTAGGTGAGCATGTGTTGCATGGCGTGAGGATGGCTTCAAAGTCTGCATAAATCACGAACGGTACCCACATCTGCTTGTGAAAATTTGTAAATTTTAAAACATTATTGCCTGTAGTAGGTATCTCTGTACGTACATGATTGCAGTCATTCTTGGAATGCTTCGTTAACTGATCTTCAGTTCTAAAATACTGCAAGCATCCATCACATAGCCACTTTTTACCATCATGTTTTGACAACTGATTGCCAACAAGTCTACTCAGATTTTTAATCCAGCAAAAGTGGCTATTCTCACTGTTTTCAATATAGAGTAAATTAACGTGAGTACTCTTCTTATGACATGTATAATACAGAGGACCTACTACAGACTTTTTCTCTACACCATACACATTGATACTAATGTTATTTAGTTCCTCAAAGTGCTTAATATCCTTTATCGGTACAGGAAATTCTATACTATCGAAATTTAGCTGCGTTGAATAGTGTGGATACGATGATGTTCTCTTAGCTACGTCTGATTTCGCAGGATTTAAAGCTGACATCACCGCCCATGCAAAACATGCTTCGTCATTGTTTTGGATGTTTACAACAGCTTCTTTTCGCTGAATCCATGTCGGCAGCTCGATGTACGATGAACCTCGCATGGGATTGTACTTATTGATGTTAACTTCTAGATACATTATCTCAACTAAAGCCCACCCTGATTCCTTTTCCTGAAATTCCTCGCTCTTAGTTGAAATAATGTTAGAGACATCCCTAAGTACATCACCAAAATTAGTCGACTGACTTATGACAAAATTCTTCGTATTAAATGATTTAATGTCCGTTATTTCGGATTCATCCGTGCTTTTAATGTACAAGGCGAAAAGTTCAAAATTAACTTTAAATAAACTATGATTGGACAAAGATTTAGCAAGAAGCTGTTGTACATCCGGTTGAACGCAATTTAAAAAGTTTGAAGTGCTCTGAAACTTTTGACTGGTGCGAATTCGGTAACTAGCAATCCTACTTTTAAATGCTGTATTAATTTCCTCGATGTTTGCGTTACTACCACTTCTACACGCATTATTTTTATGCGCATTACTCCGTAAGTGCCCCTGAAAATGCGAAGATGGTACATCAGTGTTACAGTGCTCGCAGTGAATAGTTTGAAGTTCATGATTTTTTCTAGGTTTTTTACTAATAGTACTTTCTACAGCTACATCAGTAGCTGCACGCTTTTTCCCTACTACTACCTGAGGGCAAGTAGATATTTGATGTACCTCTGCTAAGTGAGCCTGGTATTGCTCTACATTAGCGAAGTACAGCCCGCAAACATCACATAAAGCAGATGTTATGCTAGGGTGTTTTGATTTCATATGGCGCATGAAGTTATCTCGCCTTGTAAACGATGTCTCACACTGCTCGCAGGTGAACGTAGACGCTTCTCTATGTTTGATTTGTGAATGTCGTGTGAGGGCATCTCTTCTTGTAAACGTTATATCACACTGCGAGCAGGGAAACATCTGAAAAGAGAACAACCAATAGAGATTAGCCTAAAGTTGCGATGTTCAACCTATAGAGGTCGGACATGACTGTGAGTTTGAAATTATACGATTAACCTCTCATATGGCATGCGGATTAAAGAAAATAACTATTTATCAATAGACTAAAGTTACGATGTTTTAGAAGAAACCAAGTTTCAGCCTGTTGAGGGCAGATATAGCTATGTACGCACCTCGTCTATAGCGTGAGGATTAAAGAGAACAACTATTTATCAATAGACTAAAGTTACGATGTTTTAGAAGAAACCAAGTTTCAGCCTGCTGAGGTCAGACATAGCTATGCGTGCGTGTTTGAAATTATAAGATTAACCTCTTCTATGACATGCAGATTAAAGAAAATAACTATTTGTCAATAGACTAAAGTTACGATGTTTTAGAAGAAACCAAGTTTCAACCTGTTGAGGACAGACATAGCTACGTGTACGTGTTTGAAATTATACCACGTCTATAGTATGAGGATTAAAGAGAACAACTATTTATGATTAGCTTAAAGTTACGATGTTCGGAAGAAACCAACTTTCAACCTGTTGAGGGCAGACATAGCTATGTGTGCGTGTTTGAAATTATACTACGTCTATAGTATGTAGATTAAAGAAAATAACTATTTGTCAATAGACTGAAGTTACGATGTTTTAGAAGAAACCAAGTTTCAGCCTGCTGAGGTCAGACATAGCTATGCGTGCGTGTTTGAAATTATAAGATTAACCTCTTCTATGACATGCAGATTAAAGAAAATAACTATTTGTCAATAGACTAAAGTTACGATGTTTTAGAAGAAACCAAGTTTCAGCCCGTTGAGGGCAGACATAGCTATGTGTACGTGTTTGAAATTATACCACGTCTATAGTATGTTGATTAAAGAGAACAACTATTTATGATTAGCTTAAAGTTACGATGTTCGGAAGAAACCAACTTTCAACCTGTTGAGGGCAGACATAGCTATGTGTGCGTGTTTGAAATTATACTACGTCTATAGTATGTAGATTAAAGAGAACAACTATTTATCAATAGACTAAAGTTACGATGTTCGGAAGAAACCAAGTTTAAGCCTGTTGAGGACGGACATAGCTATGTGTGCGTGTTTGAAATTATACCACGTCTATAGTATGTAGGTTGAAGAGAACAACTATTTATGATTAGCTTAAAGTTACAGAAGAAACCAACTTTCAGCCCGTTGAGGGCAGACATAGCTATGTGTACGTGTTTGAAATCATACCACGTCTATAGTATGTTGATTAAAGAGAACAACTATTTATCAATAGACTAAAGTTACGATGTTCGGAAGAAACCAAGTTTAAGCCTGTTGAGGACGGACATAGCTATGTGTGCGTGTTTGAAATTATACCACGTCTATAGTATGTAGGTTGAAGAGAACAATTATTTATGAATAGCTTAAAGTTACGGAAGAAACCAAGTTTAAGCCTGTTGAGGACGGACATAGCTATGTGTGCGTGTTTGAAATTATACTACGTCTATAGTATGTAGATTAAAGAGAACAACTATTTATGATTAGCTTAAAGTTACAGAAGAAACCAAGTTTAAGCCTGTTGAGGACGGACATAGCTATGTGTACGTGTTTGAAATTATACCACGTCTATAGTATGTAGATTAAAGAGAACAACTATTTATGATTAGCTTAAAGTTACAGAAGAAACCAACTTTCAGCCCGTTGAGGGCAGACATAGCTATGTACGCACCTCGTCTATAGCGTGAGGATTAAAGAGAACAACTATTTATCAATAGACTAAAGTTACGATGTTTTAGAAGAAACCAAGTTTCAACGAATAGAGGTCAGACATACCTTAAAATCTTCGCGCTGCAAACTGTTACTCGGATGAATAAAATGCGTGCGTTCAAGCCTGAAACTTGAATGATAATATTCTGGTCGAATCTAAAAAGAAAAGAATAAACATATATGAATGCAGTGTAGGGTGTATCAACTAGCCTAGTTATCTTTACAACTCAAAGATCGAAAACATACCTTAAAAAAAATGAATGTGCTGCAGACTGTTACTCGGATGAATAAAATGCGTACTTTCAAGCCTGTAACTCGAACGGTACCTAAAAAAAGAAAAGAACAAACATATATGAATGTAGTGTAGGGTGTATCAGCTAGCCTAGTTATCTTTACAACTCAAAGTTCGAAAACATACCTTAAAAATGAATGTGCTGCAGACTGTTACTCGGATGAATAAAATGCGTACTTTCAAGCCTGTAACTCGAACGGTACCTAAAAAGAAAAGAACAAACATATATGAATGTAGATGTCTATTACCTAGCGTAGAAGTTGCTTTGCAGACAGTAACTAACAGTTCTAGCTTACCTTAAGATAAAGGCTGAAGAATAATATTCACAGCAGACAGTACTTAGACGGGAGATGTGTACGTGATAAACGCATACAGAGAACTGTAAGCACTTCACGCAGACTGCGGCGAGTAAATATGCTGCTTGTTACCAAGCGGATGTGAAAATCGCTGACAACTGCAGTACAGTCGGAACGAAGTGTTTATGCAACAAGAGCACTCCTGTAGTCCCGCAGGCTGACGTATTTAAGCCGGAATCGAACCTCCTGTTGACGCCGAGGTGTCAGAATTTAAGAGTTCTGCAGTGGATCGAGCCTTGGAAAGTTAGCGCGCGATCCTCGACTTCTGGACTTAAACGGGAGGGTACTAAGCTACATCCGCGGTATTCCTTACCTGTAGGCACTTAAAGGTATTGGGCTAAAACTACATTTAGCTAGATCATGTAATGACGATCGCGCAGGCCCCTCGCCTAGCATTTACGGCTTCTAGTTCGAACCCGCTATCCCCGAAGTAGCGAGAATGATTGGAGAGTGTTGAGGGTGATTCATTCGTCGGATGGAGGCGTTAAGCTATGTGCAGGCTTCTTCTAGTCGGGGTACGCGATTCAAATCCTAGCAACTTATACCGTCGGGAAGGGCATCCGGCTAGATCATGCAATGACGATCACGCAGGTCCCTCGCCTAACATTTACGGCTTCCAGTTCGAAACCGCTATCTACCGAAGTAGTGAGAATGATTGAAGAGTGTTTGAGGGTGATTCATTTGTTGGATGGAGGTGTTAAGCTGGCTTCTTCGGTAGGAGTAGGCTATGTCGGGATATGGATTTAAAATCCTAGTCAGGAAGGGCAACCGGCCGTATAAAGCTATGGTGTGAGGCGGGGTGTGCAAAAAAGCTAGCTATAAGTAAGGGTTGTTGATGGGGACGTTAAACCTTGTGCAGACTCCTTCGAAAATGATTTTTTGAGTACAAGAGTGTTGATGGTGATTCATTTGTCGGATGGAGGCAATAAGCCTTGTGCAGGCTTCTTCAGCGGGAGTAGGCTATGTGTCGGTACCGGGATATCTAGTTATAAAGCATTAAGTAAGGGCTGTTGATGGGGGCGTTAAACCTTGTGCAGACTCCTTCGAAAATGATTTTTTGAGTACAAGACTTGACGGTGATTCATTTGTCGGATGGAGGCAATAAGCCTTGTGCAGGCTTCTTCAGCGGGAGTAGGCTATGTGTCGGTACCGGGATATCTAGTTATAAAACCCGCTACAACAAATTTATCACGTATACTGCGATTTAAAATCCTAGTCAGGAAGGGCAGCCGGTCGTAAAACTATGGTGTGAGGCGGGGTGTGCAAGAAAGCTAGCAATAAGTAAGGGCTGTTGATGTGTTTTAACCTCTCCGTACAATCATGATATTTTACGTTAGGAACTTACATAGGCTAAATGCTACACATTCCGTGGCAGAGCCAGGAATCGAACTCGGACCTCCGAGGGTAGCAGCTAACTACTACACCACAGAGGAGTACTATTTCAGAATATTTTACAACCTTAATTAGTACTGTGTTTTAAGAGCTTACATGGGACTCAGCTAAGAAGACGTTCGCGAGTTACAAGCACGCAGTGTCCTCGTTCAAGGTCGAGCCGGAAGATACGTGTACAATTTCAGCTAACACACGCATTCCACACAACTCGCTCAGAATGACTGTGCCGATGCTTCAAGGACTGTAGAACAAATCTATAGCCTACAGTATGCATGCCTCTCACCCGGTAGTCTCGGGTTCGATTCTCTTGGGAATAAAAATGTGTTTAAATCGCATGAATTTGTTGAGTTATCCTTCCTGATGCAAAACTAGCAGTATCTAACCTCATACACTATAGTTTTCAACCGGTTGCCCCTTCCTGGCAACTCGGATTAAGAATCTGTTTTACAACGTCTAACACGGGGAATCGGGGATTTACAGCTGGATGCACTTCTTAGATTTTAAATCACGAACTATTGTTTTACGGCCGGATGCCCTTCCTGACGCAAAACTAAGATTTTTAAATCACAAGAATTTGTTTTAAGACTAGTCGCCCTTCCTGATGCAAAACTGGCAGTATCTAGCCTCTCACGTCATACACTATTGTTTCGACCGGTTGCCCTTCCTGACAACTCGGATTAAGAATCTGTTTTACAACTTCTAACACGAGAATCGGGGATTTACAGCTTAAAGATGGCAGATGACAGCTGTCAGAAAAGCATATAGGTTTGTAAAGCACGTAGAATTTGCCGCCACCACATAGAGTGTAGCACCGAGGTTTGTGATGCAAGATGGCGGATGACAGCTGTCAAAAAAGCACATGGCTTTGTTTCTAAAAACAAGAGCACGTGGAATTTGCCGTCACCCGGCAGCACGGTGATTAAAGATGGCGGATGACAGCTGCACATGGCTTTGTAGAGCACGTGGAATTTGCCGTCACCACATAGAGGGCGGCACTGTTCTCAAAGATGGCGGATGACAGCTGTCAGAAAAGCGCATAGGTTTGTAAAGCGAATAGAATTTACCGCCACCACATAGAGTGCAGCACTGTTCTCTCTGGATTAAAGATGGCGGATGACAGCTGACGAAATTGCCCGCAGCATAGTGCTCAAAGATGGCGGATGACAGCTGTCAAAAAAGCACGTGGCTTTGTTTCCCAACAAGAGCACATAGATTTTTTCAAATTGCCGCCACTACATAGAGTGCAGCACTGTGCTCTGTTGATTAAAGATGGTGGATGACGGCTGTCAAAAAGGCGGGTGATAGGTGATGAAATTGCCCGCAGCACGGTGCTCTGTTGATTAAAGATGGCGGATGACAGCTGTCAAAAAAGCACGTGGCTATGTTTACCAAACAAGAGCACGTGGAATTTACCGCCACCACATAGAGGGCAGCACTGTTCTCTCTGGATTAAAGATGGCGGATGACAGCTGTCAGAAAAGCATATAGGTTTGTAAAGCATGTGGAATTTACCGCCACCACATAGATGGCAGCACGGTGATTAAAGATGGCGGTTGACAGCTGTCAAAAAAGCATGTTGATTTGTAAAGCACGTGGAATTTGCCGCCACCACATAGATTGCAGCACTGTTCTCTCTGGATTAAAGATGGCGGATGACAGCTGTGACGTACCACATTTCAAAGGTAAGTAGCTAAAGAGGGCAGCACGGTGCTCAAAGATGGCGGATGACAGCTGTCAGAAAAATAGCACGTGAATTTGTTTCCAAACAAGAGCACGTAGAATTTGCCGCCACTACATAGAGTGCGGCACTGAGGTTGGCGATGCAAGATGGCGGATGACAACTGTCAAAGGTAAGTAGCTAAAGAGGGCAGCACGGTGATTAAAGATGGTAGATGACAGCTGCACGTGGCTTTGTTTCCAAACAAGAGCACATGGAATTTGCCGCCACTACATAGAGCGCAGCACTGAGGTTTCGGATGCAAGATGGCGGATAACGTACCACATTTCAAAGGTAAGTAGCTAAAGAGGGCAGCACGATGCTCAAAGATGGCGGATGACAGCTGCACGTGGCTTTGTTTATCTCACGCTAGTGAGGTTAAGTTGGTAGCACTAAGGTTTAGACCCGTCAAGATGGCAGCACTGCCGATGACAGGTGATGAATTTACATCTACTACGATAAAGAGGGCAGCACGGTGCTCTCTGGATTAAAGATGGCGGATGACAGCTGTCAAAAAGGCACGTGGCTGTCAAAAAACACGTGGCTTTGTTTACCTCATGCTAGTGAGGTTAAGTTGGTATCACTAAGGTTTAGGCCCGTCAAGATGGCAGTACTGAGGTTAGCGATGCGTTGTTGTCTGTCAAAAAGCACGTGGCTTTGTTTACAAATCTGTTGAAAAGCACGTGGCTGTCAAAAAGCACGTGGCTTTGTTTACCTCGCGCTAGTGAGGTTAAGTTGGCACTACTGAGGTTTAGGCCCGTCAAGATGGCAGTACTGAGGTTAGCGATGCGTTGTTGTCTGTCAAAAAGCACGTGGCTGTCCAAAAACACGTGGGTTTGTTTACCTCATGCTAGTTAGGTTACGTTGGCACTAGTGAGGTTTAGGCCCGTCAAGATGGCAGCAGTGAGGTTAGCGTTGCGTTGTTGTCGATGACAGCTGTCAAAAAGCACGTGGCTTTGTTTACAAATTCAAATCTCGCGCCAAAATTCAAATTTCCCGCCAAAATTCAAATTTCCCGCGGGCGGCGGAGGCGGAGGCGGCGGCGGAGGAGGCGGCGGGAGGAGGAGGAGGCGGCCGAACTGTCCCATTATACTACTGATAACTAAAATACGAACCCGCACAATTGTGCGTACTCGGTCTGAAAGGGGTCAACTCGGTTGCGCTGAAAATTTAACAGGACAGTAATATAATGTGACAGTTTATTTCGAGACTGAAGGACTGTGGGGTGCTCAGTGGTAGTAGGTCGGTCAGCAGCCAGCAAAAGGATATTGCCGGCGAATTGTTGAAGCTCACGATGAGGAAGCTGGAAACTGTTTAATTATGAAGAAATCGTCCAGAATGATCTGGAAGTGGAAAGCACGTGAATCTTCCACGTGCCTACATAAAGAGTGAATAAACCTGGAGAGAATGGTTCAGTCTGGAATGAGTTAGGAGATACTGGCGACTCCTGTCCGTAGGTGGAGAAACAAAACGGCCTTGACTACGTATGATGAGCTGTGGACTGAACTGAAGTCTTCTGCGTTGTGAGAAGCCGTGCTGAAAAAGAGGAGTTACACCACGTTCTTGGGTAAAACCAGTGTTGAAGGGAGAACTCAAATGCGAGTGAACCTGTAATTGACTGATAATAGTACTCGTAGTTTAGCACATTTAGAGTACAGTAAAGCTAGTATTCTTAAATAGTGATTATTACTACCATGATAACTCGCCACAATAAAAAACGAATTAACATTTTTTAAATCTACTTTACGTCGCGGATAGGTGTTATGAAGACGATAAGATAGGAAAGGGCCACGAATGGGAATAAAACGACCGCGGTCTTAATTAAGTACATTGCTTTATGTGAGAAGAGGAAACCACGGAATGCCATCTTCAGGGCTGTCGACAGTGGGTTTCGAAACCACTGTCTCCCTAATGCAAGCCGACAGCTAACCGCACAGCCACTTACTCGGAATAGAAATTATAAATATTATGACAGACAGAAAATAACTGGCAATGCGTTTAGAACCGGACGAAGTAGGAGGGAGAAAATGCTTCATTTTCAGATGTTCATGTCTGAATACTTTTTTCCTTTTTTGGGTATTTTATTGTTTCTTCTTTTAAATCAATGAATAAAAGTGATAATAAATTAATGAACAATAAATAATCAATTACATTCCTAAGAAACTTTTTAGTGCAAGTGGAGCTCGTAATAACATACATACATATTTATTTATTTATTTATTTATTTATTTATTTATTTATTTATTTATTTATTTATTTATTTATTTATTTATACTGATGAAAGAACATATGATCTTTAACCCCTTACTTATTTAAATCAGGAACGAAAGATTCCGAGGAGAACAATAAATATAGGGAAAATTTACACCAATTCAGGAGCTAGTCTGACGCTATAAACGGGACAGACAAAAAACATTAAAACCTATCAAAAGAAAAAATGTAAATTCGAAATAGGCCAGAACCAACAAAGAGAAAATGGATTCCGAAACATCACGGCAATCCCCAAATAATGACACGAGTTCATAGACTGATGGTGGCAAGAATACCTAAACGGGAAGGAAAAACTACAAATTCTGAATTCCTAGTTCTTTTAAAATTTCACGTTCCTAGGCTCAAGAGTAGAAGAAACTTAATATTTCTAAATAAGAAAGTTAGATCATCTGCTCATGAAAATTCTCTTCTTTACAGACTATGCACTAACTACAACTGCGCAGTTCGTAAAAACGACTCACTGCATTACATCTCAGCATTCAAGGAATAGCTAAACGGTGACTACGGGAGGAGAAAACGTCAGGGATTCTAAAAGTCATAAAAATATATCATACACTCACAAATTTGTAAATGACTCAACATTCCTCCGCTTTTCTGTAATAATGTATATAAGTGGTATATACATTATTCTATATATGTTATTTTAAGAATAAATTCTATAAAAAAAACATGGCACCACAGCCCTTAAAGGGCCTTGGCCTACCAAGCGACCGCTGCTCAGCCCGAAGGCCTGCCGATTCCGACGTGTCGTGTGGTCAGCACAACGAATCCCCTCTGCCGTTATTCTTGACTTTCTGGGCCGGGGCCGCTATCTCACCGTCAGATAGCTCCTCAATTCTAATCGCGTAGGCTGAGTGGACCTCGAACCAGGCCTCAGGTCCAGGTAAAAATCTCTGACATGGCCAGGAATCGAACCCGGGGCCTCCGGGTAAGAGGCAGGCATGCTACTAATACACCACAGAGCCGGCTATAAATGCTAAAATTTATGTATATTCTACCGCAAAATATCATAACTTATTTAATTAGAATTGCCAGTTTAGTAGCGGAATATTTTCATCAGCAATATAATGTTTAATTTTTTTTTGCTAGGGGCTTTACGTCGCACCGACACAGATATGTCTTATGGCGGCGATGGGATAGGAAAGGCCAAGGAGTTGGAAAGAAGCGGCCGTGGCCTTAATTAAGGTACAGCCCAAGCATTTGCCTGGTGTGAAAATGGGAAACCACTGAAAACCATCTTCAGGGCTGCCGATAGTGGGATTCGAACCTACTATCTCCCGGATGCAAGCTCACAGCCGCGCGCCTCTACGCGCACGGCCAACTCGCCCGGTGTTTAATTTATTAGTATTACTATAGCATAGATTGCTATTGTTATTAATATAATGTAAATATATGAACTAATAGTGGCAAACTTTTAGTGGGGATAAAGAAACCATGCAGTATGCATTAAATAAATAAATAAATAAATAAATAAATAAATAAATAAATAAATAAATAAATAAATAAATAAATACATCTCTATAGCGAAGTACATTTCTACGTCAAAATTTGTGGCGTGAGCCCGGTAAAAATAGTATCATTTTAACTCAAAACATAATGTTGGAATTTCTGCTTAATTTTATTAAGAGTAACCAATTTACTTGTCCCTTGTAAGTTTTCCAGAAACTAGGAGTATATGAAGTGGGAACTAACCGAAGGACACTTTTTGCTGGAAATGTTATTATCGTTATTCTTTTGTGATGTGAAGGCTAAAGTATTTCCGGAGCTCTGCTTCTCTTTAGCATTGTTCTCGTTTATAGAAAGCTTTTTGTCAGCATTAGATATGAAAACGATATGGAAAATCACCCCTGTTATGGACATGAGAACGATCGTTCCTGTCCATTAGCTTGTGGACGATAAACACGCAACCCTCCAGAGCTGTGGGTTGCTTTACTTTTACAGTATTTATCAAACCAGCGTCTTATAACATTAATAATAGAGTTTACGGTAGCGTCTCTTAGCAACGCTACTGGTAACGGGAGGGGGAGTCTTCGCTTCTCATCCCAAACATTCACATACGTGAAATGACAGGTTGTTCATTATAGATTTATTTTGAACACGAATACTCTATTATTATTTTTTTTCATCAAATGATTCCTTTCCTTGAGGGTTTTCCTGACTATTTCACTCACGGCTAGAATGACCAATCCGCAATTGGAATGTGAGGAACTTCAACGAATCAAGTGATTTCCATCGTCCAGTAGTATCTATTTTGATTGTCCGACTCGTGGGCTGAACGGTCAGCGTACTGGCCTTCGGTTCAGAGGGTCCCGGGTTCGATTCCCGGCCGGGTCGGGGATTTTAACCTTAATTGGTTAATTCCAATGGCACGGGGGCTGGGTGTATGTGTTGTCTTCATCATCATTTCATCCTCATCAAGACGCGCAGGTCACCTACAGGCGTCAAATAGAAAGACCTGCACCTGGTGAGCCGAACCCTTCCTGGGATATCCCGGCACTAAAAGCCATACGACATTTCATTTCATCTATTTTGATTTATCGCTTTCGTATTATCACAACTGCGTTGTATTAGGTTTTATATAAATAGTGTAGTGACAAAAATTTATAGCTCATTTGATCTTCCTTTATTTTCATTGCAAAAGAGACACCTGAGCCAAGGATCATAACTGTGCAGTACAATCGATTACATTTGATACTAGAGTTGAAACATTAGCATCTAAGATACCAACCCAAACCAAACCAAACCCCGTGGCACTAAAGCCCTTGAGGGGCCTTGGCCTACCAAGCGACCACTGCTCAGCCCGAAGGCCTGCAGATTACGAGGTGTCGTGTGGTAAGCACGACGAATCCCCTCGGCCGTTATTCTTGGCTTTCTAGACCGGGGCCGCTACCTCACTGTCAGATAGCTCTTCAATTCTAATCACGTAGGCTGAGTGGACCTCAAACCAGCCCTCAGGTCCAGGTGAAAATACCTGACCTGGCCGGGAATCGAACCCGGGGCCTCCGGGTAAGAGGCAGGCACGCTACTCCTACACCACGGGGCCGCCAACATTTAGGATACTGTACAATGAATTCTAATATCACGATATTTTAGTGATAAGAAAACAGATGCCAACAATCCGTATATAACATCTCTAATTATGTCTGTCCTTCACAGCGGTGTTGAGCAAACGAGAAGTTTTGAACAGCTGAAATCGGTACCATGTACAGATTGTTATGTCTTCTTTTCAACAAAAGTATAATGAACATTTCTCGACCACGATTTCTGTACATTTTTGAAGAAAAAATACAAAAATATAATGAACATTTCTCGACCACGATTTCTGTACATTTTTGAAGAAAAAATACGTTTTAGTTAGCTAAGTCTTTGACGCATATTTGCTATGATGATGTAGGTACACATCTATCGACATGATACATCCTGCGTACATCCTGCCTTCCTTTTCCTGTCACAGATATATTTTACAAACTTAAAATGGTACCTGATATGAGTTACAAGAAAAATGCAATGATGACCAACTTACTTGAACTGTTCAATGAAAAAATACTATCATTGAGTGAAATTAATGCATCATTTTCTTCCATAATGGGATTTATCACTATCGATAAGCACGAAATTAAGCAGCATTCATGGTGGTCGTGGTCGTTATTGCGTCACTGTGACACTGTGGTTGGTTGATTCGAGTCCCATTCGTTGAAAATCATCAGTATGATGGCCGGCAGGATAGGGAAGGTGGTATGATTACATTTATGATCACTAGAATGCATGCAAAAAGCTTGGATTAAGTTCCACCTGAAGAGCATATGACGCTATTGATGGTGATTCGTTTTGGACAGTTGTATGTAGCATTCTCAAGAGTACGCAGATGTATAGACATCAAATCACAACTGCGAGCTACAACTGCACTCAGTATGGGTTGTAAGAAAATACGAAAATACCTATTTTGATTCCATTCGAATGCAGCATAAAACCTGGACAGTGTAGCTTTTATTCGTAAAAAATATATTAATAGTCCATTCGGAATTTCCAATTATTTTATAGACAATAGTTTCGACTGTCGAAGGTAGGATTATGCACTAGTGGTAATACCTATAATTATAAAAGGACATGTCTGTCTGTGCGTGATGCCCAGCAAAATCTACAGCACGCAGAGATCAGAAATTTTGAACATAGGTAGATGGAAAGGGGTCTGAATGCACCTCGAAGCCTGAATTTTCATTTTCGCTTTCGTTGGTGAGTAATGAACGAAAAACCATCGGAAAACGTGCATTGGGATATGACAATCCAACGTGTTGTCAACGAGATTAAATACATAGAGTCACTGTCGCTAGGCAACGTACATAAGATAGGTAGAGAACACAATATCCAAGGAGCCATTTTACGTCCAGGACGTAGGAAGCCATTTTTGGTCTTATAAGGTGCGAGGGTATATGACGGTGTTGATGGTGATTCATTCGTCGGATCGGGACGTAAGTCTTGAGCTATTCGAGAGTAGTGGTCTATGTGCCGGCGCCGGGTTTCATTCTCTTCATTCTTACTATCATATAAAAACTCGCTACGAAGATTCATCTCACTTCATGCCCAAACCCCGTAGAGATAGGAATCCATTTTCGGTCCACGGCAAGAGGAGCCAATAGCCCGTAATATTCGGAAATGTTTGCGTGTATGTGTGCGAAGCCCAGTCAAATCTACGACGCACAGAGGTCTGAAATTTTGACATAGGACAATCGGTTAAAGTTGTAGGACTCCATCTTCGAAAACGGTGCTCTTGCCATTGTCAGCTGTACGTGGACTGTTCAAGAGTTCGAAAGGCAAATACAACACAGTATACACCTTACCTCCAAATGGAAGGACATTAATATAATTTATTCCCAAGCTCTAAGGAAACAATATATTTTTTATTATATAACATGGTCTTTTACATGGTTTTAATATTATTTGTACCACCCATCAACCCGGTATCTTAAGCATTGAAAGTAACAATATAATAAAAATAAAATAATGTATTTCATGCAGTTTACGTCAAAAAGATGTGAGTTAATAAATATAATGTTTTAATTTGCTTTTAAATAAAGAGTTTAGAAACATCTAACAAACGCGAGCAAAGCCGCGGGCACATGCTAGTAAAATAGTAAAGCATAAGTCTATTGGCTAGACGTTTTGTCCTTTAGATAATCAGCAACCTCAAACATGCAATTTAATAGCTCCTAGAATAAGTTAAGGAAGAATGTTGGCAAACTTTACAGAGTAATGCCTCTTAAAATTAGTGTCATACTTAGTAGATTATGATGATTTACAGTGTACTTTGGTAGATCCTCTTACAGTATACATATGTACATAGAATGTTGGAATGAGCTTGTCCATATACAGTTTATACAACATAATAGCTGAGCTGCTTTTTTACAAGGCCATCTATTTATAACACATTACAAAAGTTGTAGGCCTGTGCGCTTGATGTTAAGATACATAGGTTGAAGGGTATTTTCTGTTCTTTTTTTCTGCAAGAGGCTGATATTTTCAAACCGTTCTTTACTGCAATATATCCATCAAATAACTCAGGTGTCTTTCCATTATAGAACATGATTATTTAATTTATGGCAGTTTTACAGTTACAAAATGAATTAAAGTAATACGTTTATAAATCAACATTTAGATTTTGTAAACAATTAACATCATAAAGAGTTAGATGATGATAGGGCTTGCAGGATTGGCATGTTGAAGGCAGCGTTGAATGATATGCTCAGTGGTTTGATGTTTATCATCATAGTGTAGATCCCCTCCATCCTGATAGTTTGATTGGCCGTGGACAGTTCTCAACCTGTGCAGACGATACCACTGTTTTCGTGGGTGGGCACTACCCTCAGCTTCCACGTTGAATGAAAGGCATGTGCGGGTGTAACAGTACTATTCACTGACCACTCATTCTTCTAGGATTGGTTTATGTCAAAGCGGTCTGCCGTGAGTCTGGTCTCCGAGATATATACCACTGATTTGGTGAGTGACAACATTTCTGGTGAAGAGGAAGGGAGGGTGTTGTCTAGATGAACTTTGCTTCCCTCAGCAGCGCGTGCTTCCTGTTTAGGTTGTGGTAGCGTAATGTGGCTGCGCACAGGTAACCATTAGGATGAGGTCGACTTCACGATGCCAAGTATACATGGTATTGTATCATTTAAATTGGTATCTACTGTTTATTTTGCTAAGAAGTAAGCCATACGTTACAGTGTCAACTCAGTTAAAAGATTTTTAGCCCATCCAACACAGCAGTTCAATGTAAATATTACTCTATAACATACCTGCATACAATCACACACTATTGAAGAAGGAATAAAGTGCACACTATCAAAGAATGACATGGTTCTTTCTTAAAATATCTTGATAGAGTCTGATCATGTTCTTTCAATAACGAATCATGTTATTCGTTATTTGGTAGTGTGTATTTCCTTCTTCTGGTTTCGTTTCGGCCAACAAAGTACCACGTCATTTCAACTGTTTCCCTTGAGCTTTAATGTTGGTCCAGTATTCCTTCATTCGTATACAATGTTGCTCTTTCGTCCATGCCTTTCCAGGTTTCATCTTCGGCTTTGGTAGGAAACTCTGATGTTCTTGGAGTTTTTCTTAAGTGGGACACGCTCCTGGATATCTTCAAATGAGATCCCAATCTCCTGCAGATCATTCTGTACCTCACTGAACCATGTCCCCTTTACCTTTTTCTCTTGGAGGAAAGTGAAAATGCGGTTGGTTAACCGTGTTGACTTCATTCGGGCCATGTGTCTATAAAAAGTAATACTCCTTTTTCGCATCACATCGGTTATTTTCTCCACATGTGAGTACAACTCCTGGTTGTGCCGTCTCCTAAACTCGCCGTCGCCTTTGACTGGACCTAAGATTTTTCTCAAAATCTTTCTTTCCTTGGCCTCCAATTTCTCCATCATGTCTCTTTCCTTCATGACGAGACATTCCGCAGCATATAGAGCCTCTGGCCGGATGAAAGTGCAATAGTGTTTGATTTTTGCATTCAGAGATATAGATCTTTTGTTATAGACATTTTTAGTCAGATGGTAAGTCATTTCCATTTTATTCGTGCGTGAAGAAAAGCCTTCTTTCTCGGACAAGTTACGTTCTATCCATTCACCAAGGTACTTAAATTTTTCAGCTCGCTTGACTTTTCCGTGAGTCCCTTCTAGCTCACGTGGCGCCAGTTTGATGTTTGTAATGAATTTATTTTTCTGAAAGGAGATTTGGAGGCCTGCCTTTGCAGCTTGATCTGCTTCGTGGCCACATCCAAGGAATCAGCAAAAACCGGGAGAAAGTCCGCAAATGCTAGATATCAATTGAAAGGTTCTTGTTCTTGTGGCCTAGCCTGACTCCGCTTTCGACTCCTTCATAACTCATTTCTCTGCGCCATTCACGGATCACTTTCTCAAGATCGCAGTTGAACAACAGAGGTGAGAGGCAATCTCCTTGCCTAACTCCTGTCCGTATTTCAAAGGCATCTGAAGTCTCTCCTCTAAACTTCACTTTTGAGATGTTGTTGGTGAGAGTCTGTTGGATGATCACTCTTGTTTTACCGTTTAATAATTTGCTTTATTTTCAGGTCCTAGGTGAATGCATACGTTTTTTCCGGTATTTTCGGGTTAAGAAAACACGTAATTTTCAAGAAAAATTCATTTAAAAAAAAAGAATATTGTCCAACGTCTTCTACACACATTTTTACATATATTTGTGGTAAGTTATGAATATCATGTCAGAGAAACTGCTTGTCTTTTGTGGCAAACCATTTGTCGAGCCATTTTCCAACTTCCTCGAAATTGCTGAAGCGCGTGCTCCATTGATGTGAAGAGGTGATAGATGGTGCCACGTTGGGGCAGTACGGCGGGTGCGGAATGATATCCCATACAAGCGATTTCAAGGTGTATTTCACTGGTTTTGTTGTGTGAGACGGCGCATTGTCATGAAACAAAATCACATTGCCATGTCTTCTGGCCCATTCTGATCGTCTTTCGATCAATGCGTGATTTAAATTAATCATTTGTTGGCGATAGTGTTGTGCATTAACGGTTTCGCCAGGCTTCAAGTGTTCATCGCTCACCTTCGCAATGTGTGGGCTGCCAGAGCGCGCACTGCCTTTCACATTGAAATCACCACATTTAAACTGTCTGAACCATGCCTCACATGTTCTAATCAATGGAGCGTGTTCTACCAGCAAACGATGACTTTCCATAGCCATTTTATTTTGATTAAATAAGAAAAGCAATGCATGCCGCAGATGTTCATTTTCAGGCACAAACGTCGACATGATCACTGGACGATTCAACACAGACGCTAGTGTTTGGCGGACTCAACTTGTGTGTGTAGGCATGTTAACGTCAGGCCAACAAACTGACGTATGTGTCAAATTCATACGCTGCGTACTGTTCGCTAGCGCCATCTCTTAATGAAAACGGAACAGACTTATGTATTCACCTGATATGTTATAGTTTAATATTTATATTGAACTTGTGTGTTCTACAGGCTGAAAAGCTTTTAAGTTACATTTACCTTTTACACATGTATACTCTACAACAGCGTAGGAACATAATATTCTACCGTAGAACGATCCTGATTAGGCATAGGCAGTCAGTCACTGCTCTCCACGAAGTACCATAGAGTTTATGGATGATGTCATTCCTCAGCTACCTTGAGAGAAAGATCAGTAAGAGTTTATTTTTGCATCTCAAGAACTGTCAAGTTTGACTCAGAGACATTTTGGAAAAGGATTTTACCGGAGCGTTTGTCCTCGGAGAAAAAGAGTTGTTTAGTAGTTTTCCAGGCTATTAATGAGCTGGAATCAGGAAATTTCAGTCTTAGTTTTGTTCAGGATCAGTTTCCAAGACTTGGTTGATATTTTATCCAAGTCTGCTCTCCATCTTTAAATTCCTGCTTTGTGCCACCACTGCGATATCATCAGCATGCATCAGCATGGTGGGTCTAGTGGATGACAAGTCGAAGACTGAAGAAGAGTGGACCTAAAACTGAACCCTGTGGTACGACATTGTTTAGCTTAATTCTGCGATTAAGAGCTTAAGAAAATCTCTTATCAAATGAACCTCGTTCTACACCTTAGCTCAGAATTGAATTCCTTGAACTAACCGATGAATGAATCCAGGGCCTTGGAATTAGAGACAGGGACGTATTATATTTACAAGATCTACAGTTGCATTCATTTCCTCACAATTTATGAACCATATCATTCTTTTGTGGATACACTCATTTTTCTTTCGGTTTATGGGAACTCTTTATCTGTACTGTGGGTGGAATCAAAGGATACATTATCTCTATACCCTGGCATGTTGCAAAAGTCGCCTAACCGAGCTCGATATCTGCAGTCGCTTAAGTGCGGCCAGTATCCAGTATTCGGGATATAGTGGGTTCAAACCCCACTGTCGGCAATCCTGCAG
This sequence comes from Anabrus simplex, assembly GCF_040414725.1. Taxonomy (NCBI): domain Eukaryota; kingdom Metazoa; phylum Arthropoda; class Insecta; order Orthoptera; family Tettigoniidae; genus Anabrus; species Anabrus simplex. Next base: position 138,054,932 of record NC_090273.1, read on the forward strand.
TTGGTTTTCCGTGGTTTCCCATTTTCATACGAGGCAAATGCTGGGGCTGTCCTTACTTAAGGCCACGGCTGCTCCCTTCCAACTCCTAGCCGATTCCTGTCCCATCGTCGCCATAAGACCTATTTGTGTCAGTGCCACGTAATGCAACTTGCAAAAAAAGGCACTTAAGAGGGAAACAATCAGTGAATACTCGTTCCGTCCTTTTCTAAAGCCAAGAAACATGTCTATAACTCCGTGTAGCGGAGAAAATGCGCGAGTGCAATTTTGAAATTTAATTCTCAGCTGTCTATCTTCCATCTCAACGAAAAAACTGGCCAGCAAGGAAGTTTATATCTACTTTGAAAACAGACTACTTACATGCAACAGCCTCCCAAAATATTGTAGAGTTTCTCTGCGATGTACAATGGGACTCGTGCGTTTCCACCCTGAGGATTTCAACCATTGGATTGGTCTACCCTACTGTTGAGTATTGTGCTCCAGTTTGGCTAAAACAGTGCTCACACCAGACTTGTTGACACCCAGCTCAATAGACTATGCTGACTGTAACTGGAACAAACAGGGACGCTGAAACGTTCTGGCTTCTCATACGTAGCAAGATATTCGATGGTGGCGGTAAAGACCCCGCAGACGTGCGGGGAGGGAGGGGGCCATGGCTTGTGAGGGGCTGAAGAATTATTATTTTACATATTGATAAAGCTACAACACACAGTACAGTATTATTTGTATTACAGAGGATTATTCCAAACTTAGGCCATCATAGTGCAGCCCTTCTTTCATCAACAGGAGTTCGGAAATTATTTCTGAAAGAATGTGAGTTTCGCTACCTGTTGCAAAAATAACCATCTCTTGCTGCCACTCACAACAATCAACAAGGCTTTCGAAGTAATTAGCCAGTTCTGAGAACCCATTAGTCAGAGAAAATGCTATAACAAAGACATCCTCTTGAAATAAACTCTAAATACTGAAGTTTTTAGCAGTCAGTGTAGCTAAGTAGGCTTACGATGGACGGTTAAGTTGTAAAAGATTTGGTCCTAGGAACGAGATTATTTCTTAATATTGTGACAGTCACAGTCTTTTAGTTACTATAATTGGAATAAGTATTTCTTGCGTGTGGGTTCGAACCGTATAAGTGTATTACTTTAATTCCTTCGTATCTGAAAACGAAATTGTGTAATTATTATTATCGTTGCGTCGTTGTTGTTCATTGTAATAATATACAACCTTGTACTACGGAATAAACTTATAACTTTCGAGGGGTCCATTTTCAATTATTGCCGGGGGGGGGGAATGATACCGAGCTTCTTAGCGCCTCTACTAAATTATCCCCACCGTCTTTGCGACGAGAAAACGCAAAAAAGCGCAGAACTCTGTCTTTTCGTGACATCCCAGTAATTGAAGGAAACAGCCTGCATCTCGACATCCTCCTCTGAAAAGAGCATGCGTGTTGTGAAATATGGATTAATTACAACTAGACTCAGAGTTTTGGGGCAGTAAAACGTTAAAAGGTTAGAACGCAACTTATTGAAGCGACTAACAAGTATACACATCGGTTGTGTTAGGAGCCTTGCATAAACGTAAGGGGTACGGCCCAACAGAACCCCTAGAATTTATGTTACTCTTGCTACATATTGAAGTGTGTAACAAGTATAGTTTACCCTACACAACATTTGTGTTATGAGTCCTGCATAAACGTTTGGGATACGGCACAATATAACCCCTAGAATTTATGTTACTCTTGCTACATATTGAAGAACGAGCTAAGAGACACTTCATAATAACAAATTAGATTCCATTCCAACCTATTACTGTCTAAATACCCGGAGCCGATTTATAACTGACAGATGGAAAAGAGCATGGCAGACTAACGCTGCAGCTGAAGATTCCCCGAATTTCTATCAGACCGCTGGGCGTTGACTTAAATTTTAAAACCTCGTGTGTTCTCAAAACGTTGAGAACAAACTGTTAATTTTTCTTCCTGCTCACTGTGCATATGCTGCAAATTATCTTCAACCAGTTGTGATTGTGGTCCGATAGTCGAACAATCTAACATATAATTAAGGAATGTCCACTGCGGTGACTACCCTGAACTCCCGCAGGGGTCTTGGAAATCGAAAAGTATACGAAGTACTAGTATACAGGGTGGCCCAAAAGTCACTGTACAGTTGGTTAAAAGAAAACGAAAGCAACGGCGAAACGTAGTACAGTAGGAAGTTTTAACCCGTTAAGTTGTTATTACCAAATGGCGATGATTACGCTTTGTGAAGTTGGTATACAATGCTATGACAAACAAAACTAATCATCATCATCATCATTATATGATGTGGCCTCTTTAAGTCGTGAACTCAGGTAGGTCTTTAACAGAACTCTCCAGGTAGAACGGTCTCGAGCAGTTCTCTGCCAGGTAGCACCAGCTATTCTCTTGATGTCTTTGTCCCATCTGTCTGACGTTAAAAGCGTGATATGTGAAACGTGTTTAGAAGCTGTAGTTTTCCGGATTGACGCGATGCTAAAGAAAGAAAAAAGGATTTTCGCGTTAAAAATATTTTATAAAAGTGGTGTTACTGCAGTTGTTAATGAATGGCGACAACCTTTTAGATCAAAACTACCGTCTAGACAAACAGTATACAGCACACCAAATAGATTTGAATAACATGGATCTGTTATGGTGCCCCAAGATCTGGCCGCCCAAGAACAGTCACAAGTGAGTGCCCAGTGCCCAGTGACTTTTGCGCTACCCTGTTTTATAAAATGGTGTCAAATATGTTGGGGACATTCTTTAAAGTAAAAAGTTAAGAAACATTTTCCTCACAATCTTCAGTTTCTGTGCTTTCAGGAAATGTAACCTTGCATTAACGCATGATGTGCAACCCAATCAAATTGCTTCTATGGCTGATCATGCAGGTGATGGTGTATTTAACTATCACAAAAATCACCTCTCGGAATATGAAAATCTCCACTGAATACACGACAAGCATCAATAGAGGTTCAGTCTAAACTTTCGGGCTGGAAGAGATTCATGTGTTATGCTAGTATGTCCTTTACCTTTGTTTTCCATCATTAGCGTACCATGTAAAGTTGTAGAAAATTAGTCCTAATATGGAAATAAAGATTTTAGGCCTCATGTCCATATAACATATTATGTTCCTTCTACGTGTGAGGCATATGTGCTTAAATTTCGACAGAAATTTATAGCTACACTGGTATATAAGGCAGCCTCCTACAGTTCGGGTACAGTATATGGATGATTTTGTGTGTGTCTCGAATGGACTCAAGAAGTACTGGACCGATTTCGCTGAAAATTTCACAATTTGTTCTTATTACCCTTGGGAGGGTTTAGGAAGTGGTTTCAGCGCAATCTGATCGGTAGTTCGGCATAGAGGGTGAGAAGGGTGAAAAAAATAGGGGAAGGTAAGCAAACCGCATGATAAGTATGATATGAGTGTTGCCTAGCAAACAGTATGACAAGATTATGATGTGTTTCTTAAAACTTTTCTTCTTCTTCTTATGTAAACGGTATATAAAAATGAAACGTCCAAATTCAGTCTCCATGGCAATTAGGGGGGGGGGGGGTGAGAAGGTGTGAAGAAAGGAAATGTCGAAAATGACAGAGATTACGGGTGAATGTATGTATGTGTGTGTGTGTGTGTGTGCATATTTTAGCATACCTGCCAATCAAACATGATAAACATATAACTTAATATCTGGAAAAAATCTGTAGGGGCAAGAAACTCTAGCACCCATCACGGAAGGGGTGAAATGTAGAAATCCGAAAAATTACCGATATTAGTGGCGAGTTCATAGTATTTGGGGTAGCTGAGATAAACCCTGACACTCTGGATGCCGTTTGAGCCAAAGTTCATTCCCAATCGTGAGGGGGGTAAGAAGAGGTGAAAGGAATGTGCAAAAAGACCGAGATCATCGATGTACGTGTTTATGTTCCATCATAGCTCTCAACCAAACATGATTCTCATGAGTTACTGTTTGGGAAAAAAGTTCTGGGGTAAGACACTCTTATGGTTGGGGGTTGTAAGGGTATTGAAATATTAAGACAATGGAAAACGACTAATATTAAAAGTGAAAACGATGTATGTTAATAAATATGGATTTCTTTTTGCATTTAATTACATGGTTTAGAATAATCTAACGTGGTTTAATTAATAAACGCGAGCGAAGCCGCGGCCAACTGCTAGTTACTATATATAAAGTAATTGTAAATTCTAAATAGACAATTAATATATCTTACGAATAAAGTTACACTTTCCAGGATTTATGCGGCGTTCGAATGGAATCACAACAGGTATTGTAGTATTTCCTTACAAACCATATTGATTGTAGTTGTAGCTCGGAGTTGTACTCTGACGTGTATGGATCTGCGTACTCTTGGGAAAGTTACATACAACTGTCCAAAACAAATCACCATCAACAGTGTCAGATGTCCTCCCTCTACTGCGGAGAAGTTTGCAATTTAATACAGGCTTTTGGCACAACCTCCCGTACCCTGCCTGCCAACATTCTCATCGTAAAAATATTTTCAACGGACGGGACTCAAACCGGCTAATCACTGTGACAGCCCATATAGGCGCTTGATGCTTTTACGACCATCGCCCATTTTCTTCACTCTCTCATGATTATCGATAGAGATAAACCCCAAAATATAAAAAGACAATGATTCACTCATTTCACTGAACAGTTCACGTATGATGGTCTTCATTGCATTGTCATATAACCCCTTACTGGTACCTGTTTAACACCCTCAAATATATCTGTGAAAAGCAACAGAAGCCAGGATGTACACAGCTCGTTATCATGGCAATAGATAACCTGCGTCAACATGAACAATATGCGAGAAAGACTTCGATGATAGAAACGTACTTTCTTTTAAAAGAGCACGTAAGTCGTGCCTCATTGCACTTTTTTGTAAAGAAGGCATAACAATATACAACTGGTACTAGTTTCAGCTGCTGAAACTTGTTCTCTTTCTCACTATCACTGTCAATGACAGACATAATTAGGGATTATATGTATATTTAGCGAAGTGGTGTGCAATAGTCTTTCCATGAATATTACTTTCGATAACTTCATAAGAACGTTACAAGAAGCTCATTTTCCTTCCTTTACGCAGAAATTGTGACTTTAAAACTCCGTAAAATAAAAGACCACGATCCTATTATAAGAAACTCTTAGTAATTATATTGTAGTTCAAAGGGTTATTAACAGGTTTACAAACAAAGGGGCTATTGTCGCCACTGCTTAAAATGTTATCACTTAAAAAGGGAATGGGGTGGTTTCTCAGTAAATCAAAATCAGACGAAGTAATTTTGCTCGTTATAATTAAAATTGTTATAATCATTAAAACTTACACCTAGTAATTGGTATCATATTCTTGTTATTAATACGCCGTCTCCATACAACCTTTGCATTGTACTGAGCCGTTACTATCTGAGCTTATAGGAATATCGGTGAGTATCGTCAATACAGTGGTTTGTTGCCTTATGCACCCTGATACGGTTGACTAAAATACGATTCCTCCGTCTTCATGGACAATTTCTTGTCCCCAGGACAATAGAGTGCCGTAACCTATACCTACTCATCAGTTCCCACGGAGACTGTTGTAACTTGGTATAGGGGATCTCCTTATACCGGGAGTTATTCGATATTGTATACCACCCCTAAACGGGGAATACTGCAGCTCCATTTTGGTGTGATGTGGTTCGAATTTATTCTATCCTTTAGTTTCTTATCGACCTTTAAACTCGCGTAGGTGTCCGTACTTTCCAATCCGACAATAGGAATGGCACGTCGGTCAATGTCTGGGTTACTACGATTCTTCTTGGTCTCAAAGCCACAGGAACTAAGTGGTGAGTAACAACAAATAAAAGTCCAGCACACAGATAAAGTAAACTACTGAACTCCAGTGACAAATATAATCCTTTCTGTTCCAGGGAGCCACTGTTCGTGTAATCTCGGGTCGGGAAATATTAATACGTTATCTTAGTTCCCTCTCGAGGCGCCAACTTGACAGCGACCCCGAGTTTCTATGATGCTAGAAGGAAGGCCTCCATCGTTCTGCGGAATAAACATGAGTTTGCTCTTCAGTCTTTCCTGCTCCACCCCTCGTGCTGAGGGTTGCCTTATTTCTCAATGACCACCCTAACTGCGCCTCTGTGCAATAATACTTCTGGACCAGTTATGGAATCCTGATACGTCAGCACTGCTCAATCCTCCGTGAAGTATGACTATGACTTGAAATTAATTGATGTCCTTCTTCTTCTTCTTATTCTCTCTAGTGTAGTAGTAATAGTTCTCTTCGAGTCTTTTACGCTCCCAGTTAGATTACACTTGTGTTAGATTAGAGTCAGTGATGGAAAGAGTACAAGATAAAAGGAATGGGACCGATTACAGTTACTTGAGGAACATTTTTCTCAATTATGATAACAAATTATTTTTCAAAAATCAGTCAGTAAAATTACAGTTACAATTACTTTACAGAAAACCGGGCGAGTTGGGCTTGCGGTTAGGAGCGGGGAGCTGTGAGCTTGCATTCAGGTGATAGTTGGATGCGAACCCCAGTGTCCGCAGACCTGAAGATGGATTTCCGTGATTTCCCCTTCTTAACACCAGACAAATTCTGGGGCTGTACCTTAATTAAGGCCACGGCCGCTTCCTGCCCACTCCTAGGCCATTCCATTGCCATCGTATCGCCGTAAGGCCTATCTGTGCCCGTGCAACGTAAAGCAACTAGTGAAAAGAAAATCTTTATAGAATACTAGTGTTAAAGAAATCACTGATTTGTTTTTCATTTGGGGCTGGAATAATACAAACGTTTGCAAGGAAAATTAATATTATTACTTCATTTCGTGTGTTGTATTTGGCACAGAGGCATTAAGTGACTATCATTACTTGGTGAGACCAAAGATTATACTTGGAATTTTCGAAATTTTCTTTTCCGATCATTTCTATTTTCGTTAATACCGTTTGAAATGACTTTACTTTGCAAATAAATTCCCACCTCTAATCCTTGACGCCTTAAAGAGGGAAGTATATCTTTGCATTTGCTTTAAGGACGCCGCCGCCGTCCCTTGAACTACTGCATTTGAAGAAATACCTGTGTTAATTTGAAGAACATCGTTGGCAGGGGCTTAAAGTTAGGGCCTGCAGGACCTGCAATATAGGCGAACCCGGGCCTTCAAAGACCGCGCTGACTCCATCGCAAACACATACATATATAGATCATCATTATAGACGGTTATGCCTTTCAGCATTCATTCTGAAAGCCTCTGTGAATTTACTAAACGTCGCCACAATCCCATACTTACAACTAGTACTGTGGCCTTATTTATTTCTGTACTGAGTGCAATTGGACTAGACAAAAGAGTGACTGAATGGGTTGCTATATTTCTAGAAAATAGATCTCAGAGAATTAGGGTAGGTGAAGCTTTATCTGACCCTGTAATAAATAAGAGGGGAATTCCTCAAGGCAGTATTATCGGACCTTTATGTTTTCTTATATATATAAATGATATGAGTAAAGGAGTGGAATCGTAGGTAAGGCTTTTTGCGGATGATGTTATTCTCTATAGAGTGATAAATAAGTTACAAGATTGTGAGCAACTGCAGCGTGACCTCGAAAATGTTGTGAGATGGACAGCAGGCAATGGTATGATGATAAACGGGGTTAAAAGTCAGGTTGTGAGTTTCACAAATAGGAAAAGTCCTCTCAGTTTTAATTACTGCGTTGATGGGGCGAAAGTTCCTTTTGGGGATGATTGTATCTGGGTGTTAAAGTAAGAAAAGATCTTCACTGGGGTAATCACATAAATGGGATTGTAAATAAAGGGTACAGTTCTCTGCACATGGTTATGAGGGTATTTAGGGGTTGTAGTAAGGATGTAAAGGAGAGGGCATATAAGTCTCTGGTAAGACCCCAACTAGAGTATGGTTCCAGTGTATGGGACCCTAAGCAGGATTCCCTGATTCAAGAACTGGAAAAAATCCAAAGAAAAGCAGCTCGATTTGTTCTGGGTGATTTCCGACAAAAGAGTAGCGTTACAAAAATGTTGCAATGTTTGGGTTGGGAAGAATTGAGAGAAAGAAGAAGAGCTGCTCGACTAAGTGGTATGTTCCGAGCTGTCAGCGGAGAGTTGGCGTGGAATGACATTAGTAGACGAATAAGTTTGAATGGCGTTTATAAAAGTAGGAAAGATCACAATATGAAGATAAAGTTGGAATTCAAGAGGACAAACTGGGGCAAATATTCATTTATAGGAAGGGGAGTTAGGGATTGGAATAACTTACCAAGGGAGACGTTCAATAAATTTCCAATTTCTTTGAAATCATTTACGAAAAGGCTAGGAAAGCAACAGATAGGGAATCTGCCACCTGGGCGACTGCCCTAAATGCAGATCAGTATTGATTGATTGATTCCTATCTTTAACGATATTCTTACCCACCGTAAGAAAGTCCATTTTCTTCCTCATGATCATTCAACCTCTCTTGAACTACTGCTCTCCGATTTGGACGATAGCCTACCCCTCCAATTTGGACAGAGCAGAGTACTTATTTGCCGCAAATATTAGGAACAGAATCCCCAAGCTCAGAAATATATATACGCAGCAGGTATTAAGGGCAATAAATGTATCACCGCTGCACATCAGGCGACAGGTAGCTGACGTGAGTTTTCTCCACGGGGTCTTAAATGGGCATTGCCGCTCGGAAAATATTGTCTCAGTCTTCTCTCTCCGTGTTCCTTTCCGCTCCACTAGGACCAAAAACCTTCTCCACATTTCCCACATTTGAGGACTCACTACTTCAAGGATCTTTCCTAATCCGCCTCCCAACTCTCTTTAACACGTTTCATAGGAGACAAGAGCTTGATATAGCATCAAATAAAAGTACATTCGAGAGGGCTGTTAATAGTCTCTTAAGGATAAATTGATGCGAAGGGGTTATACAGCCATCTTGACTCACGACGACTTGGCTATGAACATGGACATGCCCATGGTTTTCGATTTCAACAGTTGTTATTAGTGGGCTGTGTACCTGATCTTATCTTTCTTATGTTTATTATATTTTATCAAGAAAGTTTACACTTGTTAATTAGCCTGTTGACAGTACAAGTGAAATTTGCCCAGTGTAACTGCATCTTGTGCTTTGTAAATAAATAAATAAATAAATAAATAAATAAATAAATAAATAAATAAATAAATAAATAAATAAATAAATAAATAAATAAATAAATAAATAAATAAATAAATAAATAAGTAAATAAATCCTCCTCCATTCGCCTCACATGACACCACCTTCGAAGCCGGTTTATATATACAGCTTCACCCATCCAGTTAATTCCGAACTTACCTTTATATCGCCATTCCGAGTACCCTCCTGTCATTGTTCCCACCTGTTTGTACCAGCAATCATTCTCGCTACTTCCATGTCCGTTACTTCTAACTTACGAATAAGATATCCTGAGTCCAAAACGTAAAAAACATAAATATAATGTATATGCAGGCTAATACCAGTGTGCACGGAAATAATCAGGAGACCAGATCACGACGATATCGTTTGCCTTTTACAATTTGTATGCAGAGGAATTGCCACTAGATTGCATCTAGCACCAGTCAGTGTATCGAATGTAACACAACAGAGCCGTAAACAATGCTTGTGCCTGCCGTCTCCTGTCTGCTTCCTACAATACGTCAGTGCTTGTTCCCTACCCACTCCTTTGTTTACATAGCTTGCCTGCTTCCTGAACCAATGAATACTGATCTGCATTTAGGGCAGTCACCCAGGTGGCAGATTCCCTATCTGTTGTTTCTTAGCCTTTTCTTAATGATTTCAAAGAAATTAGAAATTTATTTAACATCTCCGTTGGTAAGTTATTCCAATCCCTAACTCTCCTTCCTATAAATGAATATTTGTCCTCTTGAATTCCAACTTTATCTTCATACTGTGATCTTTCCTACTCTTAAAGAGACCACGCAAATTAGTCGTCTACTAATGTCTTTCTATGCCTTCTCTCCGCTGACAGCTCGGAGCATACCACTTAGTCGAGCAGCACGTCTTCTGTCTCCCAATTCTTCCTAGCCCAAACTTTGTAACATTCTTGTAACGCTACTCTTTTGTCGTAAATCACCAAGAACAAATCGAGCTGCTTTTCTTTGGATTTTTTCAATTCTTGCATCAAGTAATCCTGGTGATGGTCCCATACACTTGAACCGTACTCTAGTTGGGGTCTTACCAAATACTTTTATGCCTTCTCTTTTACATCCTTACTAAACACCCTCATAACCATGTGCAGAGATCTGTACCGTTTATTTACAATCCCATTTACGTGATTACCCCAATGAAGATCTTTCCTTATATTAACACCTAGATACTTACAATGAAACCAAAAGGAACTTTCATCCCATCAATGCAGTAATTAAAACTGAGAGGACTTTCCCTATTTGTGAAACTCACAACCTGACTTTAACCCCGTTTATTAACATACCATTGCCTGCTGTCCTCCAGCAATTCAGGGCTTGTTCTACATCAGACTTTAGAGAATTTTTTTTTTTCTTAGGTCCTACCTCAACATAAAGACATCATATTACGACATGAAGATCATAACCATAATTTTTGTTATGATATGTGTTTAATATTATAATTATTCCTCCAGCATTGTCTTTGTCTGGAATACATATGTTTTAGTTATCACATAAGCTGTTTAACTTTATTTGGCTGAAGATGGCCAATAAGTGACTGTAACTAGTTTCAAGACTGATGACAAATTATTTTCTTGATGTATTGTATTGAAACGGTGGACAGTCTTGTCAATTTATTTCTTATAATTGCACTTAAATACGGAACAAAGATGAAATTTATAGCTTATAATGGTCTAGTCTTATAAGAACCAGTCACCAAAGTAACATTTTCGTCTCCATACCATGTCGAACGTGCTCATCCTTCTTAGTTGTAGGCCAGAAATCCGACCCGCACAGTGCAACTGGTCAGAACATGGATTTGTAGACTTTTCCTTTCAGCCAGGTGGGAAATGTCTTGTCACATGGCACACCAATGACTTGACGCCTCTTCAGCCAAGTAGCATTTACTACTGGTGTAATTAAATTTATTTTATTTATTCATAGAAAGTGCCTCGTACCTGCTAGTAATTCGTACTGATGCCGTAAGATGGCATCGGATGGAACACGGTGGTTATTGGCATGGTGAAGGATGAAAATGCCATGCCGTGTTAATTGAAGCACGGCCGAATGGATCCCTCGCTCCGCTCCTTATACCGGCCTTCACAATCGCTTATGTAGCCCAACATAAAGGTTCACCATAATTCCGCTCTACCTGTAGAGTCGGTCAAGCCTTGATAAAGGAGGAGGGATAAGCTAAATACTAGAAAATGTAAGCCGAAAGGCCCTTTAGACCTTTTACCATTTAGCTATTTTGTCATTTAGCCCTTTTGCTCCTTCGTCATTTATCCCCTTTGCCATTTTGTCGCTTTTGCCCTTTTGCCCTTTAGCCCTTTAGCCCATTTTCCCTTTACCCTTTCTCCATTTATACCTTTTGTTCTTGTGGTCACGCCCTCGCAGAGGGAGTAGAGTTTTGGCTACACTTTAATAAGACAGGCTTACAACCCTTGCTGCTGTGTTAATGGCGGTTTCTACCTTCTAAGATCCCGGTTGGCTTAGAACCCTGACACCTGCATACCTGAAAGCTTGACTAGTTGATGTTAGATCCCTCACATTGGGAGTAGAGTACTGGATGCACCTCGGTAGGAAGAGATTACAACCCTCGCTGTGGGGTTAATGGCGGTTTCTGCCTTCTAAAATCTCGGTCGTCTTGTAACAATAATAACACCTGCATACCTCCAAGATGTGACTACTTGATGTTAGGGCCCTCACGGTGGGAGTAGAGTATTGGCTGCACGTCGGTAAGAAGAGATTACAACCCTCGCTGTGGGGTTAATGGCGGTTTCTGTCTTCTAAAATCTCGGTTGTCTTGTAACCCTAATACCTGCATACCTCCAAGCTTTGTCTAGTTGTTGTTAGAGCCCTCACAGAGGGAGTAGTAGAGTACTGGCTACACTTCTGAAAGACAGGCTTACAATCACTGCTGCTGTGTCAAGTTGTGATCCCCTGGGCAGCCCTCTAGTCAGTTCTATACGAATAGAGTATAGCACCCATCTTGTCTAGCAGTCCTTGCCTCGATCTCGAAAGTTAGGCTGCTAAAACTAATAGGTCATACTTTACAAGTGGTGAACCCTAAGGTAGATCTCTAGTTAGGTCTGTACGAATACAGTATAGCAGCCATCTTGCCTAGCATTGGTCTCGAAAGTTAGGCTGATAAAACTAGTAGGTCATCCGTTACAAGTGGTGAGCCCCTAAGGTAGCTCTCTAGTTAGGTCTGTACGAATACAGTATAGCAGACATCTTGTCTAGCACTCCTTGCCTTGGTTATCGAAATTTAGGCCGATAAAACTAATAGGTCATAAGTTTTAAGTTGTGAGCCCCTAAGGCAGCTCCCTAGTTAGGTCTGTACGAATACAGTATAGCAGACATCTTGTCTAGCACTCCTTGCCTTGGTTATCGAAATTTAGGCCGATAAAACTAATAGGTCATAAGTTTTAAGTTGTGAGCCCCTAAGGCAGCTCCCTAGTTAGGTCTGTACGAATACAGTATAGCAGACATCTTGCCTAGCACTCCCTGCCTCGGTTCTACAAATTTAGGCTGATAAAACTAATAGGTCATACGTTACAATTTGTGAGCCCCTGTGGTAGCTCTGTAGATTTAGGCTTATGCCAGACTCAGCTATAGACCTCTTTGTTCTAACAGATGCCGTAGTATTACAATTCAAAGTTGTGTTCCAAGTCGGAGAGTCGAAGCCTGGTCGGATCGGATATTGCATTTATCTCAATTTTAACCGCATGCAGTCTCCTTCTTCAGACTGTTATACTGGCAGCTCTGTTCAAGGGTGTTGCTTACATAGCATAACCAGGTACACCATCAACAGAAGCCTCGTGGTTGTCAATATCGCACGTGGATATCCTGTTCATATAATCTCATCTCCTAATTACATCCCAATAAATTTCAGGCCGGCCAGCACTCGCATCATCATACCACACTATACTTGAGTAAGAAACCCCTCGTCCTCGAGTACGCTGTCTCTACGAGGGTAGACAGCATCAACAGTGTATAGGAAACCGCTTGTTATTGTAGTAGAAGATTGTTCTCCAGTTAGAAGGGCTAAAATCTACCACCCAGCTAAACCATCTTTTCCCTATTCAGAGAAAGTTATTATTATTATTATTATTATTATTATTATTATTATTATTATTATTATTATTATTATTATTATTATTATTATTATTATTATTATTATTATTATTATTATTATAAATTATTATTAATGCCGGACTCAACTGGAGGTCCTCTAGCCGCTAACCCAAGCTCGGAAGTTAAGAGCCCCTGGTGCCCCTTTTAGCCGTTTCCTACCATCACCCACTCACCAACAAAAAGAAAATGCTATAATTATTACATCACTACACCTAGAGTCGAAAATTAGGAAGGGCATCCGGTTAGTAGGATGGAACCCCGAATTAGCCCAATACGCGAAAAGCCCTAGCACAGTCCTCGCCGGGTCAGTGCCATAAGAGGTCATGTATGCGCAGGAGTCCCTCTGCCAGACTTAAGTTAGGTAGGGCATCCGGTTAGGAGGATGGAACCCCGAATTAGCCCAATACGCGAATAGCCCTGGCACAGCTCTTCCCGAGTTAATGCCATAATAGCCCATGTATACGCAAGAGCCCCTCTGCCAGACTTAAGTTAGGAAGGGCATCCGGTTAGGAGGATGGAGTCCCGAATTAGCCCATTACGAAAGCCCTAGCACAGCCCGCGCTGGGTCAGTGCCATAATAGCCAATGTATACGCAGGAGCCCCTGTGCCAGGTGCCATCTTGCCTCAGGAACCCTAGCACAGTTTTGCCGAGTTAGTCCCATAAACGCCCGTGTATACGCAAGCTCATACAAGATTTTTTTTTTTTTTTTTTTTTTTTACAAGTTGCTTTATGTCGCACCGACACAGATAGGTTTTACGCTGACAATAGAACGGAAAAGGGCCAGGAGTGGGATGGAAACGGCCGTGACCTTAAGTAAGGCACAGCCCCAGCATTTGCGTGGTGGGAAAATGGGAAACCACGGAAAAGAATTTTCAGGGCTGCCGACAGTGGGATTCGACCCTACTATGTCCCGAATACTGGATACTGGCCGCACTTAGGCGACTGCAGCTATCGAGCTCGGTATACATGTATTCACTACTGGCGTAGGCTTGTTGTTACATTCACTCTGTATATAAAGAAACGAGGAAAATGCTAGAAATGAAACGCATAAATAATTATGAGAACCTGGAAAGGATGGCTAATATGTGTATAGAGTACAGAAGAGGTAAACGAACTATCTGCCATATTAAGAAGAAAGCTATTTTTGCTATTTTGCTTAACGTCGCACCGACACAGATATGTCTTATGGCGACGATGAGGCAGGAAAGGTCTAGGAAGTGGAAGGAAGCGGCAGTGGCCTTAATTAAAGTACAGCCCCGGCATTTTCCTGGTGTGAAAATGGGAAACCACGGACAACCATCTTCAGGGCTGCCGACAGTGGGGCTCGAACCCACTCCCGATTACTGGACACTGGCCGCACTTAAGCGACTGCAGCTATTGAGCTCGGTTTAGCAAGAAAGGAAAACATCCGTAAATAACTGTGTGAAGAAATATAATAAAGGAAAAAACTGTATGAGGAAGCCTGTAGAATAAATTCTAAGCGATGCGGTGAACAAATGGTTTACAGGACTACACTCGATTACAGAGGAAATGAAATTGAAGCTAAAGCGGGAAGACTGACTAGCCGGTAGAATTTAATTTTCTACGTATTCTTGCTAGCTTTTTGATTTTGAGGACACTACAATATAGAGAATATTATGCTTTGTCGCTATGAAAGCAATTTTAAAGAACTCGCTACTGCTCTTTTAATTACATTTAATCCGCACTTCGCTCATCCAGTAAACTTACTCCCTAGTTAGTCTGTACTGAAGAGGTTCTATTGTACTAGGTATCTTATTTTCTAAAACTTAGACAAAATAAAAAGTTTAACTTAAAGTACTTTCAAATATATAAATAGTACAGTAGTTTTACTGGTGGTGCTGATGTTAATGTTGTTGTATAACCGTACAAGAATGGTATCTTATTGTTTGGCGTCAGGAAGATAATTACGGCTCCCCCATGGTCTAGGGCTAGAGATCCTGCCTCTTACTGCTTGAATACGTTCAGTTGTAAAATTAAATTAACTTGTGGGAACTTAATTTTTGATGTACAATCTACAGTTGATAGGAAAAAATAATACTGAGTAAATAACACCAAGAGTGCCATTAGGATAACTGGCACATCAAAGTGGCACTCTAAAGAATACTTGCATTAGACTTGTCTCCTAGAAATTGGAAAAATTGCCAGTAATAATTATTATTATTATATTAAATAACGTTTCGGTGTTGTTCTTTGAATCAACAGTCCATAGACTGGTTTGATTCAGATCCTGATTCCACCCTATCTTGTGCTAAACTTTTCATTTCTACGTAACTACTACATGGTATATCTACTCTAGTCTTCTTGTCATATTGACACCTTGGTCTACCTCTACCGTTCTTACCGCCTACACTTCCCTCAAAACCCAACTGAACAAGTCCTGGGTGTCTTATCATTCTTTCTCTTCTTCTCGTCAAATTTAGCCAAATCGATCTCCACCGAGCTCAGTACCTGCAGTCGCTTAAGTGCGGCCAGTATCCAGTATTCAGGAGATAGTGGGTTCGAACCCCACTGTCGGCAGCCCTGAATATGGTTATCCGTTTACCTTCATTAAGGCCATGGACGCTTCCTCCCCACTCCCAGCCCTTTCCTATCCCATTGTCGACATAAGACCTATCTGTGTCGGTGCGACGTAAAGCAGATAGCAAAAAAAATCAATCTCTTCTCACCAATTCAGTTCACTAGCTATTCATTCATGATTCGGCCTGCCCACCTCACCTTCATTATTCTTCTGTAACACCACATTTCCAAAGCTTCTATTCTCTTTCTTCCTGAGCAAGGTACCGACCCTGTTTCACTTCCACACAATGCCACGCTCCAGACGAACATCTTCAGAAACATCTTTCTCATTTC